>NC_083582.1:48685919-48990919 GCF_027579695.1 Neoarius graeffei | reverse complement strand
ATCCAGGCAAAGAATGCTAATGGCACATTGTGTATGTGTGTGTGTGGGGGGGTCTTTTAAATAATTCAGTTTTCACATCAGCAAATTGCATATCCCTTAATGTAAACTTAAGAACAGTCTATTGTGTTTATGCTGCAGTTCTCACAAGGCTGGATTCAGGTCAGCGTGGTATTCCCTGCCTCAAGCTGGTCTTACTGTATCAACATCTTGGTGCAGAACAATGCATTAGTCTTCTCTTATATTACGCTCATAATCTTTGGTGGCTCACATGTATGTGCGTCCTTCCACACACCCACTGACCTCTGTATAAAGCGTTGGTGCAGCAGATTTGGCACATGTGTATGTGTGTGCCGGAATATGACCTACTTTTTCGAACACCCTGCATTGCTACACCTCTGCTTCTTTCTCCCTCACGCCCTGCATGCAAACCAACCAGAGACAGAAACACCGCACTGCTAGCCCACTACATGTTAGCTCTCGTGCAGCATGCATTCATCTTTTCCTCGTATAACCAACCTTATGCCTTTTCCTTCTCCCTCTAAGCCCTCCATACCTCACAAGCACTGACATTAATTAACACTTCTCCTGCTGTCTGGTTCTGCTTCCTACTCCATCTATCCTTACATTACATTCCAGTACCAGGCTAAACCACCAGCCATTAATCAGTGCTGAGCCTCATTAGCATAGACGAAGTGAATTCTGACGACAGTGAATGGCTGTATGAATAGATTGAGAATGAGCTGTTAGTCATGGATGAATTCAGAACAAAGTGAAAATAAAGACACCCCTCTCTCATTTAATGTTATTGATTTACCTCTTTATTGATTAACCTCTTTCAGCATATCATGTAAAATAATTCACACGCACTTTTCCACATAGTGGTTGGTTATCTACCTACCAGTCTTTGGTGAATGTGTGATTAGCTTGGATAATTATGTCCACGTTTCCCCTGTTCTGAGAAAAGACCAGGAAACAGATTTTAAACTAATTATGGAAATCTAAGCACAGTTCTTATGGCAGTCAATAAACCTTTTAAACACCCGACCTGCAATTTTCAGACTCCAGATGTATGGGTGGGGCTTTGTTTGTTTGTTTGTTTGTTTGTTTTGTCCCCCCCCCCACCCAATACAGATTTCCTTATGAATGTCCTCCAGGCTCCCCAATTTCATCCCACATCTCAAAAACATGCCAGTAGGTGGCTTTGCAACATGGCATTGCCCATAGATGTGAATGAGTGTTTGGATATGTGTGGTGTTCTGCAGTGGACTGGCATCTGATCCAGATGTGACAAGCATTTACATGGTTATATAGTGTTTGTATTGTTCATAACTTCTTGATAAATGACTGCAGACTTACAAAGTAGGTCACAAATCTGTTGGAGCAGCTCACTGAGAGGAAAGTGGAGAGGCCTAGAAAGCTCATGCCAAGGAGGAGAGCGTTATCAACAGAGTGAAATAAATCTAGCTGTTGTTGTTATTATTATTAGTAGTAGTAACACAGTATTTGAACATTATTTTAGGTTTGTTTTTTTGTTAAAAAGAGTTTTTAATGCTTTAAAGGCACTCCTTTTTTTCATGAAAAAAGTTTGAAATGCACTTTCAGATATTTGCAGTAGATACAGTTTCTGAAAAGATTTACTTCTAGACGGTGGGGTTTGTGTGTGCTGTAGGATTCTTGAATTCCACTTTCATGAATTCTTCAGTTCAAGGTTTATTATTATTATTATTATTTGGGCAGCACGGTGGTGTAGTGGTTAGCGCTGTCGCCTCACAGCAAGAAGGTCCGGGTTCGAGCCCCGTGGCCGGCGAGGGCCTTTCTGTGTGGAGTTTGCATGTTCTCCCCATGTCCGCGTGGGTTTCCTCCGGGTGCTCCGGTTTCCCCCACAGTCCAAAGACATGCAGGTTAGGTTAACTGGTGATTCTAAATTGAGCGTAGGTGTGAATGTGAGTGTGAATGGTTGTCTGTGTCTATGTGTCAGCCCTGTGATGGCCTGGCGACTTGTCCAGGGTGTACCCCGCCTTTCGCCCGTAGTCAGCTGGGATAGGCTCCAGCTTGCCTGCGACCCTGTAGAAGGATAAAGCGGCTAGAGATAATGAGATGAGATTATTATTATTTTTTAATTATTATTTTAGCTACAAACCTCTTATGAACTCATCATTTGTCTGTGTAGATTTGTGAGACTGTTTTCAGAAGACAGATCTGTGGACAGGTGAGAAGAACACACGGATAGCGCAAAACCTGAGGGAAAGTGCTGTTACCTGAAATAGATTTTAACTACATTGTGCTAGTCTGCATAACCGTCAAATAAAAATGACATGAGTGTTGGATATTCAATGACTGAGAATCAAATGAAAACATCTCTCTCATATATTTTGCTTTTTTTTTTTGCATTTTTTACTGCAAACGGGTGTCACTAAAATTTATTTTAAAATGTGACGTTCTTCATAATCTCCATTTGTTTCACTGCAAGTGTTCCACTTTTTGCATTGTAGCAAGTCTGTGTTCCTCCAGAACAAAATTCAATTCCATTCTAGTTTGTCACACTTTTAAGGTTTTTGTTTGATTTGCCCTCGTATTGTGTCCTCCTCAACCTAACATCTTTAGTGTTGAGAGTGATCAGATAAGGTTATGTCAGACTTTTTTTTTTCTTCAATGTTGATTTAATGTTATAAATAGGTAATTTACAATATATTGCTTTTTCTTTTTTTTTTTTAAAGAAGTATAAAAACTCTAAAATATCTTAATCACAGGATTGCCTTACTAGCGCGGATTCCTGATTTCCCACACTGTAATAACATCCTGTATTCCCGGACTGCACTGTAGACTACATGTAAAGGGTGTGCGCCATCCTTTTATGTTTATGGTATTGTTAACGCCCATGTTCATAAGCCAAAATGATGAGATGCTGCAGCAGACTTCCTGCATACACACACGTGTCGGCTGTCCAGCTCCTGCTCGTATTCATTAATAGGGTGTCCCTGTACTCACTATACCCTGTGTATGTACATGGTACACATGCCGTTTGGGGGTGAGCCTCACTTTGATTTTTACGATAGTGGCTGGATAGGTCTGTGAGAGATGTTGATTTTTGCAACGGCTCTGAAGAAAATCTGCTCGAAATCCCCTGAGTCTTGGAAACTAAGACTTATTATAGGACTTGTTCACGTGCAACTCACGTATAGTTATCTCAGTCTGTTAGACTCAGGAGCTCAGCTTGCAGTTACTGACTTTGTATTATAGACACGCAACTCTTGCAGTCTTTGTTTATAGTTATCTCGGTATTAAGCTCTGTCTTAAGTAGCCACTTACATTCCCTCAGTTTCCCTGGGTATATTCACTGTCTTATATGGACACTGAATGTCCTGAGCAGGGGCTCAGATTGCAGTTGCTAAAATAGTAATAATTTATTAATATAAGGTATTTTGTGGTCAGTGTACTACACTGTAGTGTCGTGTGGTAATGCATTATACAACAATGCAACTTTCATCAATATTACCATATATCAGTTGTAATTATGTTCTGCATATATATACCTGCAACTCTAACAATATCATTTTCAGTGACTAATAAAATGGTTTTGAAGGTTCCTAGTTTTAAAACATTTTTGATTTGGTCATTTTTCTTTAATTTAGATTTCAATTATGGGGCCGTCATGGCTCAGGTGGATAAGGCGCAATACCATAAATCCAGGGACCCGGGTTCGATTCCGGCCCGAGGTCATTTCCCGATCCCTCCCTGTCTCTCTCTCCCGCTCATTTCCTGTCTCTACACTGTCCTATCCAATAATAAAAAGGTGAAGGAAAAAAAAAAAGAGATTTCAATTACAACATGTCTCTGACAGCTCAAAATGCATCTCCAGTCATTTAAAAACTGCAGAGCTTCCGGGGGCCTCTGGCGGCCCCCCGGCCTTACTGTGTTGACTGGATCTGCCCCTGGTCTTGGATCATGGCTTTTGGATCTTTTATAACTTCAATCTCTAGATTTCTTGATGGAATTCAGCAGCTGCATGTTCTTCGGAGTCCAATATGAATGAAAGTAAATATGTGAAAATGATTTTAATGGTAACCACCATACTTTACTCATATGGTGAATAGAACAGAAAACGTTCTGAAGTATTCTTTAAAACACCCACATATCAACATACAGTACAACATTCAGCCTTTGAGCAGATTAGATTTTTTTTTATTAATTGATTAGGTTAATGAATGTTATGTTATTATGACCGGACAGCATCTATGAAAAAAAATCCTTGGGAATTAAAAAGCATTTTGTGCTGAATGAAAGGATTGCTCTTTTTTATTTATTATTATTCTTTTTTAACACGTGCTTTTTTTTTGGGGGGGGGGAGATCTGTCCCATTGTGCTGTGAACTGTTAGGAACAGATTTTGTGCCCAGCTGTGAATAATGTGTGTGCCTTGTCCTTGTTCGAAGGGTGGGAGCTCCATCTGGAATCTGACAGTTTGAGCACCAATTTGCTCAACACTGCCACTGAATCTACTCACAGGTTAAATCCAGTCAGTGTGTATTTAAAACTTCGAGTGTAGATAATTCACAACACCTTGTAATGAAGTTAATGTAGCTGTGCTGACAGAGCAATGGTTTAGCCTCTCAAAATAATTATTAATTATCCCTTTAGAGCACACATGCTCAGTTTGGCTTATTTATTGGGTCGGTATATGCATAATGCTGATGCACACAGCTCTTGCTGAGTCTAAGATCTTCCTTCTATAAGGGGTACAGTCAGCGTTCTGCTTTGGGTGGTGGGTGGGTTTGGTTTTTTTTTTTGTGTATCTGTGCATTGCTTTACTGCAAAGCTCTCTCAGTATCTGACATTCTCTCAAAATTCCTTCCACTTTTGTTCATGTTCTGTTCATTTTGCTATGAAGCCATCTTCTCCATGCCTCTAAATGACCTACTTATTAATCTTCTTAAAAGTACTGTATGTATCGTCTTGCTTTTTCTCTTGCTTCTGCTCAAACAGCGAGGACAAGAAGGAAAGAATTTCGCTGCAGTTGTGCACCTCAGAAACTATCGAAAGTAAAAGTTTTCCGTGTTTTATACAGAGAAAGCCATGGGACAGAATTGGGGCACCTTTTTCCCCATATTTGTGTTTGACAGCATCCACAATGCGAATGACTTTGACGGTGCTGGTCTGTCACAAACTGAAAATTATATGGCATGTATAAGTATATGGATCTAGTACACTTATGAACACAGACAACTAGCAGTTGCTGTATATCGTGTTTTTTTTTTTTTTAAGTGTTCAGTTGTGTTTTTAATATTAAAAAAACCCAGGAATATTATTGCTGTAAATTACAGAGGCAAATGTAAGACACAGGAAAGTAAATCATAATTATGGAGCCCTCAACAGTATTATCTTTTAATACCACAAGTGAATTCCAGGCAATGGTACTGGTGCATCTGAAAAAATTAGAATATCCTGAAGTTCTTTTTTTTTCATAATTTAATTTAAAAAGGTAACTTTCACATTTTCTATGTTCATTACACATAAAGTGAAATATGTCAAACCTTCCCCCCCCCCTTTTAATTTTGATGGTTGTGGCTTATAGCTCATGAAAATCAGAAATCCAATATCTCAAATTAGAACATTTCCTAAGATCAATGAAAAAAGGACTTGCAATACAGAAATGTCCAACTTCTGAAAAGTATGTTCATTTATACACTCAGTACTTGGTTGGGGCTCCTTTACCATGAATTACTGCATCGACTCAGCGTGGCATGAAGGCGATCAGCCTGTGGCACTGCTGAGGTGTTATTGAAGCCCAGGTTGATTTGATGGTGATCGTCAGCTCGTCTGTATTTTTGGGTCGGGTGTTTCTCATCTTCCTCTTGATAATTCCCCACAGAACCCCAGGGGTTCAGGTCAGGCAAGTTGGTTGGCCAATCAAGCACAGTAATATCATGGTCAGCAAACCATTGGGTAGTAGTTTTGGCATTGTGGGTAAGTGCCAAGTCTTGCTAGAAAAGGAAATCAGCATCTCCATAAAGCTTGTCAGCAGATGGAAGCATGAAGTGCTCTACAATCTCCTGGTAGACAGCTGCATTGACTTTGGACTTGATAAAACACAGTGGAGCAGCACCAGCAGATGACCTGGCACCCCAAATCATCACAGACCGTGGAAACTTCACACTTCAAACACCTTGGATTCTGTGCCTCTCCACTCTTCCTTAATTTCCTTAAGGACCTTGATTTCCAAATGAAATGTCAAATTTACCTTCATCTGAAGAGAGGACTTTGGACCACTGAGCAACAGTCTGGTTCTTTCTCTTCTTAGCCCAGGTAAGATGCTTCTGACGTTGTCTGGTTCAGGAGTGACTCGATATTAAAAATGTGACGATTGTAGCCCCTTTCCTGAAGACGTCTGCGTGTACTCTTGATGTACTGACACCAGCCTCAGTCCACTCCTTGTGAAGCTCTCCCAGGTTCTTGAATCGACTTTTTCTTCACAATCCTCTCAAGGCTGCAGTCATCCCTGTTGCTTGTGCACCTTTTCCAGCCAGCCTTGTCAGCAATGACCTTCTGTGGCTTACCCTCCACAAGGAAGGTAAGCGTGTCGATGATTGATTGATTCATTGATTGATTGATTGATTGATCAAATCAGTAGTCTTCCCCATGATTGTGGTTGTGTGTATTGAACTAGACCAAGAGATACACGGTATTTATACTGTTTTACTCAAACTCTAAATGAAATATTCTAATAATTTGAGATGCTGGATTTCTGATTTTTCATAAGCTGTAAGTCACAATCATCAAAATTAAAACAAAAAAGGCTTGAAATATTTCACTTTGTGTAATGAATATAGAATACATGAAAGTTTACCTCTTTTGATTTAAATTATGAAAAATGAACCTTTTCACGATATTCAAATTTTTTTTAGATGCCCTAGTATACCTCACACAAAACGTGTGTGCGCGCGAGAGAGAGAGAGAGAGACCGGCCGACCGACCGACCGACCGACCTGCGCACATGAGGGGTGTGTGTGCTGCAGCCATGTGAGCAGCAGTGACTGAACAAAAGAAAGAACTCATGAAAATTTTCTGCCCCAGGAGATGGGGAGTCTTTCTTGTGGAAAAAAAAAAATGAAATGAAGGATGCTGTGTAGCTGTTCCCCAACTCCCACGGAGCACTGTACTTTTCTTTCTGAAGTGGAGGGGCAAATTAGCCTGAAGCATCTCTGCTATATTTGGAGAGTAGGGAGAGAGGGAATATTTATCTTCTCCCCATGTCTATACTATCTCCCCCCCCCCCCCCCCCCAAGTCTCCCTCAGATTGGATGCCGATAAACCATAGGCACACTCAGAAAGTATTGATCAGAGGGGGCTGGTGTTTTTAGAGCTGTCTAAAGCTCAGTAGCACATGCTGGTGTGTTAGTAAAAGATGAGGGCCAGGCCAGGAGTCTTTCCCAAACAGCCAGTGTGGGGTCATTTTTCTTTTTCTTTTACTTCCATCCAAAGTGTCCTGGAGTAGCATTATCTTTAACACCCCCCCACACACACACACTGATGAACAGACACATTATGCCCTTTCATCTCTCTCTCTCTCTGTCCTCCATTTCCCATTTTGGTCTTATTGAACCACTGAAACACAGTCATGGAGAGAAAAAGAGAACCGGAAAGAATTGATTTTCCAGTGGGCCACGTGGCGTGTTTTGCTCCTGTTCCCCCAGTGACCAAGTCTGGCACAGAGGAGGTGTCTCTTGAGTGGGCAGCTAACAGCCTTTCTTCTGATTTGATTTGCAGACATCCCTGTTGCTAATTATCTGTCCAGCTGACCTGAAAAAGTAATGTGTGCCACGGTAGTCACTTGGAAATAGCACGTCAAGTCAGATTTGATGTGGTTTGTATCAACTACCAGTAGTTGATTCTATATCGCTTGATATGTTGCTGTGGATTCAGTCCTCCTACCTGCAGGACACTGGACATTTTCTGATGAATCGCATCCACATCAGACATGTTCAAAGCTTAAAGAGATTCAGACTGTGATGTATATGCTTTTGGCAAATGATTCTTCATTGTACCTGCATAAAATCCGTTTGGAGCAGTTTTTGCTATCCTGAAGGGTCGCACTGTACTTGTAGCATTTTCCGAGCTAGAAAGCTTCTGCTCTACCTAAAAATACTAACAGTTTCTATGGAGGGACAAACCAAAAAACCTTTCAAGTAATGGATGAAACCTTTATTTGTAAAAGTGCTTTGAGTAAATTGCCTCAAAGTTTGTTTGACTGTCTCTGAATATGATGCATTTGGAAATCTGCAATTAATGTTTTAAGTTGGGTGGTACGGTGGTGTAGTGGTTAGCACTGTTGCCTCACAGCAAGAAGTTTCTGGGTTTGAGCCCAGTGGCTAATGGGGGCCATGCTCTCCCTGTGTCTGTGTGGGTTTCCTCCGGGTACCCTGGTTTCCCCCACAGTCCAAAGACATGCAAGTTAGGTTAATTGGTGGCTCTAAATTGACCGTAGGTGTGAATGTGAGTGTGAATGGTTGGTTGTCTCTATGGCTACGTTTACATTAGACCGTATCTGTCTCGTTTTTTTTGCGGATGCACTGTCCGTTTACATTAAACCGCCTGGAAACGCCGGGAAACGGGAATCCGCCAGCGTCCACGTATTCAATCCAGATCGTGTCAGCTCCGGTGCTGTGTAAACATTCAGAATACGCGGATACGCTGTGCTGAGCTCTAGCTGGCGTCTCATTGGACAGCGTCACTGTGACATCCACCTTCCTGATTCGCTGGCGTTGGTCATGTGACGCGACTGCTGAAAAACGGCGTGGACTTCCGCCTTGTATCACCTTTCATTAAAGAGTATAAAAGTATGAAAATACTGCAAATACTTATGCAAATACTGCCCATTGTGTAGTTATGATTATCTTTAGGCTTGCCATCCTTCCACTTGCAAGTAGTAAGTGATATGCGCTGGGATCACACACACAGCGGCTCAGTCCCGAATCATGGCTTGTGCATTTCACTCGCGCGCTGTGTGAGCTGCGCAGGGCCGGAGTGCGCACCCTCCAGAGGGCACTCGCTGTTCAGGGCGGAGTGATTTGGAGCGCAGGATGCCTGCAGAGCCGAGCGTATCCGTGTATTGGCGTTGCTGTGTGCACGCAAATCGTGTATTGGTGTTGCTGTGTGCACACTAATCGTTTTAAAAACGTTAATCTGATGATCCCATTATACGCTGATACGGTCTAATGTAAACATGGGCTATGTGTCAGCCCTGCAATGATCTGGTGACTTGTCCAGGGTGTACCCCGCCTCTCGCCCATGGTCAGCTGGGATAGGCTCCAGCTTGCCAGTGACCCTGCACAGGATAAGCGGCTACAGATGATGGATGGATGTTCTAAGTTGATCTGAATTGTCTTGGAATGGTCAGACTTGATCAGTTGGAATTGATATCCTTAAAAATCCATTACTGTTAAGAAATGGATTATTGGCTAAAGGCAGCACGGTGGCACAGCAGGTAGTGTTGCTGCCTCACAGCTTTTAATCTGCATTGGGTTTCCTTCAGGTTCTCCGGTTTGTTTTCATTTACAGATAGCATGCATGTTGCTTGGCTTTGCTAAATTTTCCCCAAAGTTTGTGAAAGTATGTGTGCATGGTGTGCTGTGATGGATGCCAGTCCATTTCAGAGTGTATTCCCACCTCACACCCAGTGTTCCCAGGATAGGTTCCAGGTCCACCGTGACCCTGACCAGTATGCAATAGTTACTGAAGATGAATGAATTATGATGACTAGCTAACACTGCATGCTGCTTTTTTGAGGAATGAAATGTGTGTGTAGGAGTAAAATCAAAGCAGGACTTTTTACTGACAAACAAGCGATACACATGCCTTTGTTGTGAAATATTCAGAAATCCAAACTACTGAGAGAATGTTGATACAAATGTGGTGGTACAAATTTGGCATTCTCTTAATTTCCAGTGGAATGCCTTTGAGCTGTGAAGGCCGCACTCAAAATATAATTCAACCTCTTGTTTTGTTTTGTTCTTTCCGCTTGTTGCACACTGTAATGAAGTTAGTGAGCGTCAATTGTGTGTATTAAAAATTATTGTATTACTATGACACTTCAGGCTGCTAGACAGAACAGCTCAGTTAAAGCAGGGTTAGAATTTTATCCAATTTTGGAAACTACCGTCTATCCATCCATTATCTATTCCATCCCTTCCCCCATGGCCACTTACCTATCAGGGTCACAGGGGAAGCTGGAGCCACAGGTTGCAGGGCGAACACAGAGGTGGTGTTTACATTAGACCGTATCCATCTCGTTTTCGTCGCGGATGCACTGTCCGTGCACATTAAAACGCCGGGAAACGACTCCACAGGCGGAACAACTTGAATCCGCCAGGGCCCACGTATTCAACCCAGTTCGTATCTGATCCGGTGCTGTGTAAACATTGAGGAACGAGGAAACGCAGTGCTGAGCTCTAGCTGACGTCGTCATTGGACAACGTCACTGTGACATCCACCTTCCTGATTCGCTGGCGTTGGTCATGCCACGTTGGTCATGTGACGCAACTGCTGAAAAACGGCACGGACTACAGGAAACGACACACAGCGGCTCAGTCCCGAATCACTGCTCGTGCGCTTCACTCGCGCGCTCTGTGAGCTGCGCAGGGCCGGAGTGCACACCCTCCAGGGCACTCGCTGTTCAGGGCGGAGTGATTTGGAGCGCAGGAGGAAGCGCTGAGCCGCACTGAGGTTTATTTACACATTTCAACTTATTTACCTCCTTCAGGCGCTTAAACTCAGTGAGAACATGAACATCACAGCCAGGTGTGTTTATCTGCTGGGGAAGGTGTTCGCTTGCCATCCTTCCACTTGCAAGTGGTGAGTGACTTGCGCATGCTCGATATGCACTGGGATCATGTGACGTGCCGTCTAATTAGTCATGTGATTAGCGTATCCGTGTATTGGCGTTGCTGTGTGCACGCGAATCGTGTATTGGTGTTGCTGTGTGCACGCGAATCGTTTTAAAAACGTTAATCTGATGATCCACTGATACGGTCTAATGTAAACACCACCAGAGACAAACAACCATTCACATTTACACTTATGGGCAATTGTAGCCAGTTGACCTAATCTGCATGTCTTTTGGATTGTGGGAGGAAACCAGAGCATCACACAGGCACAAGGAGAGCATGCAAACTCTGTACAGAAAGGCTCCAGTGTGCTGTGGGGTTCAAGCCCAGAACCATCTTGTTGTGAAAGAAAACTGCTAACTGTATTTTATTATAGATGATTGTTTCCTTTCAGCTTTCCCAAATGAATTGATGAGATGGCAAGTGGTGCAAGGAAAACTTGTAATAGGAGACGGTTATCTGATTATAACATCCTGTTGAACCTCAGCAGTGAGCATAAAACAAAGAGGAGTTTATTGGGTTGCCAGAGAAATGAGTACCACAGCAACCTGGCTTGTGTTGTAACTTGGGTAGATGTGGGCGAAATAGTCGATTTATTGTTGAAGTGTTTTGGGGGGTTTTTTCCCTCCCATGAGGGGGATTTCTTGTGAAAACTTCCCTATGAAGGTCATCCCTTCACATAGTTTAGCAGATTATCTAATTGTCAGAGGTGAGCTTGTGTTGTATATACGCTTCAGCTTTTTACTAGTTTTTAAGTTATAGGTTTCAGTTAGGGATATTGTGTTTGTCATTGGTCGTGTCTTGTTTCTTCATTATACCCCTGCTATGAAGGGGGGGTGGGGGGATATACTAGTTTACCTCTGTCCGTCCGTATCTCCGCATTTCCATCCGTCCGAAACACCCTTTTTCTCAGCAACCACAACTCGTAGCCACTTGGTACCAAACTTCAGCTTGGGGTTCTGTACCGTTTTCAGGTCTGTCGCACATTGACTTCCTGTTTACCAACATAATGTATTTACAAAACATATAGCGTGGATTTACAAAATTTTCACAACATTTTTCTCAGCAACTACAAATCACACCTGCTTGATATTTGGTACTGAGTTTCAGCTTGAGGTTCTATACCGTGTGTACCATTTTCAGGTCTGTTGTACATCAACTTCCTGTTTACTGACTTAATGTATTTATGTGTAGTATGGATTTACAACATTTTCGTAACACTTTTCTCAGCAACTACAAATCACAGCTGCTTGATATTTGGTACTGAGCTTCAGCTTGGGGTTCTATACCATGTATACTGTCTTCAGGTCTGTCCCACATTGACTTCCTGTTTAGACTGAATGTATTTGCGAAACATATAGTGTGGAATTACAAAATGTTCACAACATTTTTCTCAGCAAATACAAATCACAACTGCTTGATATTTGGTACTGAGCTTCAGCTTGGAGTTCTATACCGTGTGTACCGTTTTCAGGTCTGTCCTACATCAACTTCCTGTTTACCGACTGAATGTATTTATGAAACACAGGGTGGATTTTGATGCTATTTCAAAATGACAGTTTACCACGATGCTATAGTGGTGCTTGAAAGTTTGTGAACCCTTTAGAATCTTCTATATTTCTGCATAAATATGACCTAAAACAACATCAGATTTTCACACAAGTCCTAAAAGTAGATAAAGAGAACCCAGTTAAACAATTGAGACAAAAATATTATACTTGGTCATTTATTTATTGAGGAAAATGATCCAATCTTACATATCTGTGAGTGGCAAAAGTATGTGAACCTCTAGGATTAGCAGTTAATTTGAAGGTGAAATTAGAGGCAGGTGTTTTCAGTCAATGGGATGACAATCAGGTGTGAGTGGGCACTCCGTTTTTTTATTTAAAGAACAGGGATCTATCAAAGTCTGATCTTCACAACACGTTTGTGGAAGTGTATCATGGCACGAACAAAGGAGATTTCTGAGGACTTCAGACAAAGTGTTGTTGATGCTCATCAGGCTGGAAAAGGTTACAAAACCATCTCTGAAGAGTTTGGACTCCACCAATCCACAGTCAGACAGATTGTGTGCAAATGGAGGAAATTCAAGACCATTGTTACCCTCCCCAGGAGTGGTCGACCAACAAACAGCACTCCAAGAGCAAGGCGTGTAATAGTTGGTGAGGTCACAAAGGACCCCAGGGTAACGTCTAAGCAACTGAAGGCCTCTCTCACATTGGCTAATGTTCATGAGTCCACCATCAGGAGAACACTGAACAACAATGGTGTGCATGGCAGGGTTGCAAGGAGAAAGCCACTGCTCTCCAAATAGAACATTGCTGCTCATCTGCAGTTTGCTAAAGATCATGTGGACAAGCCAGAAGGCTATTGGAAAAATATTTTGTGGACGGATGAGACCAAAATAGAACTTTCTGGTTTAAATGAGAAGCGTTATGTTTGGAGAAAGGAAAACACTGCATTCCAGCATAAGAACCTTATCCCATCTGTGAAACATGGTGGTGGTAGTATCATGGTTTGGGCCTGTTTTGCTGCATCTGGGCCAGGACGACTTGCCATCATTGATGGAACGATGAATTCTAAAGGAAAATGTCAGGATATCTGTCCATGAACTGAATCTCAAGAGAAGGAGGGTCATGCAGCAAGACAATGACCCTAAGCACATAAGTCGTTCTACCAAAGAATGGTTAAAGAGGGATAAAGTTAATGTTTTGGAATGGCCAAGTCAAAGTCCTGACCTTAATCCAATCAAAATGTTGTGGAAGGACCTGAAGCGAGCAGTTCATGTGAGGAAACCCACCAACATCCCAGAGTTGAAGCTGTTCTGTACGGAGGAATGGGCTAAAATTCCTCCAAGCCGGTGTGCAGGACTGATCAACAGTTACCGCAAACGTTTAGTTGCAGTTATTGCTGCACAAGGGGGTCACACCAGATGCTGAAAGCAAAGGTTCACATACTTTTGCCACTCACAGATATGTAATATTGGATCATTTTCCTCAATAAATAAATGACCAAGTATAATATTTTTGTCTGATTTGTTTAACCGGGTTCTCTTTATCTACTTTTAAGACTTGTGTGAAAATCTGATGTTGTTTTAGGTCATATTTTATGCAGAAATACAGAAAATTCTAAAGGGTTCACAATCTTTCAAGCACCAC
Organism: Neoarius graeffei; assembly: GCF_027579695.1. Classification (NCBI taxonomy): domain Eukaryota; kingdom Metazoa; phylum Chordata; class Actinopteri; order Siluriformes; family Ariidae; genus Neoarius; species Neoarius graeffei. Next base: position 48,976,882 of record NC_083582.1, on the reverse strand, counting down.
TGTATTTGAAATCCCTGGGGAGAACACTGCTCTACTTGTTTCAGGGTTAATTATTTGTTGAAGTCAACATTCATAATAAGTGTCCTATTCCTTCGATTTCTTGCATTCTGATATAAGCAAGAGCGGGGGTATATGTAAGTGTGGAGTAGCTCACAGTTGATCTTGTTTTTATCAGGTTATCTATATAACATATAATCTGGACTATATTGATATTATGGTTGTATGAAAGCAGCAACTACTTAGTGGCTCTATACTTCAGGGGATTTAATTAAATCTGATTACCTACTCAGTGAGCACTTGAGATGTACTGTTATCCAATATTATTGCTTGAAGCTAGAGGGTTTGCAGTTGTGCTTTTCCAGACTTCCAATCATGTGGGAGCCTTTTAAGCTTTCTCTGGAAACATGTGAAGTTTTTTTTTCTTGGTTTGAGCTGAGGTTATGCCAGAATCAGGCTTCGCAAATTCAGCCCAGTTTTGATTCAGTTTTGTCACGGCCAGCGAATTTCCAGCATCAAACCTGAATACGAGTATCAAGAATGATGAACAGGCCTTGTAGTGTAACATAATCAAAGAACAGTGATGTTCTCGTCTAGCATTTCAGAATTTTTTTTTTCCACCTACTTTGACAACTCCTACAACGTGTTCCTTGATGGCCATGATTGACAGTTTCTTGACTCTCTTCCCCCAACAACACACAAGGACATCAATGATGATTGGTCTTGGCAACTTGTCGTGTTGCCAGTCTCCTGACCAAGACACGGAAAGAATTTATGGCACTATGATTTCCTTATCCTGACATTAGAAATAAAATGGCGTAAAAATGTCCACCCAAAGTAACTGGTGCACTCAGCTGACTGAATGGACCAAAGTGTATCGATCCTTTTTGTTCTCTTGAGCTAATCTTTTTCTCTTTTTCCTCATTTATTCTAGTGAGAAGAGGAAGCTCCAGGTGAATATTGTAAGCCCCATTCAGTGCAGTATGAATGGTCGAAAGTGTACCATCGTGGTGGAGACCAAAATCAACCAATCACAACCTGACTTCACCAAGAGCCGATCAGGCTACATACTTGCAGTGCCAGGCAACTAAACGACAGCTGCTGTCATCAAGTCAGGAATTTCAAAATGTAAGCCATTCTGAATTTGATGGAGAAAGACATTTCTCTATAATCAGACATCTAGAGCAAACGCCATGTCCCTGAATTTCATATTTCCACTCGGTATAATCACGAAATGCAGAATGAATGAATGAATTATTAATAAGTGATTCCTAAGTGATTCCATACACCTCCCTTGAGAAGTGCATTAGTAAGGTCATTGATCATGATGGATTTATTTATTTGCACTTTCAGCCAAATGAAGGGGAAAACACACATGCCATATTTATAAAGAACACAAAATACAAGCTTTCTGAATATAGAAGTCATATTTTGACATGCTGGAAAGTGTTGTCTTGTTGTTTTTGCTGTTGTTTAAAGAGAATATTTCAGTTTTTGATGGAGTATTCATTTGGGATACAGAGTGGCTAGAGTATAGCTTTATGTATATCACAGATCATAGTGGCCATATAGGAAATATTTAGACTTCTTCAGCACAGGTTTTGTAGAAGGATGTGTTGAGCATATCCGAAAACTTGCTGACTGCTCAGAGAGGAGCATTAAAATCTCTCATAACTTAAATACTTGTCATGCATCTTTTTCATTTCATTTATGAAACTTGCAGGCGTTGTATGTGGACGTAAAAGAGGAGATAGTAAACCACAATGTATATAAATTTTATATATATATAAGTAAGTCACTTTTTGTAGGAAAGTAAAATATTTCACCAAGAACAAAAAGAATTTGCTTTTTCTTCTCCTCCCCCCGAAAAAAGAGCAGTCATTTATATATGGCTTAAAGAGTAGCTCTGTTCCAGACGACTGTCTTTAAGCACTTGTTTTGTTTTGTTTTAAATAAATCAAAGAGTATTCGTTCTTCGGTTCTGTACCTGCTCACACTTGAAATTATAATAATGATCCTGAGTTCTTCCTTGTGCAATAGTAATTCAAAGCAAATATTTAGAGGGTTAGAGCTCACTTTTGCATTTCCAAAGAGAGACACTTTCAAAGATCAGGACATTGCACCAGAAGTGTATAGTTTTAGTGGAAAATCCCAGGATATCTGGCCTAGATTTAGAAGTTGCTGAGAAAAGTAGTGATAAAGTATTGGAGAAATGTAAGGGGGTTTTAGGGTCATAGCGCATGTCTAAAGTATATCATCCACTATGCTGATACTGACACGATCGAGTTGTGCTATAGCATTCAGCAACACTAAATGTAGTGCCTACTGTCAGTCACATTATTAACATGTACACGTGAATGCACAGGCTTGGAGCCAGCGGAGCTATTGTGGCTTTGAAAGGAAAATACTACAAGTGGAGTTCAATGTAGACTTTCACCATTAGTGCCTTTTTCAGCCTAGAAGAATTCTTTCCACAATACTTTGCCGGTCACATTCACTTCTGACTGGTTTCAGTTTCTTAAATGGCTTTGCATAGAGAGGAGCTTTTTGTGTAACAGAATAAAATCTAATCGTCATGTGTTCTAGTTTCTAATTCTGTCCTCTACCGGATCTCGACATTTGTCTATTATCTTTCCTGCATCTCTACGCTGTTTGCCTGGCAGGTGTACTCTCGGGACACCCCGAGAAAGACAGACACTATGTACACGCACACAAACTGTCCCCATGCCATGTTGACCCAGGCATACACACTGTCTGGCATGAAGACAGCGCACTGCTGCTTTAAATATAATTTTTGTAGACCCAAAACGGAAATCCATTCAGAAGGCTTGGTTTATTTGATATTCAGGACTCTTGCCTGTGTTCAGAAATGCATCCTGTACTTCACACGCTTACCACTTTCCATTACCGCGTTAAAGAGATGTAGCAATTGTTAAGTTTTATGAAATCTTATTTCTGTCTCAGTCTTGAAGTATAACCATCACATTCTTTTTGTTCATGTGATCTTTATGGGCTCTTCCTTATTGTGAATTTCTGTCATTTTGGTTCAAATACCAAATAATAAGACAATTTGCCTTGTGTTCTAATCTGTATAATTTTGCTCTTCCAGCTGAAAATGTATGTGCCTAATTTTGTGTTTCATTTATTTAATTCATTAATTGCTTAATTTTGATACATGGAGTTCAACCAAGTGAAAAGGGAATATTATGAATGTGCATTTTTTTTTTCTGTTTTAATGGTAAATTGACTGACCAGGACTTTTTGAATTGTATATTAATCGTTTTCGTTTGGTCAAACACCTGACAGTTTAGTCATCCAAACACTAAAGAAAAGACATATTTTTTATTTTTCAGTTTTTAATTTAAGTAACCGTAAATCAAAATTGGTTAAAATAAAATAAGCAAGAAAACAAACCGAGACCTGCTCCATTTTGTTGCCTAATCTTTAATAATAGTCAACTGTTGGGTATATGCTATGTTGTACCAAATATCACTGCTCAATAAACATCCAGTACTTGATCCAGTATGTTGGGATATGGTGATGTCGTCATGTGTTTTTCTTGGTGGTGATGAATTCTGCAGGAACGAGCATGTTATGAATAGTATGAATCACGATGATGGCACTATTGTAGGCTGATCATTTCGTCTTCATTGTATATGTGGTGGTGAAGCTTATTCTCCACTGCTCCTCTGATACCCAGACACATCTCTCTCTCTCTCTCTCACACACACACACACACACACACACACACACACACACTTCACCAGTCTGGCATTCATACTGGATGCAGAGAAACCTGCATAATACACTGAATCAGTTTCAGTGCTGAACAGGCTAAGCTTTAGTCAGGTCTGAGCTTGAAAATCATCCTGTTCAGTGAACTGAAATTTCATGTATCTTTTACTATAATATATAATACTTCAGTCACTTATACAGTACTAGTCAAAGGTTTGGCCACACCTACTCATAAGTTCTTCTGTATTTGGACCATTTTCTACATTGTAGAACAATACTGAAGACATCAAAACTATGGAACTATGTGGTAAACAAAAAAAAAGTGTTAAATGTTTCATATTTTAGATTCTTCAAAGTAGCCACCGTTTACCTTGATGACGCTTTACACACTATACACACTTCATGAGGTAGTCACCTGGAATGCTTTTCAGTTAACAAGTGTGCCTCGTCAAAAGTTAATTAGTGCAATTTCTTACCTTCTTAATGCATTTGAGATCAAATAGTAAAAATACAGTAAATAGCCCTATTCCACAATTGCAGTAATCCATATTATGTCAAGAACCAGTCAACTAAGTAAAGAGAAACGACATCCATCATTACTTTTGAAGACATGACGTGTCTTTTAATTAATAAAAATAAAGGGAAAAATGTTGAATTAGAAGGGGTGTCCAAACTTTTGCCTGTTTCTTTAGCTCAGATTGGCGCAAATGGGAACCTGGAAATGACTAAGACTATGATTAGCTCTCATTTCTTGAGTCAGGAGTGAATTTGTGTGTGGGGGCAAAAAAGTCCCACTGAGCTAATTATGCATTACGATGAATGAAGCAGCCATAATGATTCTAAAAGAAGGAAAAGAGATTTTAGTTCATAAGTTCTAAAGAGCTGGATTGGTACTGTCCATTCATAATAAATGTAAGAGTAATAGTTGTCCCTCTCTTATTGAGACATCAAGGATGCTGTTTACACATTATTAACTCTATAATGTAGAAGAATGCATTTTTCTAATTAATTTGGTGAATTTGGTCACCCCCATCATACAATAACTACTAGGGTGGGAGGAACGAACACGTGCTTCCTCTGAGACGCATGAAGCCGGCCTGCTACATCTTCACACCAACTGCTGCTCATGCTGTGACTCAGGGCAGCGTGACATACTTAAAGGTAGGCACTATCTGTCCTCGTCTGCATACATGAGCTCACAGCTCCCCTTGATTGACTAGTGTTTCTGTGACGGACAAGGGAATTCAGGATTCGAACCTGTGACCTCCAGTTATAATGTGACCTCTTCTCTGTTGCAGCACTCAAGAGCCAATAAATACACAGTTTAATGAAGGAAATGCACTTAGAAAAAAATAATGACAACCACACAGTTGTGCATCTTTAACGATCAGTGCATTTTTTTCATCACAGTACAAAAATAAATAAAAATAAGCAGAACCGAACTGGGGGAAAAAAAATCTATTACAGCAACAGCTTTTTTTGTACTTGTAACAGTTCAGTACCCTGCCCATCCACCAGGTAAGTACCAGCCCATGTTGTTTTCTCACCTTAAAAGCATTGCTTTGCATTGTCCCCAGCCCCCATAGGAAAAAAATACCTTACACACTTTTCTATACAAATGAACTCTCACTCTCACGCACACATGCAGTCATTGAGAGAGCCTTTCCCCCTTTTTTTTGTTTTGAAACACTTTTTTTTTGTTCAACAAAGTAATATGACAAGATACTGAAATAAAGTGATGCCATTTTCTCGTTTCTTTCTTTTTAAGTTTTAACAACTGACTAGCCAGTGATGGTAATTGGGAGGAAAATGGTACGTCGTTGTGATCGGTGGTAAGTGATGGCAAGCAGACAGTGAAGGGAACTCCCCTGTGTTAGTCCCCAAGATTTGAAAGCCCCTTCAATTTTCCTGGAGAAAAGTGCAAGTCCTTTTGGTGCTATTCGGCTGTGATATCTGATCAACTCATTGCACGTTAATGGCCACCTCTTGATTCCTGTTTGCCCTCTGTCTCACACAGCAATGCAGCAGCAAGGGCACAGAGTATTCATACACTTCCCCTTCCATCCATTCATCCTCGGGTCTGAGTGGTTGGGGCAGCCTTCAGCCGTCATATCATGAGAAAAGAGCCAATATGGAACAACATACTGTACAGAGCTAAATGACAATGTGTGCGTATATCATGAGTAGCACTTATGTCTGTAAAGCAATATTCTAGATGAGATGAGAAAGCATGCGTACTTGATTACTGCTGAGATGTATCGAAAGATCAACTTTGAGATTTCAGTCTAGTATCACAACGCAATTACAGCAAGGCTTTTCAAGTTTTCCGACATTATGACAGTCGTTTATCCATGTTTAGAACTGATTTCTGACTGTATTTGCATCCAATAGAATCTCATCTCTTGATCAACTGTTTCATTCGGTCTTATCATGCCTAAAGATCCGCATCAGATTTTTTTTTTGGTTAAATTTTGCTCAAATTCTGGACGAGGATCAAACACACTTGCGTCTTGACCATTTCCTTCGTGTTTGCCTTATGAGTGTGTGATGCAAACGTTCTCCCAGGCCTTCATTCTCCATGGTGATGTTACATGACAAACTGCAGAACTACGCTGCCTGTGCATGATTATTTCTTCGACCTGTTGTTTTACTAAAAATGCGGAATATCTCAGCAGACGAAAAACGGCCTCAGGTATTTATAGCTTCGGCTGAAACCAAGTGTCTCCTTGTTGTACTGATGAATGAATACCCTTGGTGATACTCAGATTTGGCGCTGGTTATAAATGAAGCTCTTAGATGGAATATCTTCTTTAGCTAAATCCTTCACCCACAATCTTCATTATTTCCACCAAAGGTAACCAGGTTTACCACAAATCACCTACATCTAAATGCTACACGTGAAAGTAGCCATTGTACTAGTCATTTATACAATACGATAATAAACTTTTAAATACAATGGATGTGCTAAGAGAATAAATAAACGACAATAAATTAAGACTGAATAGATATTCTTACTTAGAAGTAATAATGAACCATTTCAAAGATTGCCCCCTTTGGTGTATTTTTTTTTTTTAAAGACCTACATGATTTTCATCAAAGGTATGGCACTGGTTTTGCAAAATTTACATTAAGATTTTTTTTTTTGTCTATATGGATCCTTGCCCAACTAAACAGTGACACAAAACAACAAAAGATACTTTGTACAATCATGGCTCACTGTAGCAAGCATAGCTAAATAAACTTACACTTTTTTTTGTTGTTTTTCCCTGTTGTTAAAAAAAAGCATTCCCTAATTGCAGATGCAGTTGGTTCTAACAATTCGATGGAATTAAATAAATAAATAAATAAATAAAACATTTTACCCTCAAAACGCCATACAAAATTGCATGGCACACATGCATTCGGTTACATTTCCGAGTAAAAAAGAAACAAGTAAATCAATGGACAGGGCCCCAGAGTTGCACTGCAGAGTAGAACTTAATTCCATACTGATGAAAATAAAGTAGGCCTTTTACAGCAGTGTGCCTTACACCGTTCACCCCGCATTGTCTTTGAAATCCTGCTGTGCAGTGCTGCCACAATGTCAAACTTCATCCATAAAATATATGCATCACTGGAGCTCCCCTTCTCCTTATTGTCATCACAAGACATATGTATACATACTGCTACCAAAGCCAAAGTGTGTATGATTTACTGAGCATCCAGCAGTGTGGCTGCAGTGTGGGTGCGATGTCCTCTGCCTCGTAGTCTCAGTCCTGACTGTCCGCAGTGAACCAGTTTTGTAAGACACCATTACACCAAAAGCAGTGCACATCTCCAGTACTCTGTGGCTAGTTCAGGCTTCTACACATTCATACTTGCAAATTGATGTTTCTACTCCTACTGTTTTCTTTGTTGTGTTTTTCTGTTTTTTTTTTGTTTTTGTTTTTTTATTTGATCTTCATAGTGTCTTTGTTGTTGGCGAATTTACGTAAATATTAATCGTACAAGACTACTTGGGTGCACCCAGGTCTGGCATGTCTGTCCTGAACCTTCATCATATACAAACCTGGTGGAACTTTAGGATCAAATTGTTAAAATTCAGTAGTTTTGTTAACATCTGAACATAGTAGTGATCATCCATACCTAAAAAAGGGTACATTTGTATAGATTTAATACATATTAAATGCATTCTCATAATATAGAGACTGCTATCTGAAGGACGAAAACTTTTGGAAACCCATTCAAAAATGCCAGACCAGGGTGCAAACTCACTTTATACTCTTCAACGTTCCCTCACCGGTCGAGCCCAATAAGTAAACGGCTCCTCTCCTCTTCCTTCTGGCTCTCGTTCTTGAGGTCTGCGAACACCTGGGTGAAGTAGTGTGGGTCGGAGTTGATCTGCAGCATCTTGGCACTCATCAGGTTGATTATGGACAGGCAACGGTCCCAGAAGGTCTCCTTTGAGCTTTCCACCAGGAATGGCTTGAGAGGATAGGAGATTTCGTTGCCCATGTAGGAGTAGGACAAGTAGAGGCAGGTGAGAAGCACTGCCTGCAGCTCATGTTCTGTGGCTAGTTCTGAAGAGACCACATCTCGACAGAGCATGTAAACAAAGACAACGTTAGCTGGGGTGATGAAACCTTGGTCCTGCCAGCCTTGCAGCAGCAAGGAACGGTCCACACTACGCAGCCATAACACTGGGTCAGTAGGAGAAAGGTGCTTGAGGCGGTAGCACCTCCGACACAGGAATTCACCAAGGCAACGCAGCAGCTCGCTGGTCGAGGCCTGAACGATCACCCTCTTGGGCGTACCAGGAGCCACACTAGAGTTGGATAAGGGTGCTTTCTTGACAGATGAGGCCACATTGTTAGAGCTTTTCGAGCCTTGGTTGGATGGGCTTGACTGCTCCTGGGTGAATGTGGAGAGGTTGGCACAGGACTGTGACTTCTTCAGGTTCTCATTGTTCAGATGGGTGACATTGTTCTGGTATGTTGTATTGGGCTGCACCTTCTTCGAACCCTTTTTCTTGGTTGAAACAGCTACTATCCGCTTCCACGGTAACACGTTGATGAGCGAGTGACGCTTCAAATTTTTGTCTTTGGCATTCTTGCTGTTTTGAACAGCCGTGTAGGGGCCTACTGTGGCTGGGCCATCCTCAAACAGGGCAGCCTTCCGGTAGCTGGGAGAGAGTGACAGGACGGTTCCCATGATGCCAAAGATAGATGCGCAGCGTCCTCACAGAAAATGTACAGATTATGCCTGGTACTGGAGCTGAGGATCTTGCCTCACTGCTTCCAAAATTGGAGACCCAGATACCAGGCTTAGTGTAAGGTCAGCATCAAAATATGAACTGGTGCTCAGCCGAGACAACAATGGTGTCTGGGTGGAGGATGAGTGAAGGAGTGCTTTCCTTCTTCCAGAATCCTTTTACTCCACTCCCTGTAGGAAATTAAGTTTAAAGTTCATTAATTGTTCACATGTAGACTATGAATTTTTATGAATTGATTATGCTAGGTTGCATTTCTCTATTTTTCAGTGGAAGAATACGATCACTGTTATTGAATTTTATATATATATATATATATATATATATATATATATATATATATATATATATATATATATAATTTATTTGTAGCCAAATGCATAAGCACAGCCATTTGTTAATAAATTTGTATTGATCTAAGGTAAAATATCATGTGCACAACTGTTTAACAATGCAAGTATACAGTAAATCATGACTGGGTTGTTTTTGTCTTTGCCAACGCTGGGCCTAAATGTGTAATGGATACCAAATCTAAGATATCATACTCAGAATCAAAATCCATTAAATAGTAAAGTGGATCAAATAATTGCTGACTCACTACTCACCTCATATATGTCTTTTTATACGTCCAGCAAATTCTTTATCTTGGTATTTTACATTACCTTACATTACATTACAGGCATTTTAGCAGACACTCTTATCCAGAGCGATGGTATTTGTGCTGACATCTGCACCAAGAACGAATTCCTGTACCTGAACATTGTGATTCTAATGCAAATCTATCGAGGATCTAGATAAGTAATCGGTAAGCCGAAGAAATATTTAAAGTCCTCTGTCACAACAAAAAAATTCACCAATAATAACTTTATTATTATTATTATTATTATTATTATTATTATTATTATTATGGCAAATAAATTGTCAGATAAAATCTCATTGCCTCCTTGGTGTTGTTCACATACAATACATATGTATCCGTTTTCCTCCTACAGTATGTTTTTCTTCACACCTCATCAACTATCTGTATTCAGTAATATTTCGACCAGCCCATGTTTACAATAATGGAGGATCTCCTTCATCTGCCATGTTGTAGCCTATATTTTATATGTACCTATCATATTAATCAGAAGGAAGGTTCTAGGCTTAATACAAAGCCTTAACCACCATTTTGCAAAAGCCATGGCTGTAAAAATGAACATTTTTATATAAAACACACACACACACACACACACACACACACACACACACACACACATAGGCAGCTGTTGACATTACAGATGTGGAAAAAATACCAACAATGTACATAATGTTGATGTTGGATGAAGGGGTAAAGCTGAAGATATGTGATAAATGGATCAGTTCTGCAGCAGATATCGACTATATCTGGTCTCGGGAAAAACGTAACTCTTGATTTATCCTTTTTTTTTTTGCTAGATAATCCGTTTCATTACAAGATGAACCCCTCTGAAGCAATGTGATGTTTATTAGGTCGATGCGGGATGTGATGCGGCTGTCCAAGGTTCTGAAAATGTGCAGCGCTCATAAAATCCTCTGATGGGTGTAGGCCTGCGGATATTCCCTTTCCTCCTACAGTATGTTTTTCTTCACACCTCATCAACTATCTGTATTCAGTAATATTTCGACCAGCCCATGTTTACAATGAAGGCACTGAAATCAAACAGAAGCATATTTAAATAATTCGGGCTATTAGTCTCGGCCATGATCTCTCATTTTTACAGTTCATCCTCCAAATGTCTGATCCTCATATCTTGTTATAGCTGTAGTCCATAAAGATATTCACTGTAGGCTACTTACCGCACGATTTTGCCCACCACAATGTGAGAAAACAAGAGCTGCAGTAATGGCTGCTTCTGTATATCCTGTAATAAGCTGCGCATCAAGGTAACACTCGAACAACCATATCAAAAAAATGCGTTTTAAAGTAAATAAGGAAATAAATAAGCACGACTCACGTAATAAAAAAAAACGAATACAAAAGGAAAATGACGTTAACAACAACAAAAACTAGGAGAATCCGTCAGTCCTGCCAGAGGTGTGTGCATGCAGTCAGTGGTGTGTTCTGGTGCCTCTGTGTGTGTGTGTGTGTGTGTGTGTGTGTGTCGGTCAGAGATGCTGAGATGGAAGGATGAAGCAGCGCTATTGGTCCGAGCTTCACCTCAGCTTTCTGCTTTACAGCAGTGATTGAGCGCCTCTCTGCGCCCTGCTCCTGCTCCTGCTTTCACACAGCTCCACCCACAAAGGGCTTAAACCCCATAACGTTCTCATCTGTTTCTAACACCGTGCATGTAAGGAATATGTGATCACGTGAAAAAGAATTTCAACGTCCTGAAACTGCCCACGTGAACTCAAGTGAAAACGTGATAGCGTGTGAATAAATGTGATCAGTAAAATATCCTGCAGGTGAAAAATGGACATGTGAAAGCCAGTGACAAAAACAAACAAATAAACTCTGCATATTCTATATGGTGAGAAATCATGTGGTAGAATCTCAGGTGAAAAATAAACGAATCATATGAAAGAATCACATCCATCCATGGATGGATGGGTGGATGGATGGATTTCTTTTGTGTGAGGAGTTCACACGTGAAAACAAATTAATCATGTTGTGGGAAAAAAAATCTTTGAAAATAAATGGCCAAAAATTATATGGGAAATAAAACATCCGGGGGCGGCACGGTGGTGTAGTGGTTAGCGCTGTCGCCTCACAGCAAGAAGGTCCGGGTTCGAGCCCCGTGGCCGGCGAGGGCCTTTCTGTGCGGAGTTTGCATGTCCTCCCCGTGTCCGCGTGGGTTTCCTCCAGGTGCTCCGGTTTCCCCCACAGTCCAAAGACATGCAGGTTAGGCTAATTGGTGGCTCTAAATTGAGCGTAGGTGTGAATGTGAGTGTGAATGGTTGTCTGTGTCTATGTGTCAGCCCTGTGATGACCTGGCGACTTGTCCAGGGTGTACCCCGCCTTTCGCCCGTAGTCAGCTGGGATAGGCTCCAACTTGCCTGCGACCCTGTAGAAGGATAAAGCGGCTAGAGATAATGAGATGAGATAAAACATGCGTCCATCTGTCCATCCATCCATTATCTGTAGCCACTTTATCCTGTTCTACAGGGTCGCAGGCAAGCTGGAGCCTATCCCAGCTGACTATGGGCGAGAGGCGGGGTACACCCTGTACAAGTCACCAGGTCATTGCAGGGCTGACACATAGAGACAAACAACCATTCAAACCGACGGTCAATTTAGAGCCACCAATTAGCCTAACCTGCATGTCTTTGGACTGTGGGGGAAACCGGAGCACCTGGAGGAAACCCACGGGGAGAACATGCAAACTCCATACAGAAAGGCCCTTGCCAGCCACTGGGCTCGAACCCAGGACTTCCTTGCTGTGAGGCAACAGCGCTAACCACTACACCACCGTGCTGCTGGAAAGAAAACAAATTGTGAAAAAATCACTTGAAAATAAATGAGTCATGTGCACAATCAAATGTGAAAAATCAATAAACCATGTAAAAACAGTTATATGCGTGGTGGGGACCTCAGCATTATTTTCACATTAATCATGTGATTATCCCCATGTGGAGTATATATGACCTTTTTATAAGGCGAGGATTAAAAATGGAACCCAGTTCTGCTGTTGCACTGCAGCGTAACAATGCTTGCTGTTGAGATTGAACATGGCCATTCACAATCAACTATTCAGGGTTAGTATCATATGAATGCTCAGAATATAAACCATATGATCTTAAAACAGGAGCCACAGGGTGGCACGGGATGGCAGCTATCAGCCCTGCGACAACCCCACACCATTCAACCCAACTTCAACCCTGACCTCAAATTAACCTCTACGACACATCACACTGTGTACTTTGTGTCTTCTAGCTTTAAATCACAATTTAAATCATTGTTGCTTTGTATATTCATTCATTTTGTATATTCATTAAGTAGAATATTGAAACTATCCATTTTGTCCAAGTAAGCAAATTGGATATTTGGCAAAAGTTGGTTAGTCCTCTACTTCCATGGTTCTCAAAGTGAGTTCCAGGGACCCCAGTTAGCCATAAAACAAAGTCAATGGGCCCTTGATTTTTTTTTTCTCATAGTGGATATCATCACTAGTTCAAGTTCAAGGTTTTTATGTCACATACAAACATTTCACAGTGGAAAATTCTTGCAGTGAAATTCTTAGTTGTAAGCCCTGACCTGTGCTAACATTATAAAAACCAGAGACACAAGACACATAAAACATGTAAAACACATAACACGCATAACATAAAAAGTGCAGGACAATACTGTGTAGAGAAAATAATAATAAATATCTTTGTACAGGGTGTACATTGCAATATGCAAGTGCATCTGATACATGTACTTGAGATACTATATTATAGTCATTAGCCGGTTTTATTTGTCATTTGAATTAGGGCTGCACAATATATCGAAAAAGTATCGATATCGCGATATCATAGTTTGCGATACACATACCGCAAAAATTACTTAAATTTCAATAAAAGGCACATTTTTCTGTGCCGTCCAATCACATTTGAATGTCAACAAGCGCCGCAGGATAACTCTGCCCCCTATTGCAAAACAAGTAAAAGCCTCGTGGTGATGGCGGAAGGTGGGAGCGGTAGCAAGTGTGGTGAGACAAACTTGTGTGAGGAGGAACTGGTTTCCAAAAAAAAATGCACGTCTGCTATTTGGAAGTACTTTGGATTCAGGAGGGATGACGTACTGCAAACTCGGGTACTTTGCAAGACGTAAAACAGTGGTGGCAGCTACCAAGGGGAACATGACGAATCTCCATAAGCATGTACAACACAACCATAAACACCTGTACGAAGAGATCCAAGCTAGCATTAGCAGCAAACAGTCCAATGATATGCCAAGTCCTTCAACATCTAAAATTACGAAGGTGACTACAGTTCAGCAGAGCTTTGCTAGTATAACCCCTTATGAGACACATTCTAAACGCCACAAAGACATAACGGCAGGCATAGCGAGATAATTGGCGAAAGACATGATGCCAATGACAGCTGTTACTGGCAGTGGATTTGTGGACATGATTTCAATACTGGACCGACGGTATAAAATTCCCTCACGGAATTATTTTTCTCAAGTCGCAATTCCAGACATGTACAACACGTGTCGAAAATCAGTTACACTTGAAGTAAGTGGAGCGGAGTACTACGCAAGTACTACAGACCTATGGTCAAGTCGCACCACAGAACCCTACTTGAGTTTCACAGTTCATTTTCTGACTGAAGAGTTCGAGCTGAAGACACGATGTCTAGAGACTGTATACTTCCCCGAATATATTTCTGCTGCGCTCACAAAAATTAAGAGATTTAAAGATGATTGATGGACACCATTGCAGGTGTAGCCATGTTTTTCCAATAAAAAATAATGTTGGAATGGAAGCGATGCATTGGGTGTTTTTTTTAAATGCTAGACAGGGCAGAACGGCGAGTAGAGGTAAGAAAAACATATATTTAATTATCGTGATACATATCGATATCGAGATATTCAGTCATGTTATCGAATATTGCATATTTTTCTGATATCGTGCAGCCCTAATTTGAATTGACTGGGCTTAATCTAAACCTGAAAAACTGAATATAACTGAGCAGAAAGCTCTATGGCTCTAATAAATACACAAAATATTATTGTATACATTTAAATGAGCCTAACATTTGAATAGTTGGACTATGTTCATATAATACAGTCTGCAGAACAGGGGTCCTTGGCTGCAAAAAGTTTGTGAACCTCTGCTTTAGTTAGATAATTAGTTGGTACCACTGTGTGTTCCCCATTTGTATTAAAAAACCAACCAACCAACCAACCAACCAACCAAACAAACAAACAACAAATGAAAACCCACAACCCTGGACAAGTCACTACATTTTAAACTCATTGAAAATGAGATGTGAGATATTTGTGCTAGCACTGCGGAATAATCTATAAGTTATTGAACTCTATCAGGATCGATTCATGTGCGATGTGAATTATGTGACCAGTAAATACTGTTAAGACATGACTGTGAGCATAAAGTGAAAATGGAAAATAACATGAGAAAATAATCCTGTTTCAACAACTGTCCTAAATAGAAAGAAAGAAGAAATATATGAAAGAGAAAGACACTGTATAAGAGAAAAAACTGAAATAATCGTTGTAAAAATAGAGAGTTGTTCAAGTTGTAAAAGAGTTGGTCAAAAAAAATTAACAGAGACTGAACTGTTCATCCAGCCATCATCCATATAGTGGTTCCATGGTGTAATGGTTAGCACTCTGGACTCTGAATCCAGCGATCCGAGTTCAAATCTCGGTGGAACCTGTTTCTGTTTTGGCGACGTAGTGGTTAGCACGGTTGCCTCACAGCAAGAGGGTTCCAGGTTCGAACCCAGCGGCTGGCGAGGGCCTTTCTGTGTGGAGTTTGCATGTTCTCTGTGTGGGTTTCCTCCACAATCCAAAGACATGTAGTTAGGTTGATGTGGGGCGGCCTTGGGCTGAGGTGCCCTTGAGCAAAGTACCGAACCCCTGATGGCTGCCCACTGCTCTGGGTGTGTGTGTGTTCACTGCTTCAGATGGGTTAAATGCAGAGGATGAATTTCACTGTGCTTGAAGTGTGCATGTGATGAATAAAGGTTTCTTCTTCTTCTCATCTGTGGCCGCTTATCCTGTACAGGGTCACAGGCAAGCTAGAGCCTATCCCAGCTGACTATGGGCGAGAGGCGGGGTACACCCTGGACAAGTTGCCAGATCATCGCAGGACTGACACAGAGACAAACAACCATTCACACTCACGGTCACACCTACGGTCAATTTAGAGCCACTGATTAACCTAACCTTTGGACTGTGGGGGAAACCCACGCAGACACAGGAAGAACATACAAACTCCACACAGAAAGGCCCTTGTTGGCCACTGGGCTCGAACCCAAGACCTTCTTACTGTGAGGTGACAGTGCTAACCACTACACCGAGACAGAACTGGAAAAGGGAAAAAACAATAAGGGGAGCTCTATAAAGAAATGTTAGGAATGGGGGTAAAGTTGAGAAAATAAGAGGAGGTAATGAAAGGGGGGAAAAAGTCAGGAAATGCTTTTCTTGGGGCAAATTTGATTGGTTATAACGCTTTAACACACAAACCAAATACACACAATGCACGTGGTAATATGGCGGCCAGGTGGCTTCACTCGTCTGTACAGCGGGGAATAGGCGATGAGCCCATCCATCCATCCATTATCTGTAGCCACTTATCCTGTCCTACAGGGTCGCAGGCAAGCTGGAGCCTATCCCAGCTGACTATGGGCGAGAGGCGGGGTACACCCTGGACAAGTCGCCAGGTCATCGCAAGGTTGACATAGAGACAACCAACCATTCACACTCACATTCACACCTACGGTCAATTTAGAGCCACCAATTAACCTAACCTTTGGACTGTGGGGGAAACCAGAGCACCTGGAGGAAACCCAAACAGACACGGGGAGAACATGAAAACTCCACACAGAAATGCCCTCGTTGGCCACTGGGCTCGAACCCAAGACCTTCTTGCTGTGAGGCAACAGTGCTAACCACTACACTGAGACTGAACTGGAAAAGGGAAAAAACAATAAGGGGAGCTCTATAAAGAAATGTTAGGAATGGGGGTAAAGTTGAGAAAATAAGAGGAGGTAACGAAAAGTCAGGAAATACTTTTCTTGAGGCAAATTTGATCGGTTATAACGCTTTAACACACAAACCAAATACACACGATGTACGTGGTAATATGGCGGCCAGGTGGCTTCACTCGTCTGTACAGCGGGGAATAGGTGATGAGCCATCCAGATATTTTTATGCCTCCACCACCGTAAGGTGCAGGAGGCATTATGTTTTCGGGTTGTCCGTCTGTCCGTGCGTGCGTGCGTCCGTGAGGTGTCCGTCCTGAAACCTTGTGAACGCGATATCTCAAAGGCATATGAAAGGAATTTCACCAAACTTTAATCATTTGTGCTCTTTGGGACAAACTTGACCTGATTAGATTTTGAGATCAAAAGGTCTAAGGTCACGGTCACTGTGAAGTCAAATGTCTGTCCGAGAACCTTGTGAACACAATATCTCCAAGACAGATCGAAGGAATTTCACCAAACTTTCACCATTTGTGCATTTGGGGACAAAGACAAAATTATTAGATTTTGAGATCAAAAGGTCTAAGGTCAAGGTCACTGTGAGGTCAAATGTCTGTCCGAGAACGTTGTGAACACAATATCTCCAAGGCAGATCGAAGGAATTTCACCAAACTTTCACCATTTGTGCATTTGGGGACAAAGATAAACTGATTAGATTTTGAGATCAAAAGGTCTAAGGTCAAGGTCTCTGTGAGGTCAAATGTCTGTCCGAAAACCTTGTGAACACAATATCTCCAAGGCAGGGGTGCAGATCCGATGTCAGGATTGGGGGGACACAAAAGTGATTTTTTTTTTTTTTGCCCGTATGCAACTCATACCATGCAACCATAAATCACAACTTCGTAGAGGCTCACCACATCATTCAAAAAGTACTGCACAAGGAATCATTTGTCTGAAAATACATTTGTTTGTACAATTTTGAATAATTTAGGGGATTTTTATTGGGGGGGACAATTCATGTTTTTCAGAAATTGGGGGGGGGGGGGGGGGGGGGGTCATGTCCCCCCCGGGATCTGCACCCATGCTCCAAGGCTACTACAAGTAATTTCACCAGGTCAAGATTACTGTGAGGTCAAATGTCCATCCCCAAATCACAACTTAATAAGGTGTGTAGTCTACCAGGCGGAGGCGTCCCCATCGCCGCCGTCAAGTTCTATCTAGTTTTACCTTCTTCTTCTTCTTCTTTATGTTTATTGGCGGTTGGCATCCAACATGGTGCATTACCGCCACCAACTGTTATGGGTGTGGAGCATCAATGGGGATTTCAATGCTTAGTCCTACTTTACTATGTGTGGAAAAAAAAAAGGTGAAATTAAATTCTCTCAAATAACCTAGTAGCCTTTAGGAATGTCATAATATGTATCCATGCTAATGGTTTAACTGTGGAAAAGGAAAGTAAATCTTCTATTGTTAATGTTGTGTATCCTAATGCTTTGACCCTTTCTAGTAGGATTTCTCTTTCTGTATTGTAAGCTTGACACTGTAGCAAAACATGTTCCACTGTTTCTATTTGGTTGCATGATGCACATTGACCAGTATTATGATCTGGTTTTACCTACAGATCAGTGACTGTGATAAAGCACTAGGAGGCGCAGAGTCAATGTGAAACCCTGCGGCACTACAAGTCCCAGAATGCCCTCGTTTGTAATTACGTATTTGTGATGCTTTTCGCAAGGGCTTGTGGGTAGGCAGGTTTTGAATAGGGAAGATGGCAGCTGCGGCAGTGGTTGAGTTTCAGAGAGCTCAGTCTCTTATTAGTACGGACCGAAACGCGTCTATCGATATTTTACATTCAATAGGTAAGCCGTTTCAGGTGCTTTTTTAATATTTCAGTGTTTTTATTTACACATGTAGTGAGCGTTTTTGAGGCAGTCCTTCCCCAGGCGCGAGCCGGCTGCCGCGGTGCTGACTCACTGCACTGTGTAGCCGCTATAATCATGCTAACAGACTTAGCTTGGTGGAGCGCTTCACCGAGTCATGCATGTATAGCACGTTAGCTTAGCCTGCTATGCTAACCAGCCAGCGCACTGGTCAAGGCCGCGATGACAGATGAGATTTAGCTAACGCTGTGTAACCTGAAAGCAAAAGAGCAAACGCTTTCCTTTTATTGACGTAATGATGTAAATGCTTTTCTCTCTGGCGTTTTGGTTTTTCTCATGGCTGACTGGGTGTCCAAGTGAAACCATATTAGCTAGTTAATCAACTTCTAGTCCACCGGGGTCTAGAGACAGAGAGAGAGAGGATGTTCTCGCATTCTGATTTAGCTCGTTAGCTAGCTGGCTAGTTAGCTACCTAGCTACCATTTTAGATTTGCGCTAGAGAACATCAACAGCAGAGATTAGTTTTAGCGCGACTTGCACAGCGAGCGTTAGTCAGCGGTTTAGTTCAAGTTTAACGTTAATTAGCAGCGTTCTGAAAAATATTCAACACTTTTTTTTCTTTCCTTGGAAAAATAAAGTAAAATAAGTATTCACTTTTCCTTAGTCTGTTTTTTTTTTTTTTTTAGTTACCGACTTATCATAGTGAACTTAATGCATGTTTATACCAATCAAACTGGCACAATTCAGATGTTTGTACAGATCCAGCTAGGCCTCTCTATTCCATATAAAATGTGGGCTCCACTCCAGCCTCTGATAAGAGAGACCTGATTTTGTGCCCCCTGTGCACCATCAGGCTCAAATAAACCTCTTTTAGTTTGAGCTTACTGAAGGTTGTTTTAGCATGGAATTATTCAAAAGACCTCCCTTTAGCCTTTACTTGATTTACAATTGAACAGAATCACGAAGAGTCTGGGAACAACCAACAGTGAAGGAATCAAAGTTCATTAATTGTTCACGTATCGACTATGAATTTTTATGACTTGATTGTTATGCTAGGTTGCATTTCTCTAATTTTTCAGTGGTAGAATACGATCACTGTTGTTGAATAATTATTATATGCATTATATAAGACTCCCTTTTAGTCCTTACTTGATTTACAATTTAACAGAATCACGAAAAGTCTGGGAACAACAAACAGTGAAGGAATCCAATTTTCCCGTCAATTTATGGACCGAACACAACCACACGGCGTTTTACATCATACCGTTAGCAGTTAAAACACCCAGGACTCGGTCAAGTTTTCCTGGGGCTTGTATGTATTTATTTATTTAAAGGGAGGTTATCTCATCTCGTCTCATTATCTCTAGCCGCTTTATCCTGTTCTACAGGGTCGCGGGCAAGCTGGAGCCTATCCCAGCTGACTACGGGCACCCTGGACAAGTCGCCAGGTCATCTCTCTCGTTCACACCTACGGTCAATTTAGAGTCACCGGCTAACCTAACCTGCATGTCTTTGGACTGTGGGGGAAACCGGAGCACCCGGAGGAAACCCACGCGGACACGGGGAGAACATGCAAACTCCGCACAGAAAGGCCCTCGCCGGCCACGGGGCTCGAACCCGGACCTTCTTGCTGTGAGGCGACAGCGCTAACCACTACACCACCGTGCCGCCCTGGGGAGGTTATATCTAACTTTTTACAAGATATCATCATCACACACGCATTCAAAGGTTATGACATCTTTATTACTGATTTTTGCACTGCTCTTTTTACTTCACTTCAGTTTCTGTCTCCTTATGATCAAGTTATCAACATCCATAATGTCAGGAAACTGAGGCATGGTCAATTGACTTAATATCACTCGTAAAATGTATCGTCAGTTTAATAAAAATATATCATATCTCCTTTAGGGCCACAAAGACACCAGTTCTAAGCTACATTATTATAACATTCAAAATCCCAGATGACATCCAAGTCAGTTGTTTTCTATTAGTCCTTTTTTTGTGTGTGTGTGTGTGACGACACGAGTTCCCGTGGTGAACGCAAACACGTCATGCTGCATGGAACATAGAGCCCTTCAGTCGTTTGCTGGCTGACGGCACTTTCACTTTGCTGATTTTTACCGACCCCTGTATTCCTGACACTGTCTGATGTGCTGGGGTTCTGAGTGTGCCGTCCTCATGGCTCTTTCAGCCCTTAAATAATCTTCAGTGCTTGAAGAAGCAAGCCCCAAAAAACTTCACCAGTTTAGACTGCACCGTTGTTTGGTTCACGCAGAGATAATTACACCACCACACCAGGCTGATTAATTATTACCTCCGCCAAGGAGGTTATGTTTTCGGTAGCGTTGGTTTGTTTGTTTGTTGGTTTGTCTGTTAGCAACATTACGGAAAAAGTTATGAATGGATTGCTCTGAAATTTTTTTCAGAGGTGTGACTGGGCACAAGTAACAATCCATTAAATTTTGGCGGTGATCCGGATCACCGTCTGGATCCCAGAATTTTTTAAAGGATTCTTGGCGGAGGTCTGCGCTCTCAGTGCTTTTCTAGTTCACGTTGTTATTGGTCAAAAGTTTGGCGCCCGTTTGGTCATTGTGTAGTCGATTTTTTTTTTTTTTTTTATTGGTCACAAGCATGTGCTCATTGTTTACACTCTGGCTTCCCGCTGTCTCTTCGCTGGGGTTCGGCAAACAGAGGGATTTGTGGATGGATATCTAGAAAAGATGACTTATGACAATCATGACGTACATCTCATAATTTTCTCTTAGTCACTAATGAATTATGTTCGTCAGTGACGAGCGCCAGCGGGAATCCTGAATTAGTAACACGGCTGAGTAACGGTGGCTTTGCGTGTGCTTAGGTTTGTTTCTTGCTTTTGGTCTTTAGTTTGTCATGCTAATGTCACTACATGGAGTTTAACATGTTTATAGAAAACGCTATTCTATTTCTTTCACATAAACCCTATTAAGCCAGTAAAGTAGATGTTAGCTAGTTAATGCTAATGTCCCTGAATTAACTAGCTAACTGATTATAGTTTACTAATATTGACAGACTAGAGGATTGCTCTTACAGTTTCTCATCTTTAACTTGTGAGCTAAATTACTTGTTAATTCAAGCATCTCCAGTTCAAACCTCACTAGTTTGGCTGAAATTGTAATCATGAAAACAAAAACCCAATAGTTAAGGTTTTTGCGCAAGAGCCAAACCGTGGTTCTCTGGCTGTGCAGTACCTTAAACGCAACCTTATTTGTACTCTTTCCTGTTTTAGCATTTATCACTGCTAAAGTTTGAGCCTGGTGTACTTAAAGTTGTGTGCAGACAGGTTATTGTTGTTTGCTTGATTTGCTTACGTTATTCTTTCAGCTATGCATATGATGCTGTTAAGCACCTAATCTGTGCATGATGTTTCCTCAGTCAGGCGAGATGTTCAACAGGATGATGAAGAGGCCGTGCGTGTCAAAGAACAGAGCATCCTGGAGCTTGGCACTCTCCTGGCTAAGACAGGGCAAGCTGCAGGTAAGTTTCCTCATCCTGCAATCAACACATGATCATCTCAGTTGTGTTAAAACAACCCTGGACATCAGTCCTACTGTTAGTTTTTGCCATGTCTTAGCATTAGGGATGCACTTTTTCCACTTTCAGTCCAATACCGGTGTCGGATCACTATGCGTTGGCCGATACTGATACTGTTGCCGTAACTAAGCTGACGCTCTGCAAGCTTCTGATGCCAAGTTGTGCAAAACATCAGCGCTGCTTTAAGACAGGTTGTGTCAAGATCTGGGTTGTCAGTTGATGCGTTTACTCCATAAAATAGATCAGATCTGAAAAATATTGAGTCTAATCTAATTTTGGTGCAGTGTTTCATGCCAGTGTCGGTCATCACCACACAGTGTAATTAAGATCCCTTGTTTGAGCATCTCTATAATGTGGTTATACTTTGTTTTCCAGAGCTTGGAGGGCTCCTGAAGTTTGTCAGACCCTTCCTGATCTCCATAAGCAAGGCAAAGGCGGCACGACTGGTACGCTCGTTGTTGGATCTTTTCCTGGATATGGAGGCAGCCACAGGACAGGAGGTTGAGCTGTGTCTGGAGTGCATTGAGTGGGCCAAAGCTGAGAAAAGGACATTTCTCCGACAGGCTCTTGAGGTAATTGTGTTTGCTATATCCACTTGGACATTAAAAGAGACTGTATGGATGAGCAGTAGTGTAAGAAAGTGAGAAAATGAAACTTAAATGTGATGCATCCATTTTGTCCAATAGGCACGTTTGATCTCACTTTATTTCGACACTAAGAGGTACCAGGAGGCTTTGCAGTTGGGTGAGTTATTTGACAAAGTCCCCCCCCGCCATGTGGTTTGATTGACACATTTGATTTTGTAGCTTTTGCACTTGGGCAAGCGTTAGATATTACCACACCTTTCCCTGTGTATGATTCAAAATTTCTTTATGAACATTTAGTAATGAATCACAGAGCTGGTTCAATCTAAAGAACAATAAATGTATCGTTCTTTGCAAAACTGATGTGGCGAAGAATTGAAGTGTGATTGAAAATTAGATGTATTAGATGGATAATCTGTTGAATTGTTTTTTAGGCTCCCAGTTACTCCAGGAGCTGAAGAAGATGGATGACAAAGCTTTACTTGTGGAAGTCCAGCTTCTTGAGAGTAAAACCTATCATGCACTGAGTAACCTGCCCAAGGCCAGAGCTGCCCTTACGTCTGCCAGGACTACAGCCAATGCCATCTACTGTCCACCCAAACTTCAGGCAGCTTTGGACATGCAATCAGGCAAGTCTTAAACACACACTGCCCATACGTTAAACGTTACATTGTCATGGTTGAACGTTGTAAATATTGAGAGATTGGAACTGCGTTCTTACTCCCTGTCTGGTTTAATTCATTTAAGGGTGTACTCACACTAGGCACGGTTGCCTTGTACCGTGCCCGAGTATGGCTGTCCTGCTCCCCCATTGGCACGTGCCCACTTTGTTCCAGGCCAGAGTGCACTTACATCATCATTATGCAGCTTTTTGTTTTGAAGAAAAGTGCTCTTGCATAGCATGATGGAGCCTGTTTTGACATGGCTTACTTAGAGTTGTTTTGGGCATGGTGACACACGGCCCGCTCGCATACTGTACAGATTTATCAATTATGCAGTGCAGAGATTTTCAGTAAATCATACTGCATGCATAACAAGGTTTTTGCAGAGGTAGGTGACATTGAGGGAGGAATTTGAACCTTTGCTCGCCAAATACATTTTTTGTTCATCAATAAGGTGAGAACTAGACCCGTTGTTAACCCGCATATTCTCAAATAAATTGAAACGTGCACCTCATAACGTTCTGAGTTTTGTGCTTGGGCACGGTTAGCGATCACACCTGATGTGTACGCTGCCCAAGTCCAAATGAACCGTGCCAGGGTCCACCTCTTCAAGTGGGCCAGGGTATGATGAGCCGTGCACGCAGCGAACACACTAATCAAACAAACTGGACTTTGGAGGTCAAACGTGCTTGGGCACAACACGGGTCACCTAGTGTGAGAACACCCGTCTCCTTCGGCTTCACTGTAATGACTGAAATGATCATTACGAATGTTTTGCTGAATATTGAAGCAAATTCTATTTTAGGAACAAAGTAAATTTTACACTTTCTAATTTTTTTCATGTTAAACCCAGAAGACACGGCCTTCTTTCCCATTTCAAAATAGAAGCTTATTCTTTTGTCTATGAATAGGTGAGCGCGTGTGTGTGTGTATGCAACGATAAATCGAATTACAAATTTGACCATTCAAATCAAAGAAATAAAAATGAATCATAGTTACTATTAGGCTGTGTAATCTGTTCTTCCTAGCTGTAATTGCGTTGTTTAGACTGCAAAGGGCGCAATCACGTAATAGCGGGAATACACGTGACTTCACCCAGGGCGGAAGTAACACAGCGCAAGCAGCTCTGTGAAAACATAAACGGATCTAAAATGGGAAAGAACTGTTGATTGACTGTACAAATCGATGTAGCAAGAAGTCGGAGCTCTTTTTACAGACTGCCAAAAGCTAAAAAGAAGCAAATGCAGGTCGTACATTCATAAAAGTTTAAGAAAAGGACTTGTTAACCTTTTTTTTCCCCACCCCAATTTTATTAGAAAGAATATTTGTCAATAGTCTCTTTTGCTCCGAATTTTTGCAAATGCAGGTAAATACTGTAGGTTATTAATAAAATGAAACGAGAGGTTTTTTATTTAACAAAAGGAATATTAAAGTTGATAAAGAATAGGAAGAAAGTTGTTGGGGGTTTTTTTGCAAATTTTTTTTTTTTCAAAAATGTCGTGGGGAAAATCAAATCGAAAACCCAACCTGAATCAAATTGTGAATTTGGTGAATTGTTACATGCCTGTATATAAATCTTTCAGTTAAAACGAGGGTGCTCTTTTTATTCTAGTTAACTGTATGTATCTTATAAAGGTTTCGTATAAACTATAGTCAAATAAAGACAATCATCTAAGTGAGGAATGGTATTAACAAAATAATACATGAATATGCCATTGCTGTGTGTAACGAAAAGTTCAAAATTATAAATGGAAGAACCCATGGTTTAATAACACCACATCTAAGATTGGTCAATTAGCTAATTGCTGTAAATTATGTTTGAGTAATTAAACCGTGCTATGCTTAAGAACAGATGGTAAGAATTCTGTATTATCTCTAACATGAGGTATATGTTCTGTAGGCATTATCCATGCTGCTGAAGAGAAGGATTGGAAGACAGCATATTCTTACTTCTTTGAGGCTTTTGAAGGCTATGATTCCATCGACAGCCCCAGGGCCATCACTGCGCTGAAATACATGCTTCTTTGCAAAATCATGCTCAACTTGTAAGTAAGATAACAGCTTGTAGAGGCTCTGCTGAGAGCTTAAAATTGTGTTTTGCTCTATCTTGAGTAGTTTTCTTTGTTTGTTTTTAAATGTAAATTCCCATTAGATGATTGTTTGCAGTACATGCGTTGAACGGCCATTTCAGCAGTGCGATCATGTCTGGCCTACCCTTGATGACCAATAAACATCTCTTAGGAGAAAAAGTTTAAATGCTTTTGGAAGAGATTTTCACACACAATCTGGAAGTATTTACTCCTGAACACAGTGATGGCTCACCCTCCATGCCCACTAGCAAGTGACTGTGACAGGAAACCATTCATTTTCTCTGCCCCTGCACAACACAGAGCCATGATTCTTGTGACTATACAAAGTGGCAAATGAAGAAAGTCTGTGTAATTGTCAATTATTTGCAAAATGTGCACGGTACAGTACAATGACACATCAAACCAATTACCTCAAATGATTCTTGACCAATCTAATAGCAAGTGTGGTCTGACGTTTCTTTAGTTCCCTACTTGCAACCTTAGTTCCTAATTTACTCTGTGACGACAGAAACCAACCAGGTAGATCTCAGCTTGTTAGCCTTGGGTGGCAGCTGATCTAGACATTGAGAACCTTGATGACAGATCTCCAGATTGTGGGTTGAGCACAAGACTAACTATCTTGTCTCATAAAAAGTCATAGTTCTAGAAACCAGAATGGCCTTGTGTGTTGATGCTAGGCATGAAGATAAGTAAATAAGGAAGGAAAATGCATCCAGTCCTACAAGCACTCGTTAAATATGCATGGCAACCAGGCTTGTAGTACTCGAGTCCAGGACTCGTGTCCTAATTTTAAGGACTCGTGACTCGGACTCGTAAGGTGGAGACAAGGACTCGGATTTTTTATTTTATTTTTTATAACATGCCATAATAATTTGGCATAAGAGATTTATCTTTATATTAATTTTTGTACTAATTTTGTGCAAGAGTGTCACACCTGCGCACCTTGGCGCATGAATCAGATAAACTCTTGGGCGAGCTCCAGACAGCGGGTGCACCAAGCGGACTCTTGCACGTGCCGTAAACGATTCGCACCTGCGCAGGATTAAGGCACAGTCAGCGTGCCTATATAAAAACTGTGAAAACACACTTGCTTTGTCCAGTATTAAGTTGCGTTGCTGGGACATTACCGAGCCTTATTTCCTTGTTTGGTTTCCTGATCCCTGATTTCTTGTTTCTCATCTTTGATTCTGCCGAGTCTACGATAGCCTGTTTGTGTCTCGCTCGACCTATTACCTGTTTTACGATTTTGCCTGCCGATCTGGATTGTTTACCTGTCTTCATTTGTATTAATAAACACACCTTCTGCACTTACATCCGTCTCCCAACCATCTCTGACAGAATACTTGGCACTCCCTGACAAAGAGAACGCACATTCACCTGTTCATATGTCATGTTCAGGAACAAACTAATATTCACGGAGCTAAAACAGCCACTGTCAAATGGTGCTGTTGGAGTCTTGGACTCGACTTGAAATTTTCTTTAATGACTTGGACTCGAGACTGGACTTGGACTCGAGATTTAGTGACTCGATGACAACACTGATAGCAACATTACAAAGAAAAGTAGTGCTCAGAAGGAAGTAGCAGAGTTCATTTGGTGCCTCTGGTGAGTGACTGTAGCTAGTACAGTTAGCTTGCTTTGCTACTCTGCCTAGCATGTAATATGTAAATTGAACAACCAATTTTCAGAGAATTTAGTGAAGGGTTTGTTTGTTTGTTTGTTTGTTTGTTTGTTTGTTTATTAATTAAATTTTTGATGTACAGTCCCAGTCAAAAGTTTGGACACCTATTCATTTCTTGGATTTTCTGTATTTTTGAGTATTTCCTATTGCAGAACAATAATGAAGACATGAAAACTATGAAATAACATATGGAACTTGCATGGAATTATGTGGTAAACAATAGGGCTGCACAATATATCAAAAAAGTATCGATATCGCGATATCATAGTTTGCGATACACATACCGCAAAAATTACTTAAATTTCAATAAAAGGCACATTTTTCTGTGCCGTCCAATCACATTTGAATGTCAACAAGCGCCGCGGGATAACTCTGCCCCCTATTGCAAAACAAGTAAAAGCCTCGTGGTGATGGCGGAAGGTGGGAGCGGTAGCAAGTGTGGTGAGACAAACTTGTGTGAGGAGGAACTGGTTTCCAAAAAAAAACCACACGTCTACTATTTGGAAGTACTTTGGATTCAGGAGGGATGACGTACTGCAAACTCAGGTACTTTGCAAGACATGTAAAACAGTGGTGGCAGCTACCAAGGGGAACACGACGAATCTCCATAAGCATGTACAACACAACCATAAACACCTGTACAAAGAGATCCAAGCTAGCATTAGCAGCAAACAGTCCAATGATATGCCAAGTCCTTCAACATCTAAAATTACGAAGGTGACTACAGTTCAGCAGAGCTTTGCTAGTATAACCCCTTATGAGACACATTCTAAACGCCACAAAGACATAACGGCAGGCATAGCGAGATACTTGGCGAAAGACATGATGCCGATGACAGCTGTTACCGGCAGTGGATTTGTGGACATGATTTCAATACTGGACCGACGGTATAAAATTCCCTCACGGAATTATTTTTCTCAAGTCGCAATTCCAGACATGTACAACACGTGTCGAAAATCAGTTACACTTGAAGTAAGTGGAGCGGAGTACTACGCAAGTACTACAGATCTATGGTCAAGTCGCACCACAGAACCCTACTTGAGTTTCACAGTTCATTTTCTGATTGAAGAGTTCGAGCTGAAGACACGATGTCTAGAGACTGTATACTTCCCCGAATATATTTCTGCTGCGCTCACAAAAATGAAGAGATTTAAAGATGATTGATGGACACCATTGCAGGTGTAGCCATGTTTTTCCAATAAAAAATAATGTTGGAATGGAAGCGATGCATTGGGTGTTTTTTTTTTTTTTTTTTAAATGCTAGACAGGGCAGAACGGCGAGTAGAGGTAAGAAAAACATCATATATTTAATTATCGTGATACATATCGATATCGAGATATTCAGTCATGTTATCGAATATCGCATATTTTTCTGATATCGTGCAGCCCTAGTAAACGAAGTGTTAAAAACAAAATGTTTCATATTTTAGGTTCTTCAAAGTAGCCACCGTTGACCTTATTGATTCTTTGCACACTGTTGGCGTTCTCTTAACCAGCTTCATGGGGTAGTCACCTGAAATGCTTTTCAATTAACAGGTGCCTCGTCAAAAGTTAGTGTAATTTGCTGCCTTAATGCTTTTGAGATCAAACAGTAAAATTACAGTAAATAGTTCTATTCCACAACTGTAGTAATCCATAGTATGTCAAGAAACCACTCAACTAAGTAAAACGACATCCGTCATTACTTTAATACATGAAGTGTCTTAATTAATGAAAATAAAGAAAAACCATTGAATTAGAAGCTGCGTCCAAACTTTTGACTGGTACTGTACATTACTACTACCATTTTTCGTTGGGGGGGCATGCACTGCTCAGCAGTTTTGCTTGCCCCCAAGTGACACCAGTACTGGTTGCTACACATCCATAAGAGATGAGCTACAAATGAGATGAGTGATTTGTCACTTGCTAGTTTGAACGTAGCATCGTAATGTAAGTGGACAAGCTGAGGTCAGTACACACTCCTGAAAATCTCACTTTGTTCTCAGGCCGGAGGAAGTCCAAGCCTTGATCAGTGGCAAACTGGCCTTGCGTTATGCTGGGAGACAAGTAAGCTTTGTTTCATGTCCATATTCGAGTGGCTGGTTTGAGGATTTGTTTTCCTGTACGTGTGTGAACTATGCATTTTCTCCTTTTTCTGTCTTATCTATAACAGACAGATGCACTAAAGTGTGTAGCACAGGCCAGCAAGAACAGATCATTAGCAGACTTTGAAAAGGTGAGATGGCTGATGCTTACATAGTCAAATTCAAGTTTGGCTTCTTGTCTAAGCTTGTTTCTTGTTTACGTTCACGTGTGAAGGCGCTGACCGAGTACACAAAAGAGCTGAGAGACGATCCCATCATCAACACACACCTGGCCAAACTCTACGACAACCTGCTGGAGCAGAACCTTATCCGGGTCATTGAGCCCTTCTCCAGAGTACAGGTAGTGCACGCATCCAAAACCTAAACAGTAACTAAACCACACATAATACGAGCACATTTATTAAGGTTAATGAAATGGGTTCTGCAGCAGTATTGTTGGTGCTGATGTTGTAACTTAATAAATAAAAAGTGCACAGCTCTGAGATGCTGCTTTTATTGAATTGGTTGGCTTTATTGGCTTGTGCCTCTGATGGTCTTTTGTTTTATTTTGTAGATAACACACATATCAGATCTCATCAAACTATCAAAGGTAAGTTACTTGTATAGTTTGGGCCAAATGGAATGCATTCTTCTTTTTATTTTTTTGTATTCACAGTAGACGTATTACTTTACTGAGCGAATGCAAAACACACAGGCTTAATAGTAATCTGATGTGAAATCAGTGCTTGCTAATAAATTAATCTGATGTAATCAAGCCATTTGAGCTTGTAAACCTGGGAGCTTGATTTGTTTTTTTTTTTTTTTGTATTTCAGGGTGATGTTGAGAGAAAACTGTCACAAATGATCCTGGACAAGAAGTTTCATGGTAAGTCAAATTGAGTTCATTCTAACTGGGGTATTTATGAAGGGTTGAGTACATTGAGCTGTTAGTTATTATTGCCACATGCACTATGGCTAAAAGTATGTGAACACCTGTCAGTCATAGCCATATGTGGTTCTTCCCCAAACTTTTGCCACAAAGTTGAAGCACACTATTATATAGAATGTCTGTCTTTATATTCTGTAGCATTTAAGATTTCCCTTTTCTGGAACTAAAAGGCCCAAACCTGTTCCAGCATGACAGTATTTTGCCCCTTTTCCACCAAAGCAGTTCCAGGGCTGGTTCAGGGCCAGTGCTTAGTTTGGAACCGGGTTTTCTGTTTCCACTGACAAAGAACTGGCTCTGGGGCCAGAAAAACCGGTTCCAGGCTAGCACCAACTCTCTGCTGGGCCAGAGGAAAGAACCGCTTACGTCAGCGGGGGGGGCGGGGGCGGAGTTGTTAAGCCCAACAACAATAACAAGATCGCGAAAGGTCACCATTTTTAAGCAACGAGAAGCAGCAGCTGTACAAACGCGAAGTCATCCATTATTATTGTTGTTGTTTCTGCTGCTTCTTCCGTGTTTTTGCTTCGATATTCGCGCCAAGGTTTATGCAAACGTAGCGACGTAACTGACGTATACAGCGACGTAATGACGTGGCTTCCTTTAGCACCGCGAGCTATGGAAAAGCAAACTGGTTCTCAGCTGGCTCGCAAGTTGAACGAGTTGTGAACCAGCACCGGCACTGGCCCCGAACCAGCCCTGGAACTGATTTGGTGGAAAAGGGGTATTTGTGTGCACAAAGTGAGCTCCATGAAGGCATGGTTTGCTGAGGTTGGTATGGAAAAACTTGAGTGACCTGCACAGAACCCTGACCTCAATCCCACTGAACACCTTTGGGCTGATTTGGAATCCCAGTTGTGCCCCAGGCCTCCTGACCTCACTAATGCTCTTGTGGCTGAACGAGCCAATGTGCACAGCCACATATATTAAAATCTAGTGGAAAGTCTTCCCAAAACACTGGAGATTATTTGGGAAAATGATAAATTTGGAATGTATTCAAAAAGCACATATGAGTGGAATGGTCGGGTGTCCACAAATTTTTGGCTATACAGTGTAACTCGGTGCCACCCCAGCATTGTGTGGTTTTCTCTCTCTCTCTCTCTCTCTCTCTCTCTCTCTCTCTCTCTCTCTCGCGTGCTTTCTCTCTCTCTATTGTAGGCATCCTTGACCAAGGTGAAGGAGTCCTGATCATATTTGAGGAGCCTCCTGTTGATAAGACCTATGAGGCAGCCCTTGAAACCATCCAGAACATGAGCAAAGTTGTGGACTCACTGTACAACAAAGCTAAGAAGTTGACATAGGTATGTTTCGTAGTAATCGCGCCTCCATTTTTGCATCCGCTGAACTTTATAAAGTTGTGAGCCATAAATATTTTCAGCTATTAATAATAGTGAGAGTTGTAAGGTCTGTTATTTGTCTTTTGACCTGTGGTTTGAATTAATTATTTTTTTTCGGTCTCTCTTTCAGAACAAACACAAAAGGATGCTGCTCTGCAGAGTGGATGTGTGTGAGTGTATGTCTGCATGTGTGTGTGGCCAACATGTGGAACCTTTTTTTGTCAAGGCGAGAAGGGACAATATAGAGTAAGAATCACAAATTTCAACGGGATTCACTTGTTCCAACTGAGTTTTTAACTCCTCCTTTCAATGGACAATTTCATCCTTCTTAATTTTGATGGTTTTTTCCTCCCCGATGTATCTCTCATCGGCCAACATGGCCATCAGGGAATATTGTACAACTACAATAAAGTCTCATAAAGTCACCGTATAGCATTGTATAACTCTTCTACGGTTTAAGTTACAGCCTCTTAAGGTGCAATACTGACCTCACTGTGGGTAAAGGGGGAACTGTGGGTAACTGTGGCTGTCTCCATTAGTCCTCATGGGAACATATATTATCCTGCATGCAGGAAGATACCATTAGGAAGCGACAACCAGGCATTTATTACATTTGCATGGTTAGGGCCTTTAGATAGTTCTGTAGCAAGCACAGTTACCAGCAGTCAGACCAATCACAGCCATTTTGTTCAGATTGTGTATTATACAGTTTAACATTTGCTCTGGCAGTATACTTTTCATTCATTGTCTTTAAATCTATAAACATGTTTGCTGTATTAAGCACCCTAGAGTTGTCCTGTTATGAAAATAGCATTACGAATGCTATCGTTTGACTGCAGTAGAAATAAATTTCTTTTTATTCCACTGAACTATAAAAGCTCCGCTATAAAAGTTCCTTTTAAAAACATATGGTGTAGTTTCACCGGGTTTCGAAAGATATTTTTCTGAGGTTATTTTTCCCATGTGTTAAAACACAAGTCTCATTTGATTTATGCTTTGTGTTGCAGGAGCGACACAGGCCTGACAGTACATTATTTTACAGATTTTTTTTTTTTTTCCTCCAGGTTAAGATTTCTTGCATGTCTTTTGTGATTTATTTGGATATTTTATACTTTCATGCTTGCTTTTGTACCTAAAATGGTAAGGTGTGAATGAATACTTGTAGATATCCTGGAATGCAAATCGCCAAAAAAAAAAAAAGTTTCACTTCAGAGGAGGTGTTAGGAATTGATTTGCTCACTCTCTATTGGGATGTGCATTTTAATTCTTTCATTTTTTTTTGTAAAGAAAAACATGACTACTAAACATGTGATTATTGATGAATATACCAATTAACATTTGACCTTTTGTGTGGCGGGCTTTATTTTTCCTGTGTCGTAAACAATACAAGCGTAAATACAGGCCTTTGGCAGAGACACTGTTAGCAGAAATTCAGATGCATTGATGAAATTTGACCTGAAGCAAACAGCTTCTGTATCATGCTGCCTAAACTCGAACATTTTGCCTTATTTTGCTTTATTCTTCTCAAAAGCCAAGAAGGAACTAAAACCATGCAGTCGTGTATACACCCATAATAAATCTGAACGGAGTGGGATCGGATCAGCAGGAGAGATTTTGCATTATTTTGTATAAAACACTGAACAGTTTGGCTTCTCTCTCTCCTCCTTTGGTTGTCTAGCTCTTGTATGTAATCAGATCACCTCTATTTGAGATTTACCAACACAAACACCTTATGTCACAATTAAATCAGTATCAAATGTGCAAGTGGTTCTTTTTGCCCTACAATCACCTACCCAGTATATTTAGTGTTTCGATGACAGACATCTGAACTGAAGTGGAAAGCCCACACACAGTGGATAAACATTTGTATTTAATAAAACAGTTGATTTTTAGTATCTTTTGTGTAGCGATTGACCTTGCTCTGTGTGCCTGAAAACGGCATAAATTTTAGCAAATGAATGTCTCTGTTCTTCATTGTTTGACACAGTCCAGTTTGAGTAGAGAGTGGTCATTGCTAGTGGGTGTAGTAGTCCAGCAGAGGAGTTTGATAACATCTTTCTTCCAACTCATTGACATTTTCTGGATGGGGAAAGTCCAATCTCCTGAAGCCTGGAGTGAAAATGAAAACTAATGACTCCTTACTGAGCCAAGTTATAACATTTGTGTCCTTTTCCCATAGAGCTCATGAATTAATCATCAGTCCTGACATTAAAAAATTGATAACGGTACCGACTATTTTCTTAGCATTTTTTTAAAAGGAAAATGAATGTGTAACACAATAATGTGTCCATAACCTGAACTATTTCTCCCATCCTTCCTCGTCCATATAATTTGAAGCTTATTGAATGCAAAATTAACATGATTTGGTCAATTATCACCATAGAAGTGACATACTTTATTTTAAGTGATGTGACCCTTAATATTTACCAGATAAAGCATAATTTGTCAAAACTAATGTTCACTTTTTTTTTCCCCCCCCAACAAACCAAGTAGGAGGACGACACGCCGAGGTTTCTGTTGTCGCAAAATAACTGACAGATGGTGTAATGTGGTCTTCTACCACGCTGAAGCTAATTTTCAATAACGGTATATCCTGAAGTGATTTATTCCTTTTATACTTCAACAGCAATTTGTCAATGATTACATTTTATTTATTACCAAATTGCATTGTATCTGTGACGACCATGAAACATGTCCGTTCCCGTTGTCATATGGAACAGCATCTATAAGCACTCATGTCCTCTTCTCCTTTTTGTCTCTTGAAGGCAATAAATCAAAACCAAAAAAAAGCAACTTACTAAAAAACCAGAAAGTGTTAAAAAAAAAAAAAAGTCCTCTTTATGGCTTTAACTTTGTTATAAAGCACTGCCACTAAATATTCCTTCCATAAATGTGAAGGAATCAAAAAGCCTGTTTATGGAAGCCCATTTCCACCAGCTGGGAAAAAAAAAAATGTTGTATAGTATCATGATCTCATAATTATGACATGATAAAGATTTACTAGGCTATTTCATAATAATGAAAAGATTCTCAAGTATTAAGACTTAATATCTCATTATGAGATAGTAAGTCATTATGAGAACTTGTAATAATTGAGATAGTAAGTTGTAATTATGAGAAACTCGTATTTTGAGTCATAATTGAGATACTAAGTTGTAATCATAAGAACGTCATTTATGGAGTTATAATTGAGATACAAAGACATTATAAGAAGATTTCATTGTTACCGTCTGGGAGGTGAGACAGAAGCATGGCTGCACGGACTACCAGACTTGGGAATAGTTTATCATCAGGCCATCAGAGTTCTTAACTCTAACACTTAATCATTCCAGACTGTACTGGATCGCCTGCACTTTCACTTCTACTCTTTACTATATCACATCACGTGTTTATCAACGTATCACAAGATTGTTTACATATCACCAACATATCTCAAGACTCTACTGATACATCGCCAACACGTTTACCAACACATCACAAAACTCTGTTTACACGGTCAGTACTTGTCTTCAACAATGTGCAATTATTAGTACTCGCACGCGTCACTTTTTCCTATGTGCAATACTGGTGCACTACCCCCTGAGACAATGCATGCACATTTCTTAATTATTTCTATTTTCACTATATATATATATATATATATATATATATATATATATATGACTTTGAATCTTTTTTTTTTTTATTGCTATTCTGTTAAACCCTTGTAGGGCTCCAATGCTGAGAGACTTGTTTCTGGTTCTTATCTCGTCCAATGCATTTCATTGTAAGTTGACCCTTTGTTAACATGCATATGACCAATAAAACTGAACTGGCCTGAGTTTCCCAAAAGCATCACAACACAGAGATAATCCTTAAATGATAGAACAAGCAGCACAATGAACACTCTCTCCTAGTTAAGACGCTCTTAGCGTTAAGAGGCTTTTGGGAAACCCACCCCTGAACTGAACTTATGAGAGGACGTCATAATTATGACTTAAACATTGAGATAGGATCTCGTAAGATAGAAAGTCATTTTTATGAGAACTTGTAATGAGACTGTCAATGATGGTGTAGCTCACTCCGGCCCCCTCTAGTCCAGAAGGAATGATCTAAAGTGGGCCACCTTGCACAATACATGTTGCAAGCTATATACATCCCAGGAATACCTACCTACAGTATTTACCAGAAAGAATCCAAAACTGAGAGGAAGAAGCAATTTTTGTTGAACTGCTCATTAAGGCTTAATTAGTCCATAACTTCATTAATAATTATAATTAAGTCAATTTGGGTAGAAGTCATATGCACCCGAGGTACCCCTACCTTCATGGCAGAAAGAATCAAAATCGGTGAAGAACGGAGGGAGAAGAAGCGATTTGTGTGGAAACTGCTCGTTAGAGCTTAATTACTCCATATCTTCATTATTAATTGCAATTGTGCAAATTTGGGTAGAAGCCATATGCATCCCTGGCAGACCCACCTTCCTGCCAAAAAGAAAAAAAATCGGTGAAGAATTGAGAGAGAAGAAGCGATTTTCGTGAAATGTGCACGACGATGGACATGATGGCATAAACTCATTGCCTGTCGGCCGGGTGAGCTCATCTCATCTCATTATCTCTAGCCGCTTTATCCTGTTCTACAGGGTTGCAGGCAAGCTGGAGCCTATCCCAGCTGACTACGGGCGAAAGGCGGGGTACACCCTGGACAAGTCGCCAGGTCATCACAGGGCTGACACATAGACACAGACAACCATCCACACTCACATTCACACCTACGCTCAATTTAGAGTCACCAGTTAACCTAACCTGCATGTCTTTGGACTGTGGGGGAAACCGGAGCACCCGGAGGAAACCCACGCGGACACGGGGAAAACATGCAAACTCCACACAGAAAGGCCCTCGCCGGCCACGGGGCTCGAACCCGGACCTTCTTGCTGTGAGGCGACAGCGCTAACCACTACACCACCGTGCCGCCCGGCCGGGTGAGCTAATAATTGAAATACTAAGTTGTAATTATGAGAAACTAATTTATGAGAGTGATGACTGAGATAGTAAGACATGAGATAGCAATTTATAATTAAGAGATTAAATTGTAATTATGAGAAACTCACAAGTAATAATTGAGATATTAAGATATTATGAGACAAGATTTCATTATTATAAGAAAGTCATAATTATGAGATAAACATTGACAGACTCACATTGTTATAAGAAGTCATTATTATGAAAAGATATAATTATGATAAAGTAAAAATGAAAAAGGTATCTCATTATTATGGTGGTAGAAGTGGCTTTCCACACCTTTTCTTACTGAGAACTTCGCATATGTATTTTCTTGAGTATATCAGAAAGCTGAGATGAGTTTCTGTGTCCTGTCCATAAACTGATTGCTATATAAAATGTGGAGAGCTCATAGGCTCGTCAGAGTGAAGCCAGCTAACCGCCATCTTACCACTCCCATGGCGTCTCTTTGGCTGATGTAACCATCACATCTGATCAAATTTGATCCAAGGAAAGTATCTCCTGACTTTCCCCCCTTCATTACCTCCTCTCATTTTCTCAACTTTACCCCCATTCCTTACATTTCTTTATAGCACTTTCCTTCACTGTTATTGTTTTTTTTCTTTTCCAGTTTAGTCTCTGATAATTTTTTGCACAGCTCTTTTACTCCTATAATTAATTTTAGGGAGACTATTTCAGTTTTTCTCTTATACAGTGTATCTTTTTCTTGTGTATAGTCCATCCATCCATCCATCCATCCATCCATCTATCTATCATCTGTAACCGCTTATCCTGTGCAGGGTCACGGGCAAGCTGGAGTCTATCCCAGCTGACTACGGGCGAAAGGCGGGGTACACCCTGGACAAGTCGCCAGGTCATCACAGGGCTGACACATAGACACAGACAACCATTCACACTCACATTCACACCTACGGTCAATTTAGAGTCACCAGTTAACCTAGAAGGCTCAGAAGGCTCCAGCTTGCCTGCGACCCTGTAGAACAGGATAAAGCGGCTAGAGATGATGAGATGAGATGAGAATTCATGGTCACAATATTCATGCAGCTTGTGACCAATATGATCAATAAATACTGTTAAGACATGACTGTGAGAACGAAGTGAAAATGGCAAATAACATGAGACAATAATCCTGTATCAACAACTGTCCTAAATAAAAAGGAAGCATTTTACAGCCTTTGTGTTGGTATAATAGATAGAAAGGAAGAAGAAACATACAAAAGAGAAAGATAAGCTGTTTGTTTGCGCTTATCCCTGCACAGGATAAGCGGTCTGTAACTGCTTATCCTGTGCAGGGTTGCGGGGCGAGCTGGAGCCTATCTCAGCTGACCATGGGTGAGAGGCAGGGTACACCCTGGACAAGTCACCAGCTCATCGCAGGGCTGACACACACATAGAGACACAAACAACCATTCACACTTGTGGTCAATTTAGAGCCACCAATTAACCTACCCACGCAGACACGGAGAGAACATGCAAACTCCACACCTCGTCGGCTGCTGGGTTCGAACCCAGAACCTTCTTGCTGTGAGGCGACAGTTCGAACCACGACACCACCATGCTGCCAAAGATACACTGTATAAGAGAAAAAACTGAAATAATCAACCTAAAATTAATTATAGTAGTAAAACAGCAGTTAAAAAAATGATTGGAGACTGAACTGGAAAAGAAAAAACAATAACAGTGAAGGGGAGCGCTGTAAAGATATGTAAAGAATGGGGGTAAAGTGGAGAAAATAAGAGGAGGTAATGAAAAGGGAGGAAAACAGCCAGGAGATACTTTTCTTGGGGCAAATTTGATCGGATACGATGGTTGAACACGCGATGGGAGTGGTAAGATGGCGGCCAGATGGCTTCACTCTGACGAGCCTCTGCAGCAAGGAATGGGCTCTGAGCTCATCTCATCTCATCTAGCCGCTTTATCCTGTTCTACAGGGTCGCAGGCAAGCTGGAGCCTATCCCAGCTGACTACGGGCGAAAGGTGGGGTACACCCTGGACAAGTCGCCAGGTCATCACAGGGCTGACACATAGACACAGACAACCATTCACACTCACATTCACACCTACGCTCAATTTAGAGTCACCAGTTAACCTAACCTGCATGTCTTTGGACTGTGGGGGAAACCGGAGCACTCGGAGGAAACCCACGCGGACACGGGGAGAACATGCAAACTCCACACAGAAAGGCCCTCGCCGGCCACGGGGCTCGAACCCGGACCTTCTTGCTGTGAGGTGACAGCGCTAACCACTACACCACCGTGCCGCCCCCGGCTCTGAGCTCTCCAGACTTTATTTAGAGCTCAGTGTGAAAGATCTGTTACTGTAGATCAGGGGTGTCAAACCTGATCCATAAAGGGCTTTGTGGCTGCAGGTTTTCATTCCAGCCATGCAGCAGCACACCTGACTTGGCTCATTCAATCAACTGAACTGTCTTCACACAGTCAAATACTTGCAGCCACACCCACCCTTGATTAAAGGGTGTGTGTGTCAGTTGATTGAATAAGCCAAATCAGGGTGCTGCTGCATGGCTGGAATGAAAACCTGCAGCCACACGGCCCTTTATGGATCAGGTTCGACACCCCTGCTGTAGATGATGATGATGACATTAAAGCCGGCACTATCTCAGAGCTTCTGTCATCACTTGACCAATAAGGATGGAGACCTGAGCAGTACTGTGGTTTATAGTGTATTCTTTAATGATTACACTACCATTCAAAAGTTTGGGGTCACTTTGAAATGTCCTTATTTTTGAAAGAAAAGCACTGTTCTTTTCAATGAAGATCACTTTAAACTAATCAGAAATCCACTCTATACATTGCTAATGTGGTAAATGACTATTCTAGCTGCAAATGTCTGGTTTTTGGTGCAATATCTCCATAGGTGTATAGAGGCCCATTTCCAGCAACTCTCACTCCAGTGTTCTAATGGTACAATGTGTTTGCTCATTGCCTCAGAAGGCTAATGGATGATTAGAAAACCCTTGTACAATCATGTTAGCACAGCTGAAAACAGTTGAGCTCTTTAGAGAAGCTATAAAACTGACCTTCCTTTGAGCAGATTGAGTTTCTGGAGCATCACATTTGTGGGGTCGATTAAATGCTCAAAATGGCCAGAAAAATGTCTCGACTCTATTTTCTATTCATTTTACAACTTATGGTGGTAAATAAAAGTGTGACTTTTCATGGAAAACACAAAATTGTCTGGGTGACCCCAAACTTTTGAACGGTAGTGTACTCTCTTCTTTATAAAGCTGAATGATCAGGTTCTCCTGTTCCGCCTGAGACTTTTATTTTGAAAAGATACAGAGAGGAACTGGAGTTAGTGGCTCCAGCTTCACTTCTCTCTGTGTTCAGCATGTTATCAGTTTATTAGTAGAAGTTTACAATGGCAGTGCAGCGCCGAGGCAACGTGAGAACCGCAGACACGAGTAACATTGAGAAAAAAATTAAAAGGTAACACATTTGCATCATTCAGTCCATCTGCTCTGCTGCACCTGTGTGCAGTTTGGGTTCAGTTCTAAATGGCTGCCTGCACACTGGGTATCCTACTAGTGCAGTGCATCATGGTGCCTGTCATATGTATAACAAATTGTTAAATACTGCAAGGATTTTAAATGCTCTACAGCTCTCTGACAGGTGTGTGTGTGTGTGTGTGTGAGAGAGAGAGAGAGAGAGAGAGAGTGTATGTGTGATCAGTAGCTAAGTATATTGGACTGATTGGCTTTTATTTCTCTCCCACACTCTTGTAAGAACTGTTATGATTGGCTTTTGTTCTCTGTTAGAGTGTGAGAGAGAGCAAAAGCCAATCATAACAGTTGTTTTCTTTTAGGTTATAGCAAACTTTATCTGTTATGCTCTAAAATTTAATCAATTTTATTTTTAATTGTAATTAATTTTGCGTTTTTTTTAAAGATTATTTTATTACATCTCAACCAGTGTTGCCAGATACTGCTGACGTTTTCCAGTCCAAAATATGTTCAAAACCTGCCAAAATGCACTTGAAACCGCCCAATCTGGCAACACTGATCTCAACTGGTAGGTATGAGCGTAAAGTTCTTTGTGTTTTTGAATTGAATTTAATTGAATTGGAGCCTTGCTGGAACCCACTTATAGCCCATCTAGTTTAGCCAATCTACTGCCCACCTATTACCCATGTGGGCTCCAACAACAAAGCCCACTTATTGCTCATGCTTAATTTAGCCCATTTAATGCCCACCCATTGCCCATGTGGGGCCCAACAACAAAGCCCACTCGAAGCCCACCTAGCCCAAATGAGGCCCATGTGGGCCCCAACTGTGTGTTTGCAGGGCTGTGTGTAGTTCTTATCTAGTGTTTACTCTGTTTATATTGTCTGAGTGTTTAGTCTGTCTTGTTTTATCTAGTGTTTATACTGTTTACTTATACTGTTTATATTGTTTGTCCGAGTGTTTAGTCTATGTCTAGTTCCTATCTAGAGTGTTTATACTGTTTATATTGTTTTTTTTTCAATTATTCTATTTTTATTTATTGCATTGCCTGTTTGCACCATGGGTCAGAGAGGACTGAAATTTCATCTGTGCTGTATGTCGAGCATGTATAGCATATTTGACAAAGTTGACTTGACTTGACTATTGTGGTATGTTTTTGGGACAGGGTGATTGCACAGAGACAGGCTTCATCATACAGAGGATACACTGCTGTCCTGCTGGCCCTCCTGGGCACCTGTGCACTACTGACCTGGCTCTGGTCAATCTGGACTACTGACATCACAGACACGATGGTCTCCAGAGGGGAAATACTCACACAGCCAAGAGTGTTCAAGGTCCAGTGCTCTGAAGATTATCGAAAATACAAGCACTTCCCAGGTATTATGACGTGTTTATTTTAAATACATGCATCAAGTTTATTTTATTTATTTATTTATTTACATTTGCTTTATTGCACAATTGAGTTCAAGTCC
Organism: Neoarius graeffei; assembly: GCF_027579695.1. Classification (NCBI taxonomy): domain Eukaryota; kingdom Metazoa; phylum Chordata; class Actinopteri; order Siluriformes; family Ariidae; genus Neoarius; species Neoarius graeffei. The sequence goes on along the minus strand of NC_083582.1, from coordinate 48,935,549 downwards.
TTTTTTTTAACACATCTGATCAAATTTTATCAGAGTCTTAGGAAGTATGGCCCTTTTCCACTACCCTTTTTCAGCTCACTTCAGCCCGACACGGCTCGCGTTTCGACTACCTCAGAGCAGCACGACTCAGCTCGCTTCAGCCCTGCTTAGCACCCAAAACTCGCACGGTTTTGGAGTGGGGCTGAAGCGAGCCAAACCGAGCCGAGTGGGGCTAGGGGTGTGAGGAGACACTCCCCTGTGCACTGATTGGTGAGGAGGAGTGTCCTCACATGCCCACACACGCCCCGCGAGCACGCTGGGATCTGTAAACCCGGAAGAAGAAGAATTACGAATTACGAGAATTTCTGAAGCCTTATGTGCCTTGCCTCATCTATACGCTCTTGCCAGTACCTGTTGGCATTTTCGGTGACAACAAGCCACAGCACCAAGACCAGCAACACTGACGACTCCATGTCCTCCATGTTTATTGTTTACTATCCGGGTCGTGAGACTACCGCTTAAAAGGTCACTGATGTCACTGTTTGCGCCGCCTAACGACATCACGTGACGTCCACCCACTTTCGCTAACTCCACCCAATGTGTCCACCCACTTCCAGCCAGCACGGTTCAGCGCAGTTGTAGTCGAAATGCAACTCCAACAGCCCCACTCAGCTCGACTCAGCCCAACTCAGCACGGCACGGCTCAGCCCAACTCAGCCGCGTTGGTAGTGGAAAAGCGGCAGTAGAGGGTCCAGGACTCTGCTTTTACATCTCCGATGTGTCTCTTTTCCAGTTTTTTGATGTCCGTTGGTATGTTTTTCTCTTGTAAATATGCACGAAGAATATCTAATGAAGTTTCGGTAGCCTTTCGGGTGTTCAATGTGTCTTTCTCTTTCCCGGCGAACAAAGAAATGCTTCTGCGCATGCGCAGCAGAAAAATTCCTCATTGAACATTTGCATCCGCTCTGACGTGTGATGTCATGTCTTGACAACCGTGCAATATCATTAACTATATTCAATGCTCATTCTCCATTGGGTAGAGTGATGTAATACATGTAGGATAAGCGATATGCTAACAGTATTGCATGCTATCAAGTCAAAAGAATGAAACCTGCTAGAAGGGAACAGAATACACATGTTATTTACCAGCTGGGAGGTCCGTATCGTGAAATACCGTGACCGAGGTCTTGAAAGTACTGACTGAGGCCCTCTGGGCCGAGGTCAGTATTCAAGGCCAAGGTCACAGTATTTCACCATACGGACCGACCTTAAGCTGGTAAATAATATTTACTTTTTTCTTTACCAAATTCTAACAGAAAACGAGAGCGCCTGAAAGGGAAAACCGAGCTGAGGCGAGCCGCCATTTTGAATCCTCATTCACGGCTGTAATGCAAATTGCTTCCTCCTCAGTATACAAGTGCACTTCCATGGCAGGAAAAAAACTACATTTTGCCGCCTATGTAGTCCCCCATTTATACAAAATTGAGTCATTCAGTATTCAGCCATGTTTTTGCTTGGCGTTAGCAACAGTTACAGGTTTTTAGCTTTCTCCAAATGTTTTCTTTTATTTTTTTCTTCCTCAGGGTAGTAAAACTCACTTTCGCTGTGAACACTTTTGTTCTCACTATCCATGATGTAAAATTAATGCTATTCTCCTGAGAAATGCTGGCAAAAATTTACAAGATTTTTGATAATCTTATAAATAAATCTTATAAAAGAGATAAATGTTGACAAATTGCTACTATGTTTGTTGTTGTGAATGAGCGAGTCTCCAGAGGTCCGTAACCAGGGTCAGTAACTGGGGTCCGTACCATAGGATACGGACCCGCTTGCCAGCCAATCAGAGCGCAGGATTTGATGAAAACCGCACCGCGAAAAAAATAAATGTGTTTTTTTTTTTTGCGGTCCAAATCCTGCGCTCTGATTGGCTGGCGAGCGGGTCTGTATCCTATGGTACCGACCCCAGTTACTGACCCTGGTTACGGACCTCTGGAGACTCGCTTGTTCACAACAACAAACATGGTAGCATTTTTTGTCAACATTTATCTTTTTTTTATAAGCTTTATTTATAAGATTATCAAAAATCTTATAAATTTTTGCCAGCATTTCTCAGGAGAACAGCATTAATTTTACAGCATGGATAGCGATAACGACAGTGTTCACAGTGAAAGCGAGTTTTACTACCCTGAGGAAGAAGAAATAAAAGAAAACATTTCAGGAGAAAGCTAAAAACCTGTAATTTGCTAACACCGAGCTGAATCCTGAATGACTCAGTTTTGTATAAATAGAGGACTACATAGGTGGCAAAATGTAGTTTTGTGTTTTTTTTTTGTTTGTTTGTTTGTTTGTTTGTTTGTTTTTTGTTTGTTTGTTTCCTGCCATGGAAGTGCACTTGTATACTGAGGAGGAATCAATTTGCATTACAGCTGTGAATGAGGATTCAAAATGACGGCTCGGCTCGGTTTTCCCTTTCAGGCGCTCTCGTTTTCTGTTAGAATTTGGTAAAGAAAAAAGAAATTATTTACCAGCTTAAGGTCGGTCCGTATGGTGAAATACCGTGACCTCGGCCTTGAATACTGACCTCGGCCCAGAGGGTCTCGCTCAGTACTTTCAAGACCTCGGTCATGGTATTTCACGATACGGACCTCCCAGCTGGTAAATAACATATATTTATTCCATCGAAAAAGCATCCTGTGTGTATAATAATTCCCAATATTTCACTCCGATTACATCACTCCCAGTGTTTTCCCGCTGACTAGATGTGCATTGTCAAAATGGCGGACTGGTTCAAAATTAAAATTGATTGATTAAGTTGCCTTTTTTTTTTTTTTTGGTGCACGTGTCCGTATAATATAAAGAACGTTACATGGTGGCACGAAGATATGAAGTTTATCTTCTCACCTTGAAAAATATATGCTCGTTCACTTCATTCACTTGTGAAATATACATTCACCACTTGAAGATAAACTTTGCGCCACTGTGTAATATCCTCTATGTCTCAGAATTATTCTTATATTCTTAAAAGTACAGTTAGGTCCATAAATGTTTGGACAGAGACAACATTTTTCTAATTTTGGTTCTGTACATTACCGCAATGAATTTTGAACAAAACAATTCAGATGCAGTTGAAGTTCAGACTTTCAGCTTTAATTCAGTGGGTTGAACAAAATGATTGCATAAAAATGTGAGGAACTAAAGCAATTTTTAAACACAATCCCTTCATTTCAGGGGCTCAAAAGTAATTGGACAAATTAAATAATTGTAAATAAAATGTTCATTTCTAATACTTGGTTGAAAACCCTTTGTTGGCAATGACTGCCTGAAGTCTTGAACTCATGGACATCACCAGACGCTGTGTTTCCTCCTTTTTAATGCTCTGCCAGGCCTTTACTGCAGCGGTTTTCAGTTGCTGTCTGTTTGTGGGCCTTTCTGTCTGAAGTTTAGTCTTTAACAAGTGAAATGCATGCTCAATTGGGTTGAGATCAGGTGACTGACTTGGCCATTCAAGAATATTCCACTTCTTCTTTGCTTTAATAAACTCCTGGGTTGCTTTGGCTTTATGTTTTGGGTCATTGTCCATCTGTATTATGAAACGCCGACCAATCAGTTTGGCTGGATTTGAGCACACAGTATGTCTCTGAATACCTCAGAATTCATCCGGCTGCTTCTGTCCTGTGTCACATCAATAAGCACTAGTGACCCAGTGCCACTGGCAGCCATGCATGCCCAAGCCATCACACTGCCTCCACCGTGTTTTACAGATTATGTGGTATGCTTTGGATCATGAGCTGTACCACGCCTTCGCCATACTTTTTTCTTTCCATCATTCTGGTAGAGGTTGAGCTTGGTTTCATCTGTCCAAAGAATGTTCTTCCAGAACTGTGCTGGCTTTTTTAGATGTTTTTTAGCAAAGTCCAATCTAGCCTTTTTATTGTTGAGGCTTATGAGTGGCTTGCACCGTGCAGTGAACCCTCTGTATTTACTTTCATGCAGTCTTCTCTTTATGGTAGATTTGGATATTGATACGCCTGCCTCCTGGAGAGTGTTGTTCACTTGGTTGGCTGTTGTGAAGGGGTTTCTCTTCACCATGGAAATTATTCTGTGATCATCTACTTCTGTGGGCGTCCAGGTCTTTTTGCATTGATGAGTTCACCAGTTCTTTCTTTCTTTCTTTCTTTCTTTCTTTCTTTCTTTCTTTCTTTCTTTCTTTCTTTCTTTCTTTCTTTCTTTCTTTCTTTCTTTCTTTCTTTCTTTCTTTCTTTCTTTCTTTCTTTCTTTCTTTCTTTCTTTCTTTCTTTCTTTCTTTCTTTCTTTCTTTCTTTCTTTCTTTCTTTCTTTCTTTCTTTCTTTCTTTCTTTCTTTCTTTCTTTCTTTCTTTCTTTCTTTCTTTCTTTCTTTCTTTCTTTCTTTCTTTCTTTCTTTCTTTCTTTCTTTCTTTCTTTCTTTCTTTCTTTCTTTCTTTCTTTCTTTCTTTCTTTCTTTCTTTCTTTCTTTCTTTCTTTCTTTCTTTCTTTCTTTCTTTCTTTCTTTCTTTCTTTCTTTCTTTCTTTCTTTCTTTCTTTCTTTCTTTTTCTCTTCTTCTCTCTCTTCTCTCTCTCTCTCTCTCTCTCTCAGGATGTACCAAACTGTAGATTTTGCCACTCCTAATATTGTAGCAATTTCTCGGATGGGTTTTTTCTCTTTTCGCAGCTTAAGGATGGCTTGTTTCACCTGCATGGAGAGCTCCTTTGACCGCATGTTTTCTTCACAGCAAAATCTTCCAAATGCAAGCACCACAAATCAACTCCAGGCCTTTTATCTGCTTAATTGAGAGTGACATAACGAAGGAATTTCCCACACGTGCCCATGAAATGGCCTTTGAGTCAATTGTCCAATTACTTTTGGTCCCTTTAAAAACAGGGTGGCACATGTTAAAGAGCTGAGACTCCTAAACCCTTCACCCAATTTTAATGTGGATACCCTCAAATGAAAGCTGAAAGTCTGGACTTTATGTCCATTATATAACTATAACTTGAATGTTTCAGTAAACAGGTAAAAAAACAAAATTTGTGTCAGTGTCCAAATATATATGGACCTAACTGTATATTAACACAGATGAAAATCTTGGCCAAAAGCTAAGAGCAAAAATGTGTTATACAAGTTCTCAGAGCAGCTATAGAGGAGTAAATTTTATGACCGTTGTTATAAATCAAGAATAAAAAACCCCCCCAAAAACCCACGTTTATATGAACAAGTAGAAGTGCACAAGTATGCTTGAAGCAAGACATTTTCGCAACAGTGTTGAATTCTGTGTTAATAATAATAAGCAAATCTGCATTTGATAAGCTACAAGCTCAACAATAACAGACTAAATGCCACTTCTCTAGAAGGTGCGTACTTCCTCCATATTTACTTTAAGAGGTGTGTTCAGGGTTTAGTTGGTTTAAGTGATCACATCTATTTGTTCTCTTTTCAAACAAAGGTTCCACCAAATCCAAACCCTATAGCTGAGCTTGTGTAAGGGGAAATAAAAACAAAAAAAAAACAACAAAAAAAACCCCTCTAAGACAGTCTAGTTTGGTTTCACCTCATGAGGAAGGATAAGAAACTGTTTATACAGATAGTGGAGGTGATTAAAGAAAACTCCAATCTGTTAAACATTAAATATATTTCTACAATAGATATATTTACATGAAATATATTTCTACAATAGATTGTTATATTCTAATAGCATATATGAGGCAAAATAATTAGGGCTCTTTTTTAACGGGCCCTGATTTGTTACAAGTATGAATAGGTGGGCCTTAAAGTAGAAAAGGTTGAGAACCCCTGGTTTACAGAAAATGGTGCATAAAACAAAAAACATTGAGCTTAGTTTAGTTAATTGAATTCACCACTTTTACACAGAATACAAAAAAAAAAAAGATAACTAATTACAAACAAATGAAATGTGGCAGGGGAAAGGAACAGGACTTGCATCCTAATTGCTACCTAACCCCTACATGTGAGAGCATGGTAATTTAAAGAATACACTATAAAGATTACACTATAATAATAGTAAACAGAAAAATCTGTGCTGATATGAATTAAGGTATAATGATATGAGTGAACGACAGATCTGTGGGTGGAAATGCCTTGTTGATAAGAGAGCTCAGAGGGGAATGGCCAGAATGGTTCAGAAGGATATAATGACTCGTATAATCACTCTTTATAACCATGGTGATCAGAAAAGCATCTCTGTATGCACAAAACGCCAAACCTTGAGGTGGATGAGCTCTAACAGCAGAAGACCCCATTGGTACAGGGCCCAATTACCTCTCTGATATGTTGCAGCGGCCTAACCCAATCAGATCTACCAGATCGCAACAGAAAAATTTACTATTAAAACCAGTTGTTAAAACAAAGTGTGGTGAAGCAGCTTTTAGCTACTATGCAGTACAGCTATGGAACCAATTGCCAGAGGACATTAAAAATGCTCCTGCTGTTGGCAGCTTCAAATCTAGGTTAAAGACCAAGCTGTTTTCAGATGCTTTCTGTTAAATAATTAATATTTTTACATTTTTTATAATCTTTACTTTCTCTGCATGTTTTAAATTTACTTTAACTTTATTCTATTTTATTCTGCTAGTTTTTTTTTCCCCCTTTCTCTTTCTTTTTCTCCTTTTTCTTTTTGGCATTTTAATATTTTATTTCTACTGTTTAATTCTTATTTTCTTTTAATTCTTTTAATTCTTTTAATTAATTATTTTAGAATAAAGATGAAAATTATTTTATGTAATTTTATTTCTCTATTGTTTACTGTTTTTGTTTTTACTTCTGTAAAGCACATTGAACTGCCATTGTGTATGAAATGTGCTATATAAATAAACTTGCCTTGCCTTGCCTTGGGTTCCGCTCGTGTTAGCCAAGAACAAGAATCTGAGGCGATCATGGGCACAGGCTTACCGAAGCAGAAATGTGTGTTTTATATTTACAATGTACGTTAGGGTGCATCAGTTGCCCCCTAAAAATGAAAAGTTCCTCCGATCATGATGCATTTTTGTTTTTATGTTCCTTTTGGTAAGAAAACACACTGGGTGAAATATTTCGACAAAATTCAAAAGTTTAATGGTGGCACCAGGAGCTCAAAGTTATGGAAAAAGCTGCTATTTTATGACTTTTTTATGACAATTTCGATCACTTTTCATGAAACATTATGGCACCTTATAGAGTATACCAAATATCTTAGATACACATTTTTAGTACATATTCTAAATATATCATCAAGCACAGTTTGAGTTTTAGCTGCTCATTGAATCATTGTTCAACTACTTTTAAACGATAAAAAATGTATTATGAATCACATTAATGCTTCTCAATCCCTTGCAAAGGTTCTTAACATGATCTCTGGGTCACAAGGAATCAATAAATGGAGTCCAACATTGTGATTCAAACCTTACACGAAAACATAAAATAAGCGTTTTTTTGGCAAAAAATGAACCTCATGGTGCCACCATTAGACTTTTGAATATGGTCAAAACATTTTACAGGATGTCTTTATTGGTGAAAAGGAACACCCAAACAAAAATGCATCAGATTTTATGAAAGTGAGGGCAACTGATGCACCCTAATGTACGTACTACCTCGTGCTGTTTTACTCGTGAGATAAAATGAACAGAACATTCCAATATGGCAGGTCTGGAAAAAAAGAAATGAGTCGGATAGTTTGCCTTTAATTTGATTACCGATTAAACCTGTGAATAACGGCACAAATGTGTGCCTCTGTGCTGCAGGGTTCCACTGCTCTTTACACTTTAACACACTTCTGGAACACTCCGAAATGCCTGCCTGTTTAAGAGTGCTGTTAATCCTGAACTACTTCTCGTAATTGCTTTTTAATCCCAGGCCTCAGTGTACTCATAAGTGATTTCTATTAATTTCTTGCCACTGAAGACTAAAAATGTTCCTCTGAGTGGCTTTACACACACAAACCGACCCAGATCTGCTAATAATGATCATTCCACAGATTTATTCACTTCTCTGACCACGCATGCAAATTAGATTTGTCCAGATTGCATTTCCTGAGGTAATCGAGTGCTCCCATGTCAATGTGAGAGAGCAGATACGTTGAGACGCACAATCATGATCAGCAACTGGAGAGCAGCAATGGAGAGAAAGAAGGAGCTTAGTTTATTTCTCTGGCAGGAGAACACAGGGAAGCATTTGAAGTTGTAATAGATATACAGTAGTCATGTGAAAAAATAAGTACATCCCATGACAGTGTGGGAAATGAGGAATTTTAAGCAGACTGTCACAGGACAGACAAGTCTGAAATGTTGTCTCTGTCCATCCAAATTTCAGTCTGTCTGAATGACGGGCCAAAGGACCAGAACAATGTAGCTGGCAGTCCAGGGTCCGTGGTCCGCCTTAGGGTCCCGGAAGCTGAAGGGCTTTAGTTGTCTGGAGATGGCTTCTCAGCTATTTCCAGGCACATTTTTGTGATCTTCAAAGGCCAAATTACACTCAACATTAGTTGCTAATTACACTATAAATTTGAATATAATTTCCAAGAAAATGTCAGAAGATTCAAGAAAAACATAAAGTTCTACCCAAGAAAACAGTAGCACACACAGGTCAGTTCCATGTCTAGAAAAAAGTATGGAGGACAAGGATGTTCCAGTTGGTTACAACCTACTGGTACTCATATATAGGTACTATAATAACACTCAGGAAACCTGGTGTCAACAATGACTATTTTATACTATGTTTATAATAAGTCTATAAGAAATTTAGTAATTAACAATACAACTATTCTTACATAATGGAGTTAAAAATTTGAGTGCGAGATTCCAAGTAACTTTGTAACAAAATGACTCAAAACTAGACATCATTTGGCATTCAGACTAAAATCTGCTGCACTAGAACTTAGAAAATAGAAGAAAACGCTGCAAAAGAGAAACAAATTGAAACCAAAAGCGTGAAAATGATCATCATGCCGTTACCATGGGAATGGTCTTTTATGAATGCATAAGTGGGCTCTCAGCGCTCCGACTCCAGTGTGACTGAGTAAGGTGGCAAGTTTTATGTTTCATCTAATTTAGCTACAGTTGTGGTCAGAAGTTTACATACAGTGACATGAATGTCATCTTGGATATGAATGTCATGGCAATATTTGGGCTTTCAGTAATTTCTTTGAACTGTTTTTGTTTCTGTGACAATGATTGTATAGCTTACAGCTTTAATTTAAAAAAACACTAGAATTTGGTGCACAAGTCTTAATTTTCTTTGGGTTTTCTGAAATCAACACAGGGTCAATATTATATATACGCTCACTTAGATTATTAATTCAGAGGTGCTGAAACTTCAAAAATGTCTCTTATCTTGCCGAGGTCTCTTAACTTCCTGTTAGTGATCATGATTGACTACAGCTGGTAGCTTCTTTGTGCCTTCATAAAAAGGGTTTGTTTACAGCACTCAGTGGATTGACCAACACACAGCAAAATTGGAAAGTCCAAGGAGCTCAGTGCAGATCTGAAAAAGAGGATCGCAGATATGCACAACTCTGGAATGTCTCTTGGAGCCATTTCTAAACAATTGCAAATTCCAAGATCAGTTCAAACAGTTGTATCCAAGTTATTGTGAGGTGTAGTCACTTTGCCAAGCCACTTTGCTTCAAGAAAACCCAAACTGTCACCCTCAGCTGAAAGGAAATTGGTTTGGATAGTTAGGAACAACCTGAGAACCACCATGGCACAGCCCTGCCATGAACTGGAAGCTGATGGATCACTGTGTCTACAGTTCAGATCACCATGGACTAAGAGGCTGCTATCCAAGAAATAACCCCCTGCTCTTACAGTGGCATTGTACAGCTTGACAGCAACAGGAAATCATTCCTACCTGTTGCTGTCAAGCTGTACAATGCCACTGTATAACTGTGGTACACTTCTTACCATGTATCCTTAACTCAGGTACAATATATGTATATAGGAATCATTGTATATAAAATTACTTTATTTTGCTTTTACTTAAATTATTGAACTTTTTTTTTATTTATTCTTTTTTAAAGACTTTTTTATCTTCTATTTTTAGACTTGTTTACTTCTTCCTTGATTCAGGAGCTTGGTTGCAAATTTGAATTTCCCTCCGGGGATTAATAAAGTGATTCTGATTAAAATAAGCCCTGACTTCAACCCTATTGAAAATATATGGACCATGCTTATAAGTCGAGTCCATGCCAAGAAAAAAAAAAATTTTAATTGAACTCTACCAATTCTACCATGAAGAGTTATGAAATATCCAACCAGAATTCTGCCAGAAGCTTGTTCATGGTAAACAAAAAATGTTTGGTCAAGGTGAATCTTGCGAAGAGACATTTTACCCAAATATTAGGTGTGCTGTATGTATATTTTTGACCCTGTATGTATAATTTTGACCCTGTGTTCATTTCAGAAAACCCAAAGAAAATTAAAACTTGTGCACCAAAGTCTAGTGGTATTTTTTTTTTTTTTTTTAAATTAAAGGTATGTATGTATGTATGTATGTATGTATGTATAAGAAATTACTGAAAGCCCAAATATTGCTATGACATTCATGACCACAACTGTATCCAGTAACTTCTGACCACAACTGTAATTTAAAAAATATATTATTTGGCAGTGGGCACACAGGAAAGTGTAAAGTATAAATTTTGTCAATGTTTATCGTGCTTGTATGATGATAACTTGAGAAGATATTTATCTAAATCCATGACTTACTCATTTTAAATCTGCCGAGCTTCACCAGAGAAGCTCTCGACCCCAGAGGGTTAAAACACGATGGGAAAAACACTTCGTAGTCTATTTTCTTTGAACGTTAGTGGTATACCTACCCAACTGATAACAGCGTTACATTGTGTCAGGCCACAATGCACTCCTACTTGCTGATGAGAGGTGACTTGTCATTCATCGAGAGCATCTGCGATCGGCCAATCACAGGCCGTGTTACGACATAATGTATTCACCCAGTGTAACATTTGGAAGAAAATTAGAAGTAGATTAGACCCATATCTTTACAATTTTTCATGGGCCATCCGGTTTCATGCTTTTGAAATACAGACAGACAAATGCGAATATTAATGTCCGCCGGTCTGGCCCTATTTCCTACACTGCTGTGGAAATTGTTGACTTTTCTCAACGTATTTAAACAAACAAACATGTCACTCTCTTTGATACAGTGTCTACAGGTAAAGGTGATATACTTCAACAAACAACGCATCAAATTGACATTTTGTAGGCACTTTCATAACTTAATTTAAATTGAAAACATATCAGTCAAAAAAAAAAGTAAATATACCCTTAAATTTATCACACTTTCCAGTCCATAAAATGAAAATCGGGTGTTCCAGATTAGGTGCCATTGATGAGAACCTCCTGCAGGTGGAACCGGTCTTGTTTAAACCTGATATCTAGGGTCTGGTGTTCCCTTTGCAGTTGAAGTGTGTGGTGTCATTGTGCCAAGATCTAAAGAGCTCTCAAAGCACCTCAGAAAAAGGTTGTGGATACCTATGAATCTGGCAAGGGATTTAAAAAGACCTCTAAATTATTAGAAATAAATCATTCCACTGTCAGGAAAATCACCTTCAAGTGGTGTAGATTTCAAACAACTGCCAATTTGTCTAGGACTGGCAGCACATTCAGCCCCAGAGCAGACTGTTTGATGCTAAAAGAAGTCTCCAAGAACCCCAAACTTTCATCACTGGCTCTATAGGTTACTCTTGCAATTGTTGGTATGAAGGTGCAAACGTCTACAATCAGAAAGAGATTGGACAAATTTGACCTGCATGCCAGGAAAAAGCCTTTGCTGTCCAAAAGCAACATTAAAGCAAGACTACAGCTTGCCAATGAACATGAAAGCAAAGACCAGGCCTTTTGGAATAATGTGTTCTGGACAGACAAATCAAAGGTAGAGTTGTTTGGCCACAGTAAGAGTCCACATATGTTGCAGACCAAAGATGGTGTTTCAGGAGAACCACCTCATACCAACTGTGAAGCATGGTGGCGGAACTGTTATGGTTTATGGTCGCTTCACTGCCTCAGTCTGTGAAGATTCTCAGTCATCCAGGTCATAGTGAACTGTGACCTGGACCCTCGAGGCCGTTCGCCCCCAGTGACCCACACCAACAGGATGGTTCAACGACACCTTAGGATTGCTTTTCATCCATGAGAGGATAAATACCTGATACTCCCTATTAGTCAGACAGAACTGAAGAAGCCTTTCGGATGAGAGGTGAAACATTTTCAAGAATCTTTAATAAGTCCAGTTGCTCTCTTTTACCACTCAGTTCACGGCCTCAGACACCGAGACACTTGTATTTATTGATTCAACTCTGAATTCTGAATCATATCAAAGAGTGTTTTGAAGATAATGTGAGGTCATCTGTTCAGAAGTTGAACCAGAGGTGGATCTTTCAACAAGATAATGATCCTAAGTACATGAGCAAACCCACCAAGGAATGGCTCAGAAAGAAGAAATGGAGGGTTAATGGAATGGCCTCGTCAAAGCCCAGATTTGAACCCCATTGAAATGGTTTGGGGGCAGCATGGTGGTGTAGTGGTTAGCACTGTCGCCTTACAGCAAGAAGGTTCTGGGTTTGAGCCCAGCGGCCGACGAGAACCTTTCTGTGTGGAGTTTGCATGTTCTCCCCATGTCTGCGTGGGTTTCCTTCAGGTGCTCCGGTTTCCTCCACAGTCCAAAGACATGCAGGTTAGGCCATTTATTAAAAAATGTTCTGTTTCCGGTCCACCGGCCGGGTGAGTGCCGTTTGTGTGGTTGAAATAATTTTTTTTTTAACGCCGGTTTTTCGACATTTTTTTTCAGGTTCGTAAATCTAAAATCGAACTTGACATTTACACACTCCCAGGGCTTTCCACTAAGGCTCGTACTAGCCAGCCATGACAAATAAGTAACCGGGGGGGGGAGTAGTAAACACAAAATAAACTCCTGTGCACGCAGTTCCCAGAGTTAAATGTATTTTCCACAGACCATTTATTTATTCACTTGACTCAAATACAAAGTAAAATGGCAGTAAATCATCTTTCTTTTCTTGCGTATTGCATCATGAGGCGTTCCTGGCTTGTAAATCTCTTATTTTCGGTGCATGACACATTCACGCAACTGAGCATGCTATGAATTAACAACGACAACGGTCTGCAGTGGGGCTACACAATTAAACACTCAGCGAACATTTCTCCATTTGTGTATGAAAATACACTCCAGCGACTCAGTTTGGTTTCATTTACAACCAACGGTGTCTTTTGATGCCAGCACGTAATTGAACGAGAGAAGACTGGTTTACCGGAGACAAAATAAGCGTCATCTCTGCTTCTGTTCCCTCCCCGACACACTACTGCCTCCACTGAGTGCGCGCGCACTCTGAACTGAATCAGCTCTGCGCATGCGCCGTGCGGCACAAAAAAAATGGCAGCCACCATGAAGGAAGGAGATCCGGAGTTTTAAATTTTGCTTAAGTGTGAAATCGCAAAATGGTATTCTAGCGAACAACAAAATAATAAAGATTCAGAAAAACAAATTATTCGGTGATCATTTTAATAGTGTAATTTCATCCGAACTAGGCCTAACGGTCGATTTAGAACTACAGAAAGCCCGTGTGTCGGACATTTTAAGTACCTTTTGTAAAAGTTTTGCAAATGTTGCAGTCAGCATTTAAAATGCTAACTTAGTTTTTGTACAAGTTTCAGTTGATTAAACTGTCATATTTTATTAAATGTGTCTGCTTTTGTAATAAAGTACTGAAAGAAAAAGCAAACACAGCATTGCGATTTCTTATCTATATATATATTTTATATATATATCCCTCCCGACTGAATTTTTTTGCTCACCCAGTGGACAGGAAACGGATTTTTTTAAAGGATGGCCTTAGGTTAATTGGTGGCTCTAAATTGACCGTAGGTGTGAATGGTTGTTTGTCTCTATCACTACGTTCACACTGCAAGGCTTAATGCTCAATTCCGATTTTTTTGTGAAATCCGATTTTTTTGTGAGGTCGTTCACATTAACAAATATATGCGACTTGTATGTGATCCTCAGTATGAACGAAAAGTGACCTAAAAGTGTTCCGCATGCGCATTGCAGGATACGACGACGTCACACGCAGTGAGCATGGCCAGTGTTTACGGAAGTAACCTAAAGTTTCCTGTGTATGACAGTAGCCAGCATGGAGTACCTGGCGATGATGCAGTTGTTGTGACAGAGCCAGAATATGCACAATAGCCTGATGTTAAGGAGGAGGTTGAGAAGGAAGAGGGCAAGGGTTTTGGCTCAGGTGTTCTGCGGGGTAGTGACTGCAACCTCCGTTCAAAGGAACGTGTGGGTGCAGAGTCGCATTAATGTCATGCGCCATGTTGTTGTAACTTTTTTTTGAGAGACCCGCCGCCTACTTCAGCGCAGTATAGTGACGTTTGTGGCTTGTTGATGACGTGTAAGTCGGATGAATGCGACCTGGCGGTTCAGACTGAAGTCGCATATGAAAAGATCGGATAGGAATCGGAATTAGGACCACATATCCAAACGGCCTGGGTCGGATTTGAAAAAATCAGATCTGTGTCGTTCATATTGCCAATAAAAGATCGGATACAGGTCACATATGGGCGAAAAAATCGGATTTGAGTCACTTCAGCCTGCAGTGTGAACGTAGTGTATGTGCCAGTCCTGTGATGACCTGGCGACTTGTCCAGGGTGTACCCCGCCTTTCGCCCGTAGTCAGCTGGGATAGGCTCCAGCTTGCCCACGACCCTGCATAGGATAAGCAGTTACGGATGATGGATGGATGCATGCAATGTTGTTGGGAGATTTGAAAAGGGCAGCACATGCAAGAAAACCCTCAATCTTGCAGCTGAAGGAATTTTGCATGGAAGAGTGGTCAAACATTTTCAGCAAGCTGCTGTCAGAGACTGGTGGACAGTTACACAGAACGCCTACAAGAAGTTATTTCTGTTAAAGGGGGCAATACTAGCTTTTGAAGCCAAGGGTGTATTTACTTTCTCCACAGAAGAATATTACATTGGTCGATATTTTTGTTGAATAAATGATTGAAAGAGAGAATTTTCCTTGTTTTGTTCAAGTAGATCACCTTTATCTGGAGGCACGGTATCAAACAGGTGAGATTTTTGCTTGTTTAAATATGTTGAAGTCTACAATTTCCATGGGATGTACTTATTTATTTATTTTTTTTACATGACTATTGTGAGATTACTTTTAATAGCCACTGTATGATTGGCTGGGGGGGGCTGAGTGGATGCAAGTATAAAACCATTTTATACACAGTTTTCTTCTGACTACAGATATCAGCAGTGTTAAGAAAATAGGATTTTGTTTGTTCAATGGTACTTTTTTTTTTTTTTTAATTTTAATACCCCCAGCAAAAGATGAGTGCATATTTTGAATCATATTGTAAAGAAATCACTACTTGTGCTTGTATTACTTAAGTGTGGTGTTAACAGCTCGAAAGTGTACCTTTTTCTATCAGGAGATTTTCAGGATTAGCTAAAGAGTCAAGGTGATTTTGCAAACACGTGTATGCATTTTTTATTATTGCATGAATTTGAATAGCTTCCTGGCAAAAGACTGGCGCATGGGTGGCTGGGACAGAGCTGCTTATTTTATTATTGCGTAATTCAAAATAGTCTAGTCTTGTTTATGTTGATCCACATTATAAATCCCAGATTATTTAAAGTTTTCAGCAAGTAAATTCTGCAAACTTAGTAAAATCCATACATGAAGAACAAGTTCCAGGTTTTTAGACATGGAGAGGAAAAGTGAGGGAAAGAATGCAGTAAGGGGTGACGACATATATCAGCGTGGGAAATAAAGCCGGACCGGCCGACATTTACTAGTAATTTTCGCATTTGTCCATCTGTATTTCAAAAGCACGGACCAGATGGCCGATTTAAAAAACAATTTGAATGTGTCCGTCTGTATTTCAAAAGCATCAAACCAGATGGCCTATGAAAAAATTGTAACGATACGGCTCTAATCTACTTCTGAGTTTCTTCCAAACATTACACTGGGTGAATACATTGTCATAACACGACCTGTGAAACGGGGGGCCTCTTTAAAAACTTTAAAAATTCATAACTCAGCCACCCAAAGTCCCAGCCCCACCAACCTTTACAGGCACATCCTTCTCCCCGAGCCCTTTCGAACCAGCCCAGGCATGGCCCACTATTCACCCTGGAGACCCCCAAAAATCTTTAACACGAGCCCTGGCTTGAGCCAGCCTTTAAAAATTCATAACTCTGCCACCAATGGTCCTAGCGTCGCCAAACTTTACAGGCACATCCCTCTCCCTGAGACCCTTCGAACGAGCCCGGGCTCGGCCTGACCCAGCGTCAGGAGCGAGCGTGGCTTGCTGAAAACTTTAGTACAAGCCCTGACCCCAGCTGCTCATGTACGCAGGGATTTAAAAATTCATAACTCTGCCACCGAAGGTCCTATCCGCGCCAAAATTTACAGGCACCTCCCTCTCCTTGAGTGGCACACTAAATAAGACAATAACAATACACTCAGTATTCACTGTTTTTATTGCATGATGCAGTTGAACTAGCGTTTTAGGGTTAACAGTATCTGATTGATCCAGTCAGTTGATCAAGAGTTCAGTTTACATGAAACTTTGCAGTACAGTATTATGTTAAGTGCCAAACTGCCAATCAGTGGTTATGATATTATGTGCATTTTTAAAAAATTCATAATAAGAATGACAGTCATATGCTTTGTAAGATGTGGATTTATATTTGAATAGTTTTTTTCTTCTATTTTCTAAGTTCTAGTCCAGCAGATTTTAGTCTGAATGCCAAATGATTGTGTCTCGTTTTGAGTCATTTTAAAAGTAATTTTTTTTTTTTTACAAAGTTACTTGGAATTTCGGACTCAAATTTTTAACACTGTTATGTAAGAATAGTTGTATTGTTAATTACTAAATTTCTTATAGACTTATTATAAACATAGTCATTGCTGATGACATGTCTCCTGAGTGTTTATTATAGTACCTATATATGAGTACTAGTAAGTTGTAACCAACTGGAACTGACCTGTGTGCGTGACTGTTTTCTTGGGTAGAACTTTAAGTATGTTTTTCTTGAATCTTCTGACGTTTTCTTGTAAATTATATTCAATTTGTAGTGTAATTAGCAACTAATGTCGAGTGTAATTTGGCCTTTGAAGATCACAAAAATGCGCCTGGAAATAGCTGAGAAGCCATCTCCAGACAACTAAAGCCCTTCAGCTTCCGGGACCCTAAGGTGGGGGACCCGGACCCCCTAGCTGATTTGGACTGACAACATGTCTGTCTTGTGACAGACTGCTTAAAATTCTTTATTTCCCACACCGTATACAGGTGTATAGTATCTGTACCGCTTATCTGTCAGGGTCCTGGGGGAAACTTGAGCCAATCCCAGCTGACTTAGCTGAGAGGCGGGGTTCACCCTGGGCAGGTCGCCAATCTATCGCAGGTCCAACACTGAGACAAACATCCATTCACACTCATATTCACACCTATGAGTAATTTAGAGTTGCCAGTTGATCTAATCTGCGTGTCTTTGGACTGTGGGAGGAAATCAGAAGTAGGTATTTTTAGGATTTTATTCTATGATTAAAATATATTAAATACCAGTCTGTTTTTGCTGAGAATGCTCCGTATGGAAGTCATTACAGGCTCTCGTACAGACATCAAAAAGCTTCACGCACCAAGAACAAAAGAAGCACTGCACTTAATGAGAGTTTCCTGGCCCAGATCTGCCTCTGCATTTTTCACATGCTGTAAATCAGCATGTGGATAAAAGCTGGAAGGAGTAAAAACACTGTAGGTCAGATACGATGTGTCACGGAAACACCCGGAATAAGTTAGGGATGTTAATTTGTGATGTTTACTCTGTAACATGGTACGGTGGTTAACTCTATAGATGACTTGCAACCACGTGCTCAAAATGTGCTATGTCATGAGCGTCTGCCATGATGGTGGATATACAAAACAACTAGGATGGCAGCCGCTGAAAACGTGTCTGTAAACAATACTGAATTTACTCAGTGTTGTGATTTGAGTTATGGTTGAGCGAAGATTTGATACAAAGATATATGTGTGGTTTTGACCCATATTATTTTAAAAAAAGTTGGATTTTCCTGAAGACAAGACACTTCTTCTACTGACCATCGAGTACCCAGATATCGTGTTCTATCTGGTTTGGTTGACTTCATGGATTGACAAATCTCAAATAAAGGCTTATAAGTCCATGGAAGCCTATAACAACTACTTTGTCTCTGGATAGGTAAATACTTTATTAATTAAACCAGTCAACGATGACAAAGCAGTTGTACTTGCTAGGGTATGTTAGGGCTTCTTTTGCATTTAGTTTACTTCTGTGTGTAAACAACAGGCGAAGTGTGAAATTTTGACAAGTCTCTAGCTTTATGGCTCACAAATCACATTTCAGTTTATTTCAGGTACAATTTTGCTGGGGCTCCTCGAAGCGAAATGGTAATACGTGTGTTAAAATTCTAACCACGACAAGAGAACACTCATTTTCTAGCAAAATTCTAGCAACACGAAATAAAATTCTTCCATGATATTATCGAGAAAGCTTTTGAATCTCACCTGAGATAAAACGATTACTGGTTTTCGCCTCTGTTAGATCAGCCCTGCCGGTGTTGTTCAGCCGTGCTCGTCTCCTCTCCGTACTAAGCCTCAGAGTTTCCTCGCCCTCTTTCCGAATGGAAAAGAGGGAATTCTAAAAAACTGGAATGTGCCACGGTCACGAGTACTGTTGTGACCTCAACCATATACAGCACAAAGATATGGCAGAGCTAAAAGAACACTTAAAGCAGTGGGAAAACAAAGAGAGTTGCGCACGCATGACTGTTTTGTATGGAATGTCGCTTGACCCCACATTTGTATATCCACCAACATGGCCGATGTCCGAGTTTCTATTTTTCTTTGATGTCACTTGCAAGTCAAGGATAGCCTCACAGCGAGCGGGTTCTGGGTTCGAACCTGGCGGTTGACTGGGGTCTGGAGTTCCCGTTGTGCCTGTGTGGGTTTGCTCCGGTTTCTTCCCGGAGTCTAAAGACATGTGGATTAGGTCAACTGGCTACTCTAAATTGCCCATGGTTGTGAAAGTGAGTGTGAATGGCTATCTCTGTGCATGTGAGCCCCGCAGTAGACTGCCAACCTGTCTAGCCGAGATTGGCTCCAACTCGCTCATGACCCGCAGTGAATGAATAGTTAATATTTATTAAAAAAAAAAAAGCCAAAACATTCACTTCTGGAAGATGTTTTGTCCTCAGGCTGCACCCCTACCAGTTGTGGCCGAGCGGTTTCAGACAGCATAGTAACCGCAGATGAGGCGCAGATACTGAAGAGGTGAACACACACCCTCACTCTGAAACATGTCCAAGAGAACTGCACACACATTTGTAATAAAATGTTCTCTCTGACTCTACAGGATAGCGGAAAGAGGCCTGGAGCTCGGTGGTTCAGATGGAGGCGTGAGTTGACTTTCTTTTATTGTACATTCAGTCTGTAATCTCACTGATTGCTTTGACACTCAACTGAGTATTAGTATCTAAACAGGTTTGGGGCCTGGTCCCATGACACCGATAACTATACCTATGCCTGAATTTAGTTCCAGTCTGGAGCAGTCACACCGCAACTATAATCCCAACTATAATCCCAACTATAATATCGCTTGGTCCTGCCACTCAGGAAAATAAATGCATGCGAATTAGGAATAGTCATGGATGCTTTTTCCAAGTAGTAGCACATTATTCCAGGTCATACTGTACAGCTTGGACTCCAAAACAACCCATGTACATACTCTTGTGGTTGATTAAAATATGGATAAGTCACAGACTACGGAAATGTGTGTATATCTCATCTCATCTCATTATCTCTAGCCGCTTTATCCTTCTACAGGGTTGCAGGCAAGCTGGAGCCTATCCCAGCTGACTACGGGCGAAAGGCGGGGTACACCCTGGACAAGTCGCCAGGTCATCACAGGGCTGACACATAGACACAGACAATTCACATTCACACTCACATTCACACCTACGGTCAATTTAGAGTCACCAGTTAACCTAACCTGCATGTCTTTGGACTGTGGGGGAAACCGGAGCACCCGGAGGAAACCCATGCGGACACGGGGAGAACATGCAAACTCCGCACAGAAAGGCCCTCGCCGGACCCGGGGTTTGAACCCAGGACCTTCTTGCTGTGAGGCGACAGCACTAACCACTACACCACCGTGCCGCCCCATGTGTATATATATATATATATATATATATAAAAAAAAAGGATACAAAATACAGACTGGTTACGGATTTTAATACGGCTGTATCACAGGTGCTAATAATTTACGGATTGGTCACAGACGTTTCGGTATATTACAGATTGGTTACGGATTTCATACGGATGATGCATCACGGATTAAAAAAAAAAATTTAAATCGTCAAACTGTTATGCCGAAGTTCATAATTAAAATATCTTACTTGCATTTATGTTTACTTTTATTAATTTGCTATTGATATTTCATGGAAAATCACATAACCGTGAATAAAAGATCCGTGCTTTTTTTTAAATTTATTTTTATTTTCTGTGAATCCGTATTCCATGACTGACTTGATGATGCAACAAGGACATACAAAGATGCCTGGGAAAAATAGCACATGCTCAGACAAGATCACATGTAAACAATTACCTGATTGGTCAGATGTTTTATCGGATCAGGTCCAGGCTTGGAAAAATTGCTCCAGAAGCAATCTCACCGATACGGATAAACCCAGGCCTGGACTATAGGTATCGTTATCGGTCTGGTGTGAGCACCAACCACAAACTGCAGGGGATCGATTTATTTATGGTTATAGTTGTAGTTATAGTTATTAGTATTGTGGGACCGGGCCTTTACTCCTCTCTGGACATCCTGTACATTACACTAGGGGGCAGTATGCTACTAGACCATTCAATTCAATTTCTCTAACTCCTCAGTCTGACTTTCAGATCTTAGATATTCTACTCATTCTTCTTCTTCTTAATCACGCGCAGCCTCCTTGAAGGATTTTGTCCTGTTTGTTGAAGAGCATAGAATTCTTTATTTAAAGAAAACAATTTTATTACATGAGAAAGTCTGAACCTATTTCTTACCTTATACGATTTTCCTTAGATTGATTCTTTAGTAAATGATTCAGTGAACCATAAATCTGAAATTCCAGTTCAATCCAGTTACTTTGCGATGATGCTATGATTTAAAATTTTTATATGTTAAAAAAACAACAACATGTATGAGAATACTACCCTGGCCCAAAAACACTAGCATACTTTATTGAACGTTTTTAGATATTACAATTGATTCAAACATTTTTAAATGATTCTGGTGAATCACTGCTTTCAGATCCAGACACCTTGACGCCCACAACCCATCACCCCAATACCTGATGCAATATTTAATGCCTGTGAAATATCTTTAATCCAAATGAGGTGTTTTTCAGCCACCAAAATCTCTTGCGAAGCCCTGGAAGGCCCTGGAGCTTCGTTTTGAAGCACCTGTGTACCCTGTTATTCGAGACAAGACACGAGTTCAAGCCAATTTGAACGTTTTCCACATTTAGGCTTCCAATTGTTTTTATGCTAAATCTGTTCCCACATATTCAGAAAACTCCTCATAAATTTCTACAAGTGCAAGTCTGTTTGTTAGCAAGACCTGCCAAACACTCGGGCATCCGTTCACCTGTTCTCACTCAGGAAGAATGTGATGTTGAGCTTCACTGCTCAATAATGATCAGACTTTGCATTCATCTCCATGCTGATGCAGTTTTCATTACCGTCTGCAAGATGAATGTGAGCAGATAAATAAATTAAAATCAACAAATTGAATGAATGAAAAGTAATTAATAGTTTTTTTTTTAAATTAATTAATTTGTTTTTTTTTAACAAAATGATTGTTTCAGCAGTAGTGAGAATTTAGTGATATTAATTCTGATCACTTGTGTGGTGTGGTGATGTCGTGTCAAGATTGATCATGGCTCCTACGTTCCCAAAAGGAAAGGGTTCTTCAGCTTGTCAGTGTAATAATAAATGCCTTAAGTACTGGACCTTTCTGCTACTAAAGCAACACCATTAAAGCCACAGATCTTTTCATCCTAGCTTTGGGATTAGTGCTTCAAAAAAAATCACTGACAGGCAGTGGAAGAATAACAATTCTGCAGGTCTCCAATATTTCTACTACCGTGCTGGAACGCTTTTCAGGCTGCACAAAATCCTGTCGGCTTTCCAGGAGGTTTATGGTTCAAGACACTAACCCAGCCTCTCTGCCTCTTCATCCAAGGCATCATTTTATGAAGTATGACGGAGTCGAGCTTTGGATGGAGCACTGGCGTGTGTTTGGGATCGAGCCAGACTCATCTGGAATTATTAACGTGTTGTGGTGAGATTAAGTGCAGAGAATTTAATTGGATATAATCACAATACATTTAAAGTGAAGGAGACTGGAAACACTGTAAGCACCAGAACCTGCATTTTTATCTTTTCTGGAGACGAAAGTAAGAGTAGCTCTTCGGGAAGGCTTTGCTCCTGTGTGTTTTCCAACAAAGGCTTTTGCTTTTATAAAACCTTCACAGATTTATGTTTCCAGTTATTTGATCTGGTGTGTGTGTGTGTGTGTAGGCATCCATTCTGGATCTGCACTCTGGAGCTTTGTCAATGGGGAAGAAGTTTGTGAATATCTACAGGTGAGCAAAGAAGTCAGGCAAATATCACTAAACAGGAATGTAATATTGCGTGTGTGACTCATCTCTGTTCAACTGCTTTATTATGTCTCAAAGATGACATGGTGTGTCTCAGTGGGCCTTTCATCTGCACATCAAAGTCTGTGTAATCACTGACGGGATTTTTTTTTTTTTGGAAAACTGAGCAAGACTTTTATTTCACAAACTGCTCACTTTTATTCTAAACACCTGAAAAGTCTGGCATTTATTGGCGTTGCACTGCAGCCTGACGCTGTTCATTTTACCATGTGGCATATGCTGTTGTGTCCAGGATACTACAGTGTTATTGTGCTAAGCCTGTATATGTTTACCATCTTTCAGGATCAGTACATTTTATTTGGCTCATCAACTCTCTTTTCTCTAGATATTTTAACAATCAAATAAGAGACATCTTCACTGAAGAGGATTTTGACCTCTACAGGTATATTTTCAGTCATTCGCTGTAGTGTCAGTTTTGCAGTTATTGTACTGTTATGATTGACAGTGGCTCATTCACAGATTAATTCCAGAAAAATAGAGTTGTGCCTTTAAAGATGTTAAAAAGTAATCCCGTAGCATGACAACGATCCAAAACAAAAATTAAAATCAACAGAAAAGTACTTTTAAAGAGAAGTTTTGTCATAAACGTTTATATGTCTGTGATCTGATGAAGAAAGCGTGTAATATCTGGCAGATTTATAACAGCTGTCACAAAAAATTGGGCAACGGGCAAAGATTGGAAGAACAATCTGGTTAGTTATAACAAATGTCAGCAAGAATGTGTGGGTCAGTGGGTTATGGAGTTGGCTGCTGAGCTGCTGTGAAAAAGGTCAGATGCAGTTATAAAATTAAAGGGATGAGAAACAAATACTTAGAAAATACTTCTCATGCTTAGAATGGAAGATGCGGGGTCATTTTACTTTTAATATCTTAACATGCACTATTTGGTCTTTTAATTTTGACCCTGAGATCATGAAACATCTGTGAAAACTGAGTCACAACTTGCCTGCTGCTCAGTGACATTTCTTTGTCTTTTTCATTTTCTCTTAAAGACATGCAAACTTTTTTGCACTCGATTACATTTTTTTTTTTTTAAATCGTCCTTTAAAAAAAACCTCACGAATGCATTCTATTTCAAATCAGGGCTGTGCGTGGCCGCATTCAGAGGGTAGTTGCTGAAACATTTGGGTTGGACTCCAGTAAGCTGTACCTCACCAAGCCCACTTTCTTCTCTCGCATCAACAGCACTAGTGCCAAGACTACTCATGATGAGTACTGGCATCCACATATTGACAAGGTGACACACACACACGCTGATCTCAGAGGAGCTAACAGTGTAACGATAGATCATGACATGATGCATTGTGATGCAGAAATGTGACTGTGCCTTGTGAAGGTGTGCCGTTCACATTGTGAAAATTAGCATTCAGTTAATTATACATGTAATACAGTTACACTGTTTGAAAACCAGAGGTTCCAATCTGTATTGTTAAACTATAATAGTGAGCACATGATCACACTCCTTCTTGGAAAGCGAAGCAATCAGCACTTGTGAAGTCTGAGAGCTCTGGGTTGCAACAGCCAACCTACGTCATACATTATATACTTATTGGCTCAGCCTTTGGCTGAAGCCTGTCGAGGTGCCTGTCTGTATGTGTATGTTTAACCGAGTTCAAGCGTGTTTAAGAATATAATTGGTGTGCCAGCCTCAGGTAGCGATTCCACAGTTGCGGTGTGGCGCCACTGCGTACTGACTATGTAAGTGCCATGTTACATAACCTCAGTTGGTGATGCAATCCTCCGTGGCCGAGCGGTCTAGAGCACTATCCAGGAAAGGAGCAGATTTTGCAACGTCGACGTATGTCTGAGCGGGCTATTTTTTTTTTTTTTTTTATTTATGTACCGTAGCGTCTATCTCCCAATCAGACAAAGGCTGAGCTCAGACCTGCACGGGTCTCTAGTATATAATTTAATATAATGACCATGCTATAATGGATAAAAAGAGCTTTCCAGTAGTTTTCAAATGACCCCAAAGGACATCTTGGCTGGCTTTGGAGCTCTGTTCCTGCTGCCCAGTTCATTATGTTTCAGGAAGTCATTTTCAAAGTCCCCAGGTCAGACACTGTTCATTCAAACACTTCATAACAATTTTTGATTTACAGTTAGGTCCATATATATTTGGACACTGACACAAATTTTTTTTTTTACCTGTTTACTGAAATTTATTCAAGGTATAGTTATATAATGGACATGGACATAAAGTCCAGACTTTCAGCTTTCATTTGAGGGTATCCACATTAAAATTGGATGAAGGGTTTAGGAGTTTCAGCTCCTTAACATGTGCCACCCTGTTTTTAAAAGGACCAAAAGTAATTGGACAATTGACTCAAAGGCTATTTCATGGGCAGGTGTGGGAAATTCCTTCGTTATGTCATTCTCAATTAAGCAGATAAAAGGCCTGGAGTTGATTTGAGGTGTGGTGCTTGCATTTGGAAGATTTTGCTGTGAAGAAAACATGCGGTCAAAGGAGCTCTTCATGCAGGTGAAACAAGCCATCCTTAAGCTGCGAAAACAGAAAAAACCCATCTGATAAATTGCTACAATATTAGGAGTGGCAAAATCTGGAGTTTGGTACATCCTGAGAAAGAAAGAAAGGAAAGAAAGAAAGCACTGGTGAACTCATCAATGCAAAAGGACCTGGACACTCACAGAAGACAACAGTGGTGGATGATCGCAGAATAATTTCCATGGTGAAGAGAAACCCCTTCACAACAGCCAACCAAGTGAACAACACTCTCCAGGAGGTAGGCGTATCAATATCCAAATCTGCCATAAAGAGAAGACTGCATGAAAGTAAATACAGAGGGTTCACTGCACGGTGCAAGCCACTCATAAGCCTCAAGAATAAAAAGGTTAGATTGGACTTTGCTAAAAAACATCTAAAAAAGCCAGCACAGTTCTGGAAGAACATTCTTTGGACAGATGAAACCAAGATCAACCTCTACCAGAATGATGGAAAGAAAAAAGTATGGCGAAGGCGTGGTACAGCTCATGATCCAAAGCATACCACATCATTTGTAAAACACGGCAGAGGCAGTGTGATGGCTTGGGCATGCATGGCTGCCAGTGGCACTGGGTCACTAGTGTTTATTGGTGATGTGACACAGGACAGAAGCAGCCGGATGAATTCTGAGGTATTCAGAGACGTACTGTGTGCTCAAATCCAGCCAAACTGATTGGTCGGCGTTTCATAATACAGATGGACAATGACCCAAAACATAAAGCCAAAGCAACCCAGGAGTTTATTAAAGCAAAGAAGTGGAATATTCTTGAATGGCCAAGTCAGTCACCTGATCTCAACCCAATTGAGCATGCATTTCACTTGTTAAAGACTAAACTTCAGACAGAAAGGCCCACAAACAAACAGCAACTGAAAACCGCTGCAGTAAAGGCCTGGCAGAGCATTAAAAAGGAGGAAACACAGCGTCTGGTGATGTCCATGAGTTCAAGACTTCAGGCAGTCATTGCCAACAAAGGGTTTTCAACCAAGTATTAGAAATGAACATTTTATTTACAATTATTTAATTTGTCCAATTACTTTTGAGCCCCTGAAATGAAGGGATTATGTTTTAAAAAATGCTTTAGTTCCTCACATTTGTATGCAATCATTTTGTTCAACCCACTGAATTAAAGCTGAAAGTCTGAACTTCAACTGCATCTGAATTGTTTTGTTCACAATTCATTGTGGTAATGTACAGAACCAAAATTAGAAAAATGTTGCCTCTGTCCAAATATTTATGAACCTAACTGTATGTAGCTTTAAACAAAGCACACATTGATTTTTCAGTGTTTAAAATTGTCACAATTTTTCTTCATTCAAGGCGGCACAGTGGTGTAGTGGTTAGCATTGTAACCTCACAGCAAGAAGGTTTTGGGTTCGAACCTCACGGCCGACGGGGGCTTTTCTGTGTGGAGTTTGCATGTTCTCCCCGTGTCTGCGTGGGTTTCCTCAGGGTGCTCTGGTTTCGTCCACAGTTCAAAGATATGCAGGTTAGGTTAAAATGCCCAGCGACTGGGGTTGCACAAGGTGGTGCATACTTAGTGCCGGCTCCAAGCCTGGATAGATTGGGGAGGGTTGTGCCAGGAAGGGCATCAGGTATAAAACCTATGCTAAAACAAATATGTGGAGCAGATCTGCTGTGGCGACCCCTAACAGGAGCAGCTGGAAGAATAAGAAGAATTTTTCTTCATTTAGATTTTGTTCTAAATATTCAGAGAATTGAACTGAAATCATGAAGCCAGTACCATGAACTGAATCGAATCCGTGACCAGAGTGTTGCATCTGTATAGTTCTTTTTAAATGTTACACCCCTGAGAGGAAGCTGTATGCTGACTGGCTCTATTTAAAACTTGTAATCATGATCAAAACCAATATAAGCTGACTTCTAAAATATCTGAACACTTGTTCAACAAGTAATGCTTTATCTGCAGTATCTTTCCGATGGCCGGCTGTTTCTGATGTCAGCTTAAACAGCTGATTCACTCAGATGCTGACATGGAGATGCGTTTGTATCTGTCACAGGGTGTGTTAGTGGTACATGCATTCTTATTCAACCTTGATTTGCCCCTTTCAAGGTCGTAATAAGTTTATGAGCCCCCTGTGATGTGCTGCAAAGGCTGCCACATACATGTTTAGACTAGACAGGGACTTCTGAATCGAGCATTACAGAATCCAGTCAATGAGGTATACACTATTCATGAAAGAGCTTCCATCTAAAGGCATACAAGGCCTGTTTACTAAAACTACAAACTCTTGCATTCCAGAGGGTTTCTGTAAGATCTCAGGCCTCAGTTGTTGGCTCATTCCAAGGGCCCAAATTCGCAAGCACATGTGATGTGGCTGAGGGTGCCAGATCTCTCCATTTATTTGGGACAACAGATCTGCTCTGGTGTAAACCAGGCTCTGTTCAACCACCTTGAGGCCATGAGTTGGCCTAGTTGATGAATTCTGTGCAACAGTGGCAGAATCTATAGTCAAGGAGGACAGTAGATGGTGAGGTGGTTGGTATATCCAGTGGGCTGGCCAGTTCTGCTACAGAGAACCACAATCAGCTATGTGTTGACTTGGCATCATAATTCTCACTAGAACTTCATCAGACCGTGTGTCCTTCAATTGGCCAATCCCAAGGCCTGTCTTTGACTTCCAGAGAATTCAGACAGTTGCTGCAGGAGTGTGAGTTTTGTGTATAAATGGAAATCCATCAAATTCAGCAGACTAAACTGAGAACAGCAGACACTACTGAGGAATAACACTGAGCAATTCAACAAAGAACAACAACAACTTTATTCATCACACACTTGTGAAATTCCTCTCTGCTGATTTAACCCATCTGAAGCAGTGAACATCAGTGGCGGCTGGTAGTCTTTCAAACAGAGGAGGCTGGTCGGTTACGATATTTCCAGATTTTAAAAGAAAAAACATCAATTTTGCCCATACTCTTGCCTCTGATCTGGCTGATTGTTGGCAGCGTCACAAACTGTGAAATAACAGGTTCTTTTGGCCCATTAGCCTACTGTCCAATATACATGATGGTGGTGTTGGGGGGGGTATATTTTAACATTTTATATTTTAAAATTGTGGCATGTTTAAAAATTGATCATTATTGAAAGCAGCTCTTTGTCAGGAACCTCAGCAGTAGAGCTGGGTGCCGCACATTTCATTCAATGACACTTTCCCTATATTTTACTTATTTTGACTGAGAAATGTTTTATTGACAATTTTGATAACCCTTCACTTTTAATCCAGGTCTGTAGTGTGAAATGTTCTCGGCTGTGTTTTTGTTTAAAAATGTTTTCCAAATTGTAGCTTTGTTTAATTCATATCCAGAAAAATATATATTCCAATATAATATACTCAGCATAAACATTTTAAATAGATTCTATATTTTTGGTCCATCCATGACATATTACTAAAGTAGCCTATTTACTGTTGTTGATGTGGGTCACTTGCTGTTAACCAATTCACTTTCTCATACCAGGAGAGCTGAAAGGAACGAGTATTATTCCCTACCTTTTTCACCAAGTCAATTTGAGGCGTTGGTCTACCCTGCTCTTTAATTTTTTCCTCGAAAGGAAGACTGGCAAATGGCTTCGCCAAAATTAAATCAGCAATGCTTGGCATCCGTGCGCAGCTTTCTTGCTAGCTGACTAGCCCCCTCAAGTTCAAGTTCAGTCACTCAAATAAACGAAATTTCTGGAACTAAGATAGCAAACTTGACAACACCATATTTACACTTTATTTACAATGAAAATATATACAAACTAAAAAAGCTGGTAGAAACCGTATGTAATGAATGAAATCGAAATGTAAGCTGATCTCTTACAATACACCGCAGCACTTGTGAATCCGCATGGGACTGAACTGAAATTCACCGCTGCCTGTCTATATTTGAAACGAGCTGTCAATCAAAGAAAATATCCGGCCGCTTTCACCAATCACCAGTCTCCTCGCGGAAACTGCCATGTCCCTCCCATGTGAGGCTGGGAGTTCGTAGGCGGGCATTTTCGCAGTATTTGTCCAATAACCGTCTTGCATTTTGAGATTGAAAAGCGCAATGCTCCCAAATGCCATTGAAGTCCACTGAGGCTGGGCTGCATCACGCTGTCACGAGGGGGAAAAACTCACGCACACATTAAAGTTATAAGGGAATGATTTCGCACTGTAGTGGGTTGAGCACATATGTTTCTATGATTCTGGATCTGAAATAGCAATGTTATAAGGTCGGCTATAACATAAGCCTAGCGCAATTCATCCTACATGATGTTCGTCATTTTTAGAGGAGGCTGAGCCTCCCTCGTTGTCTTAGAGCAATCGCCCATGGTGAACATGCACGTGAGCAATGAGCGCGCACACATACCCAGAGCAGTGGGCAGCCATGCTAACAGCGCCCGGGGAGCAGTTGGGAGTTAGGTGCCTCGCTCAAGGGCACCTCAGCCCAAGGCCGTCCTTGGGCTGAGGTGAGGTGAGACCTAACAACGTCTTTAAATTGTGGGGGAAACCGGAGCACCCGGAGGAAACCCACGCAGACACGGGGAGAACTTCACACACAAAGGCCTCCACCAGCCGCTGGGCTCGAACCCAGAACCTTCTTGCTGTGAGGCGACCGTGCTAACCACTTACACCACCGTGCTGCCTACACATAAAACATACTAGTGAACCTGCTGAACAGAGTTCCATAGTATTTCACCAGAAAACACTAGAAATGTATGAAAACAACACAGAGTCTGTGGGAGAAGAGATTATAAGATTATAGGAGTCACGAGATTTGGAGGAAAGGTTACCTGTAGCTCTGACTAGAGTCAGAAGATATTCAGCACATAGCTTCATATAGTATGAGGCAAGAGTCTCTTTCTTGTGATCTTGCCTCAGAATTGCAGCATCGTGCTTTTAATGCAGTCTCTTAATATTCCCTTCAGTTATCTTCTGATGATTTGTAGAGCTCAGGAATGAAACCAGTGCGTTTCAGTGGGGATGCAATTTGCTCTCTCCTACTCTAATTGGAGAGGGACGTTGCTTGACTCTTGGCCTGACTTCAAAAGCATCATCGCCTGAGATAATCGGAGCAACCAACGAGTCGCATGGAACGAAAAAAAATCCATCCATTTATTGAAGTCAGCATTTATAATGGACTCCTGTGATATTTTTGAAGGCACGTTCCAGTTGATGTGAATATGAATGCTCACTGTACAGGATTTTAGCCAGAGCTCACCACGGTCTGTTTCTGCAAAACCCCTGTTTATGAATATGGTGAGCAGATGTGTTTTTCATCACTTCCACGAGATGCTTTCTTGCATGCTGTTGAAGGATGAGCTCACCTCCCCGAAACCCTTAATCTAATCACTATTAAATGGCTTATAAAACAGTCTCTTTCTTTATTTGTTCTTTTGTTAAGGTTATTTAAAATTCTTCATGGTGATTAAACCGACATTAGAAGTACTATTTAAGCATGTTCAAGGTTGAATCATGATTAAATGATTTATACATTGAGTTGGAAATGTGTGTAAATAAATGTCTGAAGTGTGAGCTGTTTCTTTTGATAGCAAATGTTAAGATGATTCAGTACGGAGTATTTGATTTGCCGCATTGTTCTATGAGCCATGGGTGCAGATGACGATCCTAATTTTTGTCTCTTCATTATTTCAAGCCACTGTGTATTTATGATCCAACTGCATATATTACATTCAGGAACTTCCCCGTGGCCATCACCCGTCATTCCCTGCCACACATTTTCTAATTGCCCCAGGGCTACGTCTAATTCCATAGAAATGATTAAACTCCCCTGGTGTTAACATGATGCAGTTTTATGTGCTGGCACCATTTGCTTCTTTTAAGATTAGAGAAAACTTGTGTAACTGTGAGGTCTGGCGGAAAAAAAAAACGTTCAACTGGGATTTCCATTATTACTGTTTGTTTTAATATGGCCTGGAAACAGCCATAGCAGGACTGGGCTTAGCCTTATGGAGGTCTTGATGAAGTTGAGTCTGAAGCAAAATCTAGAAATCTGAGATCTATTCGATTTGGATGCACTGGATGTTTCCATCCCCTAAAATCTCAGGGACACAGAAAACTTTCAGTGAGGAGAATTGGAACTTATATTAGATTAAGGAGAAAATGTTTCACAGGGCAAATCATTCCATGTAATTTATTCAATTTAACCGGGAAATATGTACTACTTTTTTTTTTTTTTTTTTTACTGGAAAGAAGCTTGTCTGGAATGTGTGTGACGTGTGGTTTCTAACATACTTTTTTTTCAAATATGTTGTTTCTACAGGTGACCTATGGGTCCTTTGACTACACTTCATTACTGTACCTGACAGATTACGGTGTGGATTTTGGAGGGGGGCGATTCATCTTTATGGACCCAAACAGCAACCGAACAGTGGAGCCCCGTGCAGGTGCATGTCACTTTTTATTGATTTAATTTGAGACATCATCTATGATTTTGTTGAATTAAATTATAAAGTCAAACCTGAAAATGTCTGTAAAATCCCGTAGAAAGGGAATTAATCATGACATCAGATTTGCTCTCATGTACTGGTTGAATTAGTACTTAGCATCTTGACAGTAATGCAGGGTAATGGATCCGTTAACAAGAAACCTGTAATTTAAGTGTCTAGCACTTGCGTTAGGTTCATATTGTGTATATGCGATAGCTTGCTTCTGACTGATTTACAGGTTTCTTATCGCTGCTTTTGCATGGTGCTTTTTTGACGGAAGTAAATTTGAGGTTCACATTACAACTAGGCAGCTTATTTATGCAACAATTTAAACATTTAAGCTGTTCGAAAGCCTTTGTGTTTGGGCTGGGTGTCATGCTGAAAGTCAATTTTCACGTTAATTTAATGCAGTTATCAGACTGTAAAAATGTGCTGTTCCTACCTCTCTAATTTGTCTCCAAGTATTTCAGTAATTTATTTATGGTATATAATTATTGACCCGGGGCGGCACGGTGGTGTAGTGGTTAGCGCTGTCGCCTCACAGCAAGAAGGTCCGGGTTCGAGCCCCGTGGCCGGCGAGGGCCTTTCTGTGCAGAGTTTGCATGTTCTCCCTGTGTCCGCGTGGGTTTCCTCTGGGTGCTCCGGTTTCCCCCACAGTCCAAAGACATGCAGGTTAGGTTAACTGGTGACTCTAAATTGACCGTAGGTGTGAATGTGAGTGTGAATGGTTGTCTGTGTCTATGTGTCAGCCCTGTGATGACCTGGCGACTTGTCCAGGGTGTACCCCGCCTTTCACCTGTAGTCAGCTGGGATAGGCTCCAGCTTGCTTGCGACCCTGTAGAACAGGATGAAGCGGCTAGAGATAATGAGATGATGAGATGGGAATTATTGACCCAAACAGTTTTATTCTGTTGAGCCACCGAGTCTGTAGAAGGTGTCACTTACAGTTGCAGTTAAGTTTGGACACCGTACTCATTCATAGGTTTTTCTGACTCTTTTCTGCATTGTAGAACAATACTGAAGACATCAAAACTATGAAATAACATGTATAGAATTATGTGGTAAACATGTTAAAAAACCCAAAATGTTTTATATTTTAGATTCTTCAGCATATCCAGCATTTACCTTGATGACACTTGGCATTCTCTTAACCAGCTTCATGACGTCGTCACCTGGAACACTTTTCAGTTAACAGCTATGCCTCGTCAAAAGTTAATTAGTGCAATTTCTTGTCTTCTTAAAGTGAGACGGCCTTTAGAATTCATAAAATCGGCGAAATTTAGTTCCTTCTGAAATTTGGTCATTGTGATATATGTTTATTTCTTTAATATCTCACAAAATATCAGGCCATTCTGTGGCTGGGAAGTTATTTAATTTGAGGGGATTCCCGAGCAAATAATGTGCATGAAATCGCTCGCGTCACACAGTCATGCAGACAGAGGAAGTCCGTGTGTGCAGGCTTACCTTCTTTTTCTTCTTCTTCTTTTGGGTTTTATGGCAGCTGGCATCCACAGTATTGCATTACTGCCATCTACAGGTTTACCTTTGACCGTGCACTGACAGTTCCATCGTTCTGTCGCTAAACGAACAGCTGATCACACCGAGGTGCTCGCTGACCACCGATATTTATTAGTTTGGTCCTGCGTTTCCTTTCCTTAGCAGCATAACATCTTTTCTTCTCGCTTTCCGTTATTGTAGTCGGTCTTTCACGTTTCATTTGCGTCCTCCATTTTTCTCTCCTGTTTCAAATTTGTATCCCACAATGCCTTGCTGAACGGGGAAAGCCCACCACGTGACGCATAACATAGTATCTTAAATTGGGTCACGGTGAAGCAGGATATGGATATATATATATATATATATATATATATATATATATATATATATATATAAAAAACCCTAATAAAATTGGAAGTCTGTGATTCGAGTTCAGTAGCTTTTGGTCCACTAAACAAAAAATAATTGGGTGTCAGGGAAAATTCTTTTTATGACCTACACTTGAAAAATCTGAAAGGCAGTCTACCTTTAATGTGTTTGAGATCAAATAGTAAATAATAAAATTACGGTAAATAGCCCTGTTCCACAACTGTAGTAATCCATATTATGTCAAGAACCACTCAATGAAGGAAAGAGAAACGACATCCATCATTACTGTAAGACATGAAGTGTTTATTTATAAAAATAAAGAAAAACCATTAGAATTAGGTGTCCCCAAACTTTTGACTAGTACTGTACATGTGATTAGTGGTGATCATAATCGATTCCTGTCCTTTTGAGATCTACAGTAACTACATCCTCTGCTCTAAACAGTTATCTATCTGTCAGATTTACTTGCTAACAAATGATCTTGCAGTACTGGTGGTGGCTTTGGAAAGAAACAAAACATTACCTACACAGGCCAATGCCAGATCTCGTTGAGGATTTTTATTCTTTTTTGTACTAATTTAGAAGTGTGTGTGTATATATGTGTGTGTGTGTGTGTGTATATATGTATATATATATATATATATATATATATATATATATATATATATATATATATATAGGTGAAACATATTTACTAGTAGCAGTAAATTAACCATTACTGGGAACTCAGACTGAGCATGGAAATATTTGTGGATTAAAGTAACATTTGGGGAAGGACACAAACAATTTTCTTCATGCTTTTGTACTTTGCATGTTTATTTAAACATGAATGTTAGTCATACTTATCAGTTTGGCTGTTTTTATTGTAAACGCTCGCTTTTCCATTTATCACTCATTACAGTCCTGAATGTTGTGGAAACAAACCTGCATTACTGACTCATCTGTTGTACCTTTCCTTTTAATGTAACCTTTCACTAAACCCACATGTTGACATGATCCACAAACAGTCAGCTGATTAGGCTGACCATTGCAAAAAAGCATGCTTTTATCTTATGGTCTGGTGTATTATATATAAACCCTTTTTTTTTTTTTTTTTAAATAATTATTTTAATAACTCTGTCTAATCTGAGTAGATAATGACCGTTATTCACTTGATGGAGCACTCGAGCAGCTATATTTCTGGAGCCTTCAGGTTAAGAGACTGCTGTCTTTTTGCCGAAAATCTGCATCTCACTCTGCACGTACGACGCAGGAGAGAGCTAACGAGAGACGTTCTGTCACTCAGCGCTGTCTGAGCACATGAAAGGTTGCAGGCAGGTGATGGGTGAATGCAGATGATTTGATACGCTTTTTGCTCTTTTTTTTTTTTTTAACTATCTCCTTTTAATTCACTTTTTATTTATTTATTTATTTTGGGATTGCAGATTGTAATACATACATTCCTCAAACCAACAGTATCATCTCTTCTGCATTCCATACATTT
The DNA here is from genome assembly GCF_027579695.1 of Neoarius graeffei. Classification (NCBI taxonomy): domain Eukaryota; kingdom Metazoa; phylum Chordata; class Actinopteri; order Siluriformes; family Ariidae; genus Neoarius; species Neoarius graeffei. The sequence goes on along the minus strand of NC_083582.1, from coordinate 48,900,484 downwards.
TCAGGATTTATGACCTTTATACAGTTTGGGAGAGATTAAGTGTTTGCATAAGGATAATAGTGTGTGTGACTGGTAAGTCCAGGAGAGGTTAGAGAAGAGGAAATTAAATAAAATTACAAATTTGAAAGCTAAGAAGGGGTTCAACATACATGCGCATATAAAGTAAAGTTGCAGGAAAACAAGAACTTTACATAATCATTCACTTGATACCGCCACAAAATCTGGTTGTATGGGTTTTACATACGGTATTTGACCCACTTATGCCGCTTTTCCACTACCAACGCGGCTGAGTTGGGCTGAGCCGTGCCGTGCTGAGTCAGGCTGAGTCGAGCTGAGCGGGGCTGTTGGGGTTGCATTTCGACTACAACTGCGCTGAACCATGCTGGCTGGAAGTGGGTGGACACATTGGGTGGAGTTAGCGAAAGTGGGTGGACGTCAGGTGATGTCGTTAGGCGGCGCAAACAGTGACATCAGTGAGCTTTTAAGCGGTAGTCTCACGACCCGGAGAGTAAACAATAAACATGGAGGACATGGAGTCGTTAGTGTTGCTGGTCTTGGTGCTGTGGCTTGTTGTCACCGACAACGCGGACAGATACTGGCAAGAGCGTATAGATGAGGCGAGGCACAGAAGGCTTCATAATTCTCGTAATTCGTGATTCTCCTTCTTCCTGGTTTACGGTGTTTACAGATCCCAGCGTGCTCGCGGGGCGTGTGTGGGCATGTGAGGACACTCCTCCTCACCAATCAGTGCACAGGGGAGTGTCTCCTCATGCCCCTAGCCCCACTCGGCTCGCTTTGGCTCGGTTCAGCCCCACTCCAAAACCGTGCGAGTTTTGGGGGCTAAGCAGGGCTGAAGTGAGCTGAGTCGTGCTGTTCTTAGATAGTCGAAACGCGAGCCGTGTTGGGCTGAAGTGAGCTGAAAAAGGGTAGTGGAAAAGGGCCAATAGAATAGAATGCCTTTATTGTCACTATACACATGTACAATGAGAATGTACACTACCGTTCAAAAGTTTGGGGTCACTTTGAAATTTTCTTATTTTTGAAAGGAAAAAAAGCACTTCTTTTCAATGAAGATCACTTTAAACTAATCAGAAATCCACTCTATACATTGCTAATGTGGTAAATGACTATTCTAGCTAAATTCTACTAAATGTCTGGTTTTTGGTGCAATATCTCCATAGGTGTATAGAGGCCCATTTCCAGCAACTCTCACTCCAGTGTTCTAATGGTACAATGTGTTTGCTCATTGCCTCAGAAGGCTAATGGATGATTAGAAAACCCTTGTACAATCATGTTAGCACAGCTGAAAACAGTTTAGCTCTTTAGAGAAGCTATAAAACTGACCTTCCTTTGAGCAGATTGAGTTTCTGGAGCATCACATAAATTGTGGGGTCGATTAAATGCTCAAAATGGCCAGAAAAATGTCTTGACTATATTTCCTATTCATTTTACAACTTATGGTGGTAAATAAAAGTGTGACTTTTCATGGAAAACACAAAATTGTCTGGGTGACCCCAAACTTTTGAACGGTAGTGTATACATGTGTAATCCATAACTTAATAAACACAGTTTTCTTGAGATGGAGAGAGAAAGTGATCCTTTCCGTATTATAAATCTCATTTACTATTTATCCATTCTTGTATTGTAGGGGCTTCAGGAAGCAGCCAGTGCCTCATAAGCGCTTTTTTGCAGGCACATATTAAAATACCAAACAAATATTCATCAGTGCCCCTTGCCTGGAAGTCAGCATGTCCTAAAAATAATGCGAGAGAGAGACGCTTTTTGCTTAAACCTTTCTCCCGGTCACTCAAAGGGTTCTCCAGTAATTGTCATTTCTGTGCACAAAAACAAATGAAACCAACGAACTCAAGTACTGTAATATTTCACAACATTTCAGTTTTGAAAGAACTTTGGCTCTGTTCTGTTCGTCAGCCCACTGAGATTCAGGTCATTGTCCTCCCTGTCTGTTCTGAATCGCTGTACAACAGGTTTAAAGCGTTCGTCTAAAAGGGCCATAGTTTTCTGCACTGCTGTGCTGAGACAGTTATTTTGTGCTGATTTGCAATCATGGGCAGATGATGAACCTATGAACTTCGTGAAGGTAATTACTACCCTGGCAGTAAGCTCAGCAATGGTGCGACTGATAATCAGCCTCCCCCTGACAGGAAGGAGGGGACCAGTGACAGGCATTAGCAGCCAGCTGAGAAACTGAGTGGAAAATGGCATATGGGGAGGTGGTGGGTGAAGAGCGGTTACAAAGGGCACAGATATGAGGTTTAGAGGGTGATGGGTCAAGGAATGAAAAAGATACAAGGCAGGTGAAGAGAAAAATAAAAAAAGCGAACAGGAGTGGAAACGCTAAAGGTGTTCAATAAAAAGGGTACAGCTGTCAGTCACAGCGAGGAAATTGGGACATGGTCCTGGAGGCATGCGGGGGGCAGCTGCCTTCACAGATTGGTGAATCACAGCCGCCAGCCTCCAGGGACTAGCAGGCGTCGCCCTTATGGGAGACTCAGTTTTTCAGCGCTCACTCTGTTTATAGGAAATGAAAAGGGTGTGCGTGCTTGTCGCTTCTCAAATGTGGCACTGAACTGCATTGCGAGGGTATGTTTTTGTCTCAGTGCTTGTCCAAAAAGAGGGATGGCAGAGAGACAGGGGAGGTTTTAAAAATATTAAGTCTGTTTTGCATTTAATGAAATGAATATCATCACTGCATGAGCACGCTCATTAAGTACCTGAGTACAATGTGTTCTGGTTTTTGTTTTGTTTTGGCTACTTTACACTGAGGAGGCAAACCAGGATATTACTCTTATTGGATGTTGCCAGGTTTTATTGTTTTTTACTCTGTGAAGTTAAAGTGTCCGCAGAATGACTGCTTTAAAGTTTCATTTGCATCTATATTTAACAGTTATTCCACGAAATTGAGTCGTACGCGCCGAGTTGTCTATAAGCCATATATGGAGAGATTGAGTGGAATAACTGTTTTATTCTATCCACATTCACTGGATTTTGAGAAACAGCATTTTTATTTCTTGCAAATTCAGTCAATAAAAACTTTATACAAAATGTCTGACAAAATAATTTCCGCTTAGAATGTAAACAAACCAGTGAAATGACGGTCACAATTTGTGAAAAATGCTATAATAATAATTCTTGAAAAATTAAATTAAAAAAAAAATGCGTTCTTACCATCAAATATTTTTTATTCCATATTTTGTTGCCTTTTTTTTTTTTTTTTGTATCTTTGGGGTTTTGTTTTCGAGTAGAATTTTTATTTCATCCTCGGTTGGTTCAGCAAAACGCGCCGCCATTTTGTTTTTCTCTACTCACAGTATATGAGCTCATAGCCTAGTAGTAGAGTAGCCAATCAGCGTGTATGATTGCTTCTATCCACATTCACTGGATATGATAATACAAAATATAAGAATCACAGCTTATGTGTATTGTCCTTCCGTTCTTGGCCAGCAACCAAGAATTCTTAAACATTAAGAATACAAAAATAGGGAATAGTTTACTAAAAAGAAGCCTAAGACACAAATGTTGTGGGCAGATAAGATGAGAATGGAGGAAAATGAGAACAGGCCGTCATTTAAAGCTGCTCATCTGTGAAACCTGGTAATCCGTGTGGCTGCTAATGGAGTGACATGCTTGTTTTTATTAAGTGTTAAGTCATTGTTATGTAATATTCTCAACCTTTTGATAAACATATTTATAGGAATAGCACATGCTGTTGGTTTTACCAACCTGGCTCTGCAAACCGAATAACCTTGTCACTAGACTAATTACACCATTAAACTTGGTACAGTCATGATACGGTTTGGATATAATTTGTGGCCATCGTTGACTAAAGCATGTGTAAGGGTTCATATTTGTAGCCAAGGAATAGAACACACTCGATTGAAGTTCATGTTATTTCTAGGCTGACTTGTCTTTCAGTTGTTAAGGTTTGAAACTGAACACGTTTAATTGAAGGGGCCAATCAAACAGGCTAATAACTATAAGAACTCCATGAGAAATACCCTCATCGGCCACTTTAATAGGAACTTGTTCCTGATTCTAAGATTCCTGTTCTTGGCTGGCAGGAGTGAAACCCAGTGATCTTCTGCTGTTGCATGCTGAGATGCTTTTCTGCTCACCACAGTTGTAAAGAGTTGCTACAAGTGACTATATCCTTCCTGGCAGCTCCAACCAATCTGCAGTGAGTTTCCCAAAAGCCTCTTAACACTAAGAGCATCTTAACGAGGCGAGACCGCATTCGTTGTGCTGCTCGCTCTACCATTGAATGATGATCTTTGTGCTGCGATGCTTTTGAGAAACTCAGGCCTGGTCATTTCCCTCTGACCGCTCTTATCAACAAGACGTTTGTTTCCACCCACAGAACTGTCACTCACTCAGTGTTTTTTGTTTTTTGCACCATTCTGTGTAAACTCTAGAGACTGGTGTGTGTGTGTGTGAGAGAAATCCAGGAGATCAGCAGTTTCTGAAATACTCAAACCAATCCATCTGGCACCAACACCCACAGTGCAAGTCACAGAGATCACAATTTTTCCCATTCTGATGTTTCAAGTGAACATTAAAGGGCTGATGACACGAACATGACTCTATGCAATTTCTTAAATAAACTATACAACATGGCAAACATGTTAGATTTCTGTTATAATTACGTGAAAAGAAGCTGTTGTTATGCAAATATCCAACTTTTAATTGCACAGCGCAAGAAAACTGGGTCCGTGGCTCACGGCCATGTTGTGACGTCAGCGGAAGAACACGCTGCGGTTCACTGGCTGTTCTACTCTGGTTCTACTCAATGGAAATGGCGCATGAAAACGCCGGTGAACTCTCTAGTGCTAGCTCTTCCTCTTCTGGGAGTCTAGAATTGTGTTGATCTCTTCCGAATAGAATCTATGATAGCCTACCCTCTTTACCCTTTGCCTCTCGTTGCTAGGCGGCAGTTACATGAAAGCCGCAAGCTTTCACAAGCAAATACATGACTATCACGCCAACTTTATGATTACATTTATGATTATCATGTAGAATCTATAGCTCTACGTACCTTTTATCTTATGTCATTTCACAACACGTTCTGACAGGAGGACTGTTTTTGGATCCGGCATAGCTACTAGTAGACCCCCTCCGGAATACTGGCAGTGTTGCCAGATTGGGAGGTTTCCCGCCCAGTGGGCGGTTTCAAGTGCATTTTGGTGGGTTTTGAACATATTTTGGGCTGGAAAACTTCAGAAGTATCTGGCAACAGATACTGCTGACGTTTTCCAGCCCAAAATATGTTCAAAACCCACCAAAATGCACTTGAAACCGCCCAACTGGGTGGGAAACCTCCCAATCTGGCAACAGTGTGTAGGCACTGCTGATGGTAGTAACACACGTTTGTGCTGAACTGAACACCCAAGAGATTCTTTTAAGCTGGGAAGGGTGTCAAAACAATCCAAATCTAAGTGTTCAGAGCACAGGACGGATGTTGGTGAGGGCTCCCACTTGTCACGAGTGCGCCTGACTTGCTTCACCCACTTCGCATGCAGCTTGGGATCTCTGGGAAACTTGAATAAACTTACCCCATCCTTGTGGGTTTTGGAGCAAAAGCCGGCAACACAACGCGAAGGCATAATAACTATATATATATATATATATATATATATATGTATATGTGTGTGTGTGTGTGTGTGTATATATATATGTGTATATGTATGTGTGTGTGTATATATATATATATATATATATATATATATATATATATATATATATATATATATATATATAATAAAAATACTAATAATGATAAACTGAACACCTGTCGCATCAACAACAAACTGGTAAGTTAGGAAGAAGGTTCTTTCGCTGACGTCATATAGCTCCTCCTCCTCCTTCGTCTCGTGGGTGCTGCAGCCCTGTCAAATTTGTCCAAATAGCCGCGTTTATCATCATAACTTGTAAAATAGGCGCCTTCATGAATTAATATATGGATCATCGGGAATTACTTTTTATGTTATAAAACATCGCCAAAGATGTCAAAAACGTGTCATCAGCACTTTAACTGAAGCTCTTGATTTGTATCTGCATGATTTTATGCATTGTGCTGCTGTCAAGGGATTGGCTGATTAGAGAACTGCATAAAACAGCAGGTGGATGGGTGTACCTAATAAAGTGGCCGGTGAGTGTATAACAGCTTTAATGTTTGGTTGGGATGTTCACTCCTGTAACACATTAATAATAATAATAAAAAAACATCACTGACCCTCTGGCTGCTTAATGAAATACTGCATTAAAGATCTGAGTCAGTGATTCACTGCACACGCACTACAGGGGTGGGTTTCCCAAAAACCTCTTAACGCTAAGAGCATCTTAACGAGGAGAGAGAGCGTTGATTGTGCTGCTCGCTCTACCATTTAACGATGATCTTTGTGCTGCGATGCTTTTGGGAAACTCAGGCCAAATCAGTCATGTGAATTTTAATGCTAGTCCTGCAGGCCATGACGCATCCTTCTTTATCCACCATATTACTTGCTCTGTGTTTAAATAATAATAGTAGTTCTGGACATTAAAACCTGTCAACCACAAATAGCAATCTGTACTGAAATGGTTATTGGATTTGGTGTTGCTTATTGCTGCCATTCCAAGCAAATCCAGTCCAGGTCCATACATTGTTCAGTCCCTAATATTACAAACTAATTCTCAGTTTGCTGGATTTGTGTAGCGTTAAAGAATAAACAGCTTTTACTCAATAAATCAGTAACTGTACAACCACCTTCCCAAAGTTGTTCCATTTAAAAAAAAAAAAGCCAGATTCATAATGCTTTCCATGCTAAATAGCCATCTACAAAGGTCAAAGCTGAGCAGATGTAATTTGCAGTGGTGCTTGAAAGTTTGTGAACCCTTTAGAATTTTCTATATTTCTGCATAAATATGACCTAAAACATCATCAGATTTTCACACAAGTCCTAAAAGTAGATAAAGAGAACCCAGTTAAACAAATGAGACAAAAATATTATACTTGGTCATTTATTTATTGAGGAAAATGATCCAATATTACATATCTGTGAGTGGCAAAAGTATGTGAACCTCTAGGATTAGCAGTTAATTTGAAGGTGAAATTAGAGTCAGGTGTTTTCAATCAATGGGATGATAATCAGGTGTGAGTGGGCACCTTGTTTTATTTAAAGAACAGGGATCTATCAAAGTCTGATCTTCACAGCACATGTTTGTGGAAGTGTATCATGGCACGAACAAAGGAGATTTCTGAGGACCTTGTTGATGCTCATCAGGCTGGAAAAGCAGAAGAAGAAGAAACCTTTATTCGTCACATGCACACTTCAAGTACAGTGAAATTCATCCTCTGCATTTAACCCAACTGAAGCAGTGAAAAAACACACACACACACAGAGCAGTGGGCAGCCCAGAGCGCCCGGGGTTCGGTACCTTGCTCAAGGGCACCCAAGGCCGCCCCACGTCAACCTAACTGCATGTCTCTGGATTGTGGGGGGAAACTGGAGCACCCAGAGGAAACCCACGCAGACACGGGTAGAACATGCAAACTCCACACAGAAAGGCCCTCACCGGCTGCTGGGTCCGAACCCGGAACCTTCTTGCTGTGAGGCGACCGTGCTAACCACTACTGTACACCACCGTGCTGCCCAAACAGAAACAGGTTCCACCAAGATTTGAACTCGGATCGCTGGATTCAGAGTCCAGAGTGCTAACCATTACACAGGTTACAAAACCATCTCTAAGGAGTTTGGACTCCACCAATCCAGAGTCAGACAGATTGTGTACAAATGGAGGAAATTCAAGACCATTGTTACCCTCCCCAGGAGTGATCGACCAACAAAGATCACTCCAAGAGCAAGGCGTGCAATAGTTGGCGAGGTCACAAAGGACCCCAGGGTAACTTCTAAGCAACTGAAGGCCTCTCTCACATTGGCTAATGTTCATGAGTCCACCATCAGGAGAACACTGAACAACAATGGTGTGCATGGCAGGGCTACAAGGAGAAAGCCACTGCTCTCCAAAAAGAACATTGCTGCTCATCTGCAGTTTGCTAAAGATCATGTGGACAAGCCAGAAGGCTATTGGAAAAAATGTTTTGTGGATGGATGAGACCAAAATAGAACTTTTTGGTTTAAATGAGAAGCGTCATGTTTGGAGAAAGGAAAACGCTGCATTCCAGCATAAGAACCTTATCCCATCTGTGAAACATGGTGATGGTTGTAGTATCATGGTTTGGGCCTGTTTTGCTGCATCTGGGCCAGGACGGCTGGCCATCATTGATGGAACAATGAATTCTGAATTATACCAGCGAATTCTAAACGAAAATGTCAGGACATCTGTCCATGAACTGAGTCTCAAGAGAAGGTGGGTCATGCAGCAAGACAACGACCCTAAGCACACAAGTCATTCTACCAAAGAATGGTTAAAGAAGAATAAAGTTAATGTTTTAGAATGGCCAAGTCAAAGTCCTGACCTTAATCCAATGGAAATTTTGTGGAAGGACCTGAAGCGAGCAGTTCATGTGAGGAAACCCACCAACATCCCAGAGTTGAAGCTGTTCTGTATGGAGGAATGGGCTAAAATTCCTCCAAGCCGGTGTGCAGGACTGATCAACAGTTACCAGAAATGTTTAGTTGCAGTTATTGCTGCACAAGGGGGTCACACCAGATATTGAAAGCAAAGGTTCACATACTTTTGCCACTCACAGATATGTAGTATTGGATCATTTTCCTCAATAAATAAACGACCAAGTATAATATTTTTGTCTCATTTGTTTAACTGGGTTCTCTTTATCTACTTTTAGGACTTGTGTGAAAATCTGATGATGTTTTAGGTCATATTTATGCAGAAATATAGAAAATTCTAAAGGGTTCACAAACTTTCAAGCACCACTGTACATAAACATCTTGTTACTTTTGTAAATGTCTCCTTTTGGTGCCACAGATCATATTATGTAGCGATCTATTCGAACAGCACAGGTTTGTCTGAACAGACACCAGCTTGTGTAATTGGTTCTGATCGTGCTCGAGTGTGGCCAGTGAGCAAGCAGCATGTGCCAGTACAGTCCTGGGAATTTCTATCACTACTCTTCTAAACAGAGTCATTACAAGCACAGCTTCTGTATGTTGCTTACTATTTATAACTTAAAACACCACATACATAGAGGATATTACACGGTTGTGTGAAGACGGGAAGTTTATCTTCGAGTGGTGAACATATTCACGAGTGAGTAAAGCGAATGAGTGAAAATATTTTCAACACAAGATCAACTTCATATCTTCGCACAACCGTGTAATGGTTTTTATATTATATGGACACAGTCACAACAAAAATGTATGCAAGTTAATCAGAAGAATTTTAATTTTGAACCGGTTCACCATTTTGACAACACACATCTCGTCGGCAGGAAAACACTGGGATTGACGTCATCAGAGTGAAATATTGGGAAACATCACTCGATTCATGATGTAGGCTGATTTCGTATGAAAAATGTGAGTTTTTTGACACGAGAAGATAAACTTCATATCTTCAAGCCAACATGTGATTTTTCTTTTTATTATATAGACACATTCACAAACAAAAGTACCCAAATTTATCAAAGCAATTCATTCAATTTCCTCACGAGTGATGTATAGAGATTTATGTCACGGTTTTGGTTCTCCATGTCCCGGATGTAGCTTGTATGAAAAATACAAGTGGTGTATTTCCCGGTAAAACCCTAGTGTCCCTGCAGTATATTTAATTACAAACTGAAAACCAGCTACGATTCAGTGCTCTGTGTTGAATGTTGGAATTATCGAAAACTCTCCCATCTCTGATCATCACACTGTTTTTCTTCACAGGACGAGTGTCTTTCTTTTCTTCAGGCTCCGAGAACCTCCACCGTGTGGAGAAGGTGGCATGGGGCACACGTTACGCCATCACTGTGTCCTTCACATGTGACCCCGATTATGCTATAGCTGATCCCAGCTTACCATAGGGTCCTTCTGAGATAATGGCTGGAGCCCTGGGACAAAAACAGAACATGACGTGAGAAGATACTGAAGTATTCAACTGAAGCTTGAACTTTCACATTCCTTTTTTTTGTTTTCTTTGAGAGAGATTTAACAGACATTAAGAACTTGGAAGAACAACGATAACTGCATGAATTACAATTGCTGTCTATTTTAACAAAAAGAAAATTTCACTCTTTCAAAATCTTATTTCTTGTGGACTTTTGTTCTGCTCTTGTATTTCTGCCTTTGATTTTCTCTGCTTGTCTAATTTCCTTGTAAGTAGCACCTTCTTAGCTTTTATCCTTTTGTCACAGTTGGATTGGTTATCACAGATTGGACAAACAGCACAAGTGGAAATTCTCAGCATTTGGTGTGAATGAAATTGTTGAAAGTTCAGATTGCTTGTGGCTTATTGAGAGAGCTTTTCAAAAGCGTTTGCTTTCAATACCTTTTCAGGACTGTACCGTGTCTAAATAGAGTGAAACCGTTTGAACAATGGCACCGCAGCGCGTTTTACTACTACTGAGAAAGTTGTCGTCTGAACAAGTGTCTATCAGTAGTACTGGCTGTCCGTCAATCATAGTCCCTACGAGAGAGGTTTAAACAAGCTGCTGTGCTGCAGAAGTTTATTAATGCAAAATATTCCGATCAGACCTTTTACTGTCATGACATGCACAGAAATGCATCAATTTGCCCACTCCCTGGAAAGTACATCTTGATCTTGAATTAATTCTGCCAGTTCAAATCATGACTAAATGATCTTGGGAATAAATGGCATTTATTGATCTCAGTGCTTCAGATTTAATTGAGCATATGCTTAATACACCGTTTTATTGCTCTCATGGAATATTAAACTGTGGTTTTGAGACCACAATCACATTCTTTCCCCAAATGGCATTTCTTCCATCACTTCACATTACACAGATAGACTCTCCACTCTGTAATGCCTGGGCCATGAACGTGAAAGATTAAAAAGGCCAAAAATTGCAAAAGGTCTCTCAATATTAGGCTCTTCATAAAACATTATCTTCCTAGATTATGATATGAAGTGTGTACCAATTAATCTTAACTCTTCTGATCTACTCAAGTAGCTGCCTGATTTATAATCCAAACAAGAAGACAGTCATCTATATCCCCCGCCCTATATACCAACTATATACCAAGTTTCAAGATATTATTTGTCACATTTTTCAAGTTCTGCTGCAGGAAACCAACCCTACCTCTTTACACTGACCTCAGCAGCCCATGGCATAAACCCACCGGACCTTTGGTCCAGGTGAACTAAAAATTAAAATTTCTCACGTTTCTTAGTATCAAAAGGCACATATACATTACTTAATCAACATGTATACCAACTTTCAAGACCATACCACTCATAGTTTTCAAGTTCGGCTCCGGAAACAAAACCTACCCCTAAGACTAACCTGAGAGACTAAGTCTGAAATAATTTCCATGGAAATATGAAATTTACATTTCTCAAATTTCTTAGTATGAAAAGGCACATCTACATCACCTTGTTAACATGTATACCAAGTTTCAAATCCGTATCATGAATAGTTTTGGATATATGCTCTGAAAACGAACATTGCTCTTCGAAACTAAGTCAAAATCTTTTTTTTTTTTTATGTAAAAATTTGAAAAATACTTAAAATCCAATATAGCAAAAGGCACCAGTTCACATGTTACTTGATTATGTATACAAAGTTTCATGAAGATATCTTCAGTAGTTTTAAAGATATGGCCCGGGAAGGAAAGGAAGGAAGGAATTTCTGTATCCCCTGCCAAACTTCATTTGGATGGGGGATAAATATTAAACACGTTTAAAACCCTACATGGCCTGCTGTCACACACACAGCCTCCCCCCAATCTGGTACAAACTTAAGTGCATAATTTGAAAGTGTGTGATGTTTTATTCTAGGCAAATCTTTTAATGGACAGCGTTTGGTGATTGAAGAAAGATCCAGAACATTATAGCTGCAGTCTCTCAGTTAGGATTGTTTAAAGCTCGTACCGTGACCCAGGCTTTGCTGATGGATGAGAAGCATGCTGAGTGAGTGATTGAGATGTTGAGGTGAACATATGAACCTCAGTTGAACTCTTTGCTTTCTCTACTGGCCATGCAGTGGAGTTGTATCTGTTTGACCATGGGGCCACATCTGAGAGGAAGCTGTACTTTGAGAAATACTTCAACCAAACAGATTTAATAAGAAGGTTATCCATGAAAATATCTGAATTATTTATAGAGGGCTATCGAAAGGTTTCTCTTCAGTCTAAAGCTGTACATCTGTCTGAAGTTGTTTCTGGTATCTGGTTCATATCCCTTACTTTTGAACCAACATTGCAAGTATTAATCTTCATCTGGAGTCTGACAGTTAAATAATATTGGCTTTTTTTTTGTGGTGTATCAGATATATTCCATTCAGCTAGCATGATATTGAATGAGTCAAAGACAAGTAGCTGAATGGAATGTCTGATATACCACGAAAAATAAGCCAGCCAATATTATTATTATTATTATTATTATTATTATTAGTAGTAGTAGTAGTATCATTATTAGTATTATTATAATACATTCAAAATTCTCTCAAAATCTGTATTTAACAATGCAAACCTGGCAGTTAGGTTTGTTTCCAAATTGTCACAGTCGCTCGCTAGCGCGGAAGTTTTACGTGTAATACGTATCTTATGGCGTTTTCAATTCACTGCGATAGTTTACTGCGGGCGAATGTGCAGGAGAAAACTCTCATATTGGATATTCGTGATGTGACATTATGTTGTCTTGACAACCATACAATATCATAAACCATATTCAACACTCATTCTCCATTGGGTAGAGTGATGTAATACATGTCGGATAAGCAGTATGCTAACAATATTGCATGCTATCGAACCAAATGAATGAAACCTGCTAGAAGTGAATAGAATACATGTGTTTATTCCATCGAAAAAGTGTCCTGCATGTATAATAATTAAATAATATTGTCTGGCTTTGAGTGGTATATCGGATATACAGTTAGGTCCATAAATATTTGGACAGAGAACATTTTTCTAATTTTGGTTCTGTACATTACCACAATGAATTTTGAACAAAATTCAGATGCAGTTGAAGTTCAGACTTTCAGCTTGAATTCAGTGGGTTGAACAAAATGATTGCATAAAAATGTGAGGAACTAAAGCAATTTTTAAACACAATCCCTTCATTTCAGGGGCTCAAAAGTAATTGGACAAATTAAATAATTGTAAATAAAATGTTCATTTCTAATACTTGGTTGAAAACCCTTTGTTGGCAATGACTGCCTGAAGTCTTGAACTCATGGACATCACCAGACGCTGTGTTTCCTCCTTTTTAATGCTCTGCCAGGCCTTTACTGCAGCGGTTTTCAGTTGCTGTTTGTTTGTGGGCCTTTCTGTCTAAAGTTTAGTCTTTAACAAGTGAAATGCATGCTCAATTGGGTTGAGATCAGGTGACTGACTTGGCCATTCAAGAATATTCCACTTCTTTTCTTTAATAAACTCCTGGGTTGTTTTGGGTCATTGTCTATCTGTATTATGAAACGCCGACCAATCAGTTTGGCTGGATTTGAGCACACAGTATGTCTCTGAATACCTCAGAATTCATCCGGCTGCTTCTGTCCTGTGTCACATCATCAATAAACACTAGTGACCCAGTGCCACTGGCAGCCATGCATGCCCAAGCCATCACACTGCCTCCGCCGTGTTTTACAGATGATGTGGTATGCTTTGGATCATGAGCTGCACCACGCCGTCGCCATTCTTTTTTCTTTCCATCATTCTGGTAGAGGTTGATCTTGGTTTCATCTGTCCAAAGAATGTTCTTCCAGAACTGTTCTGGCTTTTTTAGATGTTTTTTAGCAAAGTCCAATCTAGCCTTTTTATTCTTGAGGCTTATGAGTGGCTTGCACCATGCAGTGAACCCTCTGTATTTACTTTCATGCAGTCTTCTCTTTATGGCATATTTGGATATTGATACGCCTGCCTCCTGGAGTGTGTTGTTCACTTGGTTGGCTGTTGTGAAGGGGTTTCTCTTCACCATGGAAATTATTCTGCGATCATCCACCACTGTTGTCTTCTGTGGGCGTCCAGGTCTTTTTTGCATTGATGAGTTCACCAGTGCTTTCTTTCTTTCCCAGGATGTACCAAACTGTAGATTTTGCCACTCCTAATATTGTAGCAATATCTCAGATGGGTTTTTTCTGTTTTTGCAGCTTAAGGATGGCTTGTTTCACCTGTATGGAGAGCTCCTTTGACCGCATGTTTTCTTCACAGCAAAATCTTCCAAATGCAAGCACCACACCTCAAATCAACTCCAGGCCTTTTATCTGCTTAATTGAGAGTGACATAACGAAGGAGTTTCCCACACCTGCCCATGAAATAGCCTTTGAGTCAATTGTCCAATTACTTTTGGTCCCTTTAAAAACAGGGTGGCACATGTTAAGGAGCTGAAACTCCTAAACCCTTCATCCAATTTTAATGTGGATACCCTCAAATGAAAGCTGAAAGTCTGGACTTTATGTCCATTACATAACTATAACCTGAGTATGTTTCAGTAAACAGGTAAAAAAAAAAATTGTGTCAGTGTCCAAATATATATGGACCTAACTGTATTCCATTCAGCTAGCATGATATTGACCAAGTCGAAGACGAGTTCAATATCATGCAAGCTGAATTGAATATATCTGATGTACAGTGAAAAAAAGCCATTATTATTATTATACATTCTCTTCATTTCAGCATATCCGCATTCTTGAAGGCCAACGTGAGCTTACCCGCAAGTTGACGCTGTTAGCGCAGCAGTGAAGTCACCTACAGCTGCTGTCGTGTTAATCAGTAGCACAGGCTAACGACTGAGAAACTAAGATTTCTGTCCCAAGACTCTTCTCCCACGCACACTCGCCACAGCATTTTTCACTCAGACTTAAGTACTCATTTCCCGATGCAATTTACTTAGCTACTTTGAAAATCAGCATCGACAACGGAGCTACCTGGCAGCCAAAATTCTCTCAAAATGTTCCCCTTTTAATGAAGCAAACCTGGTGGCCATGTTTTGTTTAGAAACTGTCAGTCACTCGCTAGTGTGGAAGTTTTACATCTCCGTGCATTTTTTCCAGTTTTTCGATGTCTGTTGGTATGTTTTTCTCTTGTAAATATGCATGAAGAATATATAATGACGTATTGGTAGCCTTTTGGGTGTTCAGCGCGTCTTTGGTTTCAGTTTTTAGTTTATTTATTTAGTGCTTAATTATAGCATAGCTAATCCTAGCAGAAGCACTGGATTAGCCTCGTCGTCTTTCTTTCCCAGCAGACAAAGAAATTATTTTGCACATGCGCAGCAGAAAAGTTTTGTCATTGGATATTTGCATGAGCTCTGACGTGACATGTTGTCTTGACAATGTGCAATATTGTTATAATATTTCACGCTCGTTTTCCATTGGGGAGAGTGGCGTAATACATGGAGGATAAGCGATATGATAACGATATTGCATGCCATCAGTAAACCCGCTAGAAGGGAATAGAACACATGTTTTTATTCCATGGAAAAAGTGGCCCGTATGTATAATAATAACATATATTGTTCAGTTAATTTTAGTATGACAAATTTTTTTTAAGTAGTTTTGCTACTTCTGGAATGCTGTGACATAATCGCTTCCTTGCTAAATTTGGAGAGCAAACTGATAGCAAGTATTTAATTTAACATATGCTAAGCATTAATTTATTTGAATTTTGAAAATGGAAATGCAGTCCGTCATTATTACATAGCACCGTCATAACGTAACCGTGGAATGAATGAGGTTATTGACTATGCATGATTGTGTTGTGCTGTGTTCTGTAATTTGATTGTGTTAAGTATCAGTGGTTTTATTGAGATGTCATGTGTGGTTCAGGTTATACTTTATTATACACTTTAAACCGAAACCTCACAATCATAAAACCACAAATATACTGTTCTGTTTCCAGCATAGCAAGCGGGTAATTCATGTGTGGCTTTTATAATCATTAGTTTTATTTAATGGATTCACAGTCTGAATGCAAACTGAGCTGTAGGCTGTTCTTTTCCCACTTCTATTACATCAGCAACAGGTTAATAAGAAGAGTCTGTAATATTACTTAATTAATTGTCTGTTAATTCAGTACATGGCGTGAAATTAATATGTATGTCATGGTTGCTTAATTAATCATTTGATGAGTAAAATGTGTTGCGTGAATCTTGTCTAAATGTTCTTCGTGTCAGTGTAAATGATGATGGGGGGAAGCCATATTCTTTACTTGAGGATAAGTGTTAAAACACGGTAATTTATTTCTACTGTCAAGAACTGAAGT
Source organism: Neoarius graeffei (assembly GCF_027579695.1). Classification (NCBI taxonomy): domain Eukaryota; kingdom Metazoa; phylum Chordata; class Actinopteri; order Siluriformes; family Ariidae; genus Neoarius; species Neoarius graeffei. The sequence continues at coordinate 48,884,150 of NC_083582.1, read as the reverse complement.
TTCAGCTGCTGCCTTAATGTTATGGTTGAATGCACATACAGATATTCTTAAAGGTCTGCAGATCTACAGTCGTCTGCACATAGGCAGGTTTTTTTAAAAAAAAAAGGCAAAAGTCTGGAAAAGGTGGATCTACAGGGTGCACCATATGAAAGAAGGCATATTGTTGATGTTACAGATAAATTATGTGTGGGGTTTCTTTCAAATGCGTTAGATGGTAAAGCATCACACCACAGGAGCGTGTCGTCTCCAGTGAAGTAGGAAAAGTTTGAACTCTTTCTCAGATGTGTGTTAATCTCAATATATCCCTATACTGTAATTCATCATGAACATCAGTAAGTTTCTTCTGCCTCTGCTACTGAGCAGTTTTGGCAGTTTGATGGAGTATAGGTTTAAGTTTAAAAAGCTGGGTTTCATGCATCTGTCCAGATGTAATCCAATGTTTTATTGATAAATCAACAGTGGAGAAGCAGAGCACAGTATCAAAAATGTCAGAACTGAACTGCTTTACATCATTTTTCTTATTCAGAAAGACTTTGGGAGCTGCATGCTTTGAGAGCTATGTAATAGTATATTGGAAACAGTCAGAATTTCTTGCACAGTATTCAGACTTGATGACTGTCCTGGTAGTTGCATGGCTGTACTGAAGTAGTTTGAAACCCAAGCTTTCCACTGGCACATTCACACTGAAATTATGAAGGAGATATTTTATAAAAGAACATAATAATAAAATTGGTTTTAATTCCAGGAATATTCAGCAGGCTGTTATTCTAAAGGTGAATCTCTCTCTCTCTCTCTCACACACACACACTCCTTTACAGCTCGGGTAATATATTATTAAATGTGACTGTAGTTAATAAATATTTTCCCAACAGCACTATTATATAAAACGAGAGTTTCAGTATGTGCACCTTTAGTCAAATGTTCCACTTTCTGTCTAACCTTGCTTTAACAAATGATGCTTAAACTGCCTTCTAGTCGCAGGCCAAGCACCAAAGACTGCTTTAAATCCAAAACATTACTTAACCCTGGACTAGGTTTTCGCCCATTTTATAAATTTGATGGCTGCATGAAAACTTCAGGCTTTTGTTGTTTTGCCATCTGAAGAGACCTGGAGACTGATGTAATCTCCCCCCCAATCATCAGCAGAGAGAAAAAAAATACAATAGAACAAGAGCAGACACTTGTACTTCAAGACTGAAGTGCTCAAGAATTATTAGATTATGTCCAGCTGTGTTTCATTGTTTTTTCCTGATGCCATTTTTATTACTCTCTAACTGAATTTCAGCTTTCAAAATGTTTTTAATATTATTCGGATCAGATTTCCAGCATGCTGATTGTGTTATGAACTGATCAATATTTGTTGGTAGTTGAGACCATGTCTTCTATTTTACACATGTTGGGCAGAAGTTTGTATATTGGAGAGGTGTGAACATTTACACAAACTACAGCTACATCAAATTAGCGCACCAGCTCATATGTACTGTTTTTCAGATGTATGCAAATGTAAAAAAAGAGAGCTGAGATCAGATGATGTCGATCCGTTCATGTCGGAGTTGCATGGAGTACATGAATGAATGTGTCGTAGTGCTTTAATGCGTGCTCAAAAAAAATTGTAGTAAATGTGGCAGTTACAGCTGTTATCAGTGACATACACTTCGCCTGAGAAATTCTCATTAATGCTTTGTTAAAGGATGGCAAGTTTGCCTTGTATTATCTAATTAATTCAGGTTTGCCTAGAATGAGGAAATTGGTATGGACACGAATGCCTTAATCATTCCATGTTCACGGTTTCTACCAGTTCTGGGAAAAGGGTGACATTTGTGTCACTCTGTGTTTCTACTAATGAGAGCTCATCTGTCACCCTAGGAATAAAAAAAAAATATTTCCTTGTCCATTTCCAAGAAATAGTGTGTGAAATCGTGTTTTTAATGACGCACTGATCACAGTCAGAAAAGACCCCATGATCTCCATGCATGGTAACCTTTCGGAACAAAAAGGAAAAGCTTGAATCAATGAACTGGTGCTTCAGAAAGCTCCAGAGATTTAAGAGCTCCTCTGGTGTATGCACGTGAAAAAGTGTGAGCAATCTGTGAAGAACTTTTTTGTATTTAAGAGTATTAGAGCTATTGTTTTTGTACTTGTAGAATAGATGCATAATTGCATTCATAGGAAAATGAATGAGAAGGAAATAGAGTATGCTATAATAATCCATCCAACAATTATCTGTAGCTGCTTATCCTGTCCTACAGGGTCGCAGGCAAGCTGGAGCCTATCCCAGCTGACTACGGGCGAAAGGCGGGGTACACCCTGGACAAGTCGCCAGGTCATCACAGGGCTGACACATAGAGACAAACAACCATTCACATTCACACCTACGGTCAATTTAGAGCCACCAGTTAACCTAACCTGCATGTCTTTGGACTGTGGGGGAAACTGGAGCACCTGGAGAAAACCCACCGGGAGAACATACAAACTCCACACAGAAAGGCCCGCGCTGGGCTCGAACCCATTAACCACTACACTACCGTGCCGCCTAATATTATAATAATAATAATAATAAATGATTGGTAATATAAATGACCAATAATTTATACATCCATCCATTATCTCTAGCCACTTTATACTGTCCTACAGGGTCGCGGGCAAGCTGGAGCCTATCCCAGCTGACTATGGGCGAAAGGCGGGGTACACCCTGGACAAGTCGCCAGGTTATCACAGGGCTGACACATAGACACAGACAACCATTCACACTCACATTCACACCTACGGTCAATTTAGAGCCACCAGTTAACCTAACCTGCATGTCTTTGGACTGTGGGGGAAACCGGAGCACCCGGAGGAAACCCACGTGGACACGGGGAGAACATGCAAACTCCGCACAGAATGGCCCTCGCCGGCCACGGGGCTCGAACCCAGACCTTCTTGCTGTGAGGCGACAGCGCTAACCACTACACCACTGTGCCGCCATGAACTGATCTCATCTCATTATCTCTAGCCGCTTTATCCTTCTACAGGGTCGCAGGCAAGCTGGAGCCTATCCCAGCTGACTATGGTCGAAAGGCGGGGTACACCCTGGACAAGTCGCCAGGTCATCACAGGGCTGACACATAGACACAGACAACCATTCACACTTACATTCACACCTACGGTCAATTTAGAGCCACCAGTTAACCTAACCTGCATGTCTTTGGACTGTGGGGGAAACCGGAGCACCCGGAGGGAACCCACGGGGAGAACATGCAAACGCCACACAGAAAGACCCTCGCTGGCTGCTGGGCTCGAACCCAGAACCTTCTTGCTGTGAGGTGACGGTGCTAACCACTACACCACTGTGACGCATAATAATAATAATAATAATAAATGACCAATAATTTATACATTCAGTGTATAATTTATACATTGTAATTTTCATACTTTGCTCAGGATCTGTTTGAAGATTCAGCTCCTTCTGCATGGTACTGAATGGGGGGGAGAGAAGGGGATGTGTTTTAGATTATATGATCACATGAAACTATTTACCTGCTCATGGCCAGGTTTTTCCTCACGTCTCCTGGTCATCTTTCTTCATCCTCACCCCTTCACTGCACCTTCAGCTGTGACATGACCAGTGTGTCGGAGTTGAACTCGAACTGATTGCTCGATGATGCAGACTTTCCCCACGAGTACAAGCTCGGCGGCCGCTTCTTGAACGATGACGTGTAGCGGTAGAAGCTCTTGTGGCGGTTTTTCAGGTACTCCCGGTAGTTCTTGGTGAGCAGTGTGTACAAAAACGGGTTGATGCAGCTGTTGCTGTAGGTCAGACACGCCACCAGGTAGTTAATACACGTGCGTATATGAGGAGCCAATGCCAGGGGTTTGTGATAGAGGGGCAGAAGCTGCCAGATCCAAAAGGGCAGGAAACAGGCCCAGAACACGAGCACGATCGTAAAGATCATGATCAGCACTTTTTGCTTAGGTGACCGCTTGGTGCCCTTATTTAGAGCTGAGCTTCTCTGGGATTCCAGGTATGTCCTGGCTAATTTGGTGTACAGGTAGCCAATAATAAGGCCAGGTGCCATGATACTGGTGCCAAACAGAACAGTTAAGTAAATCTTATACGCCAGAGGTGCCCAAATCGGAGCGCACATGCGTTTTACGCTTCCGTCTGCGGCCTTTCTGCTCGTCTGGTTCACCATGATGACCATGGGCATGGTTAGGAGCAGAGACAGGATCCATACCCCCCAAGCCATGGCTTTCCGATAGCTTTTGGAGCGTTTCACGTTGTCCAGCGGCTTCGTCACGGCCAAGTAGCGCTCCATGCACATGACGGTTAAGGTGAAGATGCTTGCGTGCATGGTGAGGAGGTCCAGACTGAGCAGGATGCGACAGCCCACGTCCCCGAAGTACCAGTCCTTGAGGAAGTACGTGCACACCACGAACGGGATCGTGGAGAGGTACAGCAAGTCCGCCAGGGCCAAGTTAATGATCGAGATGTACATGGAGGTAGCGAAGCGAATGGAGTGGCACATCACGACCAGAGTGTACACGTTTCCCGAAACGCCAACCACGTAAACAAGCGAGAGCAGGGTGCCAAAAGTAGAGGTGATGACCAGCTCGTCGGTGAAGCCCGAATTGCTGTTCCGGGGGGCGCCTGTGAAAGACCGAGACCTGCTGAAATTCATCGCGTCTGTCTGTGAAAACGCCAGGACGGTGCGCGGAGGAGATTTTGGCAGCAGGTGCGCTCCAGACACTGGGGCTGAGAAATGCGCGTCCCCGCTGGCGCAGCGCACCTCCTGACGTCACCAGCGCGTCTCGCTCCAAGCGGTTCCCGTTACCCTTGACATTATACCTTTTGGAAGTTTCTCTTAACTATGTCTTAATTTCATCGAAACCGTCAGTCCCAATCCTGCACGGGTCCTGCGTTAAAAGGAGTGCGAAGAACAAACTCGCATAATAATAATAATAATAATAATAATAATAATAATAATAATAATAATGCACGCACAAGATGCCTCTCTGGACATAAATAACGTTTGCTTTATTTACACACAACGGCCGTCTGTAATTCTCTCCGCTCCACTTGGTCTGTCTGGCTTTGGCACGTCCTTTACGCACAGCCAGGAAGCTTGTGCAATAGTGCCATGAGGAGATGCTCAGTGTCAGTCCATAAATCTGACAGCAGTCTATAACATATGCATATGGAGAAGATAAAACTGTGTTGATTTCATGTGATTGATTTTCCTGGGAAGTTTGCATTGCTTTGCTTGCTTGGTTCACTGCGCCAGAATAGTTGCCCACTTCATTGCTTTGACATTTGATGTGATTAGAAAGAAATGCTTAGACGTCTACATCACAATATACAGGGGGCTGCAAAAGTAGGTATACACGGTAATGAAAAACAAAACGTTAGTATTCAATAAAACCTAGCACCACTATTATAATACTGGAATAATCCTTATTGTATACCTACTTTTGCAGCCCCCTGTATCTTATCTTATCTTATAGCCTATGGTAAAATGTTTATGCATGTACTGTATTTGAATTTTAACACATGAATGATAATAATAATCATAATAATACACGAAGGTGCGTCTGCCAAAAGAAATACATGACTCAGGAAGTCTTTCAGGCATGCCGGAACAGCTTTATAATTTTTTTTTTTCCTCAAAGCAATTACAGATGATCAAATAATGGTTGGACAGCAGATATCTCAGAAACTTTATGATTGCTGATATTGTTAATCCGTGTGTGTGTGTGCATTTTCTGACACACAAGAAAATTGAAATCAATATCAATTTGTTTTAAATTACCAAGAAGTGGAAGGTTTGCAGCATTGTACCAGAAATAATAGAACTCCTGAGCCTGAAATATTAATCCTGGACCAGAGCAAAGTTAGTTGTTCTGTGCTGAAAGCTTTTCAGTTTTGGATCTATATAGACCTCATATATAGACCACAAGGAAACAAACAAAGGTTTGCTTACAGAAAATAATCATTTTGAAAATTTTTTTAAATCAAAATGTAATTTGAGAACAAAAGATGAATATAACAGGACAGACCAGAATTTCAGCTTTCATTTCCTGATATTTGCATGTAGATGTGATAAACAACTTAGAAGCTACCTATTTTTCAATTAATCCAAAATACTGGACTCTGTGACTGGCAGGTGTCCTCTCTTAGATCAATTATTTAAACAGATAATACCTCTGAATGTCTACTCTTGGATTTGAAGCTGGGAAAAGCAGAGTCATTGCACAGGCATTGGGCACAGCCAGAATAATTTGGAATGTCCTGAGAAACAAAAACACCCCAGGTGTATGAACAATGAGACACTGAACAAGTCAGCGAATGAAAACAACAGCAGCTGTTGACAGAAACCTTGTGAGAGCAGTGACGATAAACCCAAAAACAACATTCAGTAACGTCACCAACAACCTCCACAAGGCTGGGGTGAAGGTATCACAGTACACTGTTTGACGAAGACTTCAAGAGCAGAAATACAGAGGCCATGACCACAAGATGTAAACCATCCATCAGCAGTAAGAATCAGGAGGCCAGATTGGAATTTGCAAAAGAAATACAGAGATGAGCCACAAAAGTTTTGGAACCAAGGTTAGCCTCTACCAGAGTGATGGAAAGACCAAATTGTGGAGAATGAAAGGATCTGCTTATGATCCAAAACATACAAGCTCATCGGTCAAGCACGTCATGGCTTGGGTTTGCGTGTCTACATCTGGAATCAACTCACTAATCTGTATTACCTCATGACAGTAGGAACAGAATGAATTAAGAAATCAACAGTAACATTTTGTCTTCCAATTTATAGAGAAACACATTCAATCTAATTGGGATTAATTTCGTCATGCAGCAAAGCAATGACCCAAAACACACTGCCAACACAACAAAGAACTTCATCAAGGAAAAAAGTGGAAGGTTTTAGACTGGCCTACTAAATTACTAGAACTTAACCCAATTGAGCAGCATTTCACCTCCTGAAGAGGAGACTGATGGAAGAAACCCCCAAAACACACAACAACTCAAAGAAGCTATGGTACAAGTTTGGAAAAGCATCACAAAAGAAGAATGCATCAGTTTGATGATGTCAGTGGTCCACCAGCTTGATGCAGTTACAGTATTGCAAGTAAGGAATAAACAACCATTTTATTTACTTTAAGACTATCTGTTCCAATACTTATTACTCACTGGCAAAATTGGGTGGTCAAACACCAAAGGTACCATGTTCTAATTTGGTTAACATGTCTAGATGTAAATATCAAGAAATGAAAGCTGAAATTCTGGTCTATTGCCTCATATTCATCTTTTGATCTCAAACCCAAATGCTAGCTAGCTAGCTAAATAAATAAATGGCCTTGTTATTCCAATACTTTCAGAAGGGACTGTATTATAATCAGGCATAGCTATGATATAAATGTGTGAGTATATGGGAGATTATTATTATTATTATTATTATTATTATTATTATTATTATTATTATTATTATTTATTAAAGGCAAGTAGAGGTTTGTAAAATACAAACCTAATTTTCTTTCATACTCATAAAATTACTAGCTAAATCAGCTTGCTGTACTCCTTAGTACTGCTGTGCTACTTAGTTGTCTATAAATAAACACTAGTTCAATTTCAGGTTATTGTATTGTATTGCATCACATTGCTCATCCATCATCCATGCCGCTTCTCTATCAGGGTCATGGGGAAGCTGGAGCCAATCCTAGCTGATTTTGGGTGAGAGGTGGGGTTCACCCTGGGCAGGTCATAAATCTATCTCAGGGCTAACACAGAGAGAAACAACCATTCGCTCTTGCATTAACGCCTGTGGGCACTTTAGAGTAGCTGTTTGACCTAATCCACATGTCTTTAGACTGAGAGGAATGTATCACACTGTGTTGTATTGCATTATTTCTGTAACATTACTCATTAATAAACACTACCAGCATGATAAAGTTAATTATGAACTGTTGTATTCATAGCACTTTATCATGTAAAATGCTTCAACAATAATTTAGATATTAAGTTCCAGTGTTCCAATATGTTGGTAGTAATTTAACCAAAATGTTGAGCTCAATAAAATAAAATAGTCAGTCTCGAGTCACAGTCCATTATGGAAAAAGGATAATGTAATGGAGATTAAAAGTTAGCAACTGATGCAGTACACAATAGGCATTGGGATATATTAACTATGAGACATTTCTGCATGTCGACCTCATGAAAATTTCAATTCTGGTTCTGGCCCTGGTTGCTACGCATGAATTACTGGTTTATACATTATAACTCTTTTAAAGAAAATGGAGTTTTATAGAAATAGTCCAGAAAATATAAAAGGAGACTGATGCAATGGGGACTTGCTCATTCTAAACTGACTAATTCACATTTACCCACATTTACATTGGCAGGTGAGGTGAGTAGAGTGAATCAGTTTAAGTAGGATGTTGTTTAACAGCATGTGATCTGTAAGAGTTTTTACCTTCAAGCACGAGTGTTCAGACATAATTTATAAACTTGTGGAAGGTGCTGTAATTTTACTTGTGTTAGGCTGCTTTCGTGCTGTTTTTGATCAGGAATCGGATGAGTGATGTTTATACATCTAGATCTGTAATCGTATCAGGTACCTCTCCTCTTGTACACCAGGTTTATAACGTTTAGCTATATGGCACTGTTTCCTTACTTCCTCTTGAAAAATCTTGCAGATATCTTTCAGGTATAAAATGTGCAGAAGACTGCAAATCCTATCTGTTATAGCCCAGTTGTATCACAATCCCTCGGTATCTAATGCATGCTGTAAAGGTCATATTGTGCTGCTTTGTTTGTTTATTAATAATGCAATTGTATTAGGCGGCACAGTGGTGTAGTGGTTAGCGCTGTTGCCTCACAGCAAGAAGGTCCGGGTTCGAGCCCCGTGGCCGGCGAGGGCCTTTCTGTGTGGAGTTTGCATGTTCTCCCCGTGTCCGCGTGGGTTTCCTCCGGGTGCTCCGGTTTCTCCCACAGTCCAAAGACATGCAGGTTAGGTTAACTGGTGGCTCTAAATTGACCGTAGGTGTGAATGTGAGTGTGAATGGTTGTCTGTGTCTATGTGTCAGCCCTGTGATGACCTGGCGACTTGTCCAGGGTGTACCCCGCCTTTCGCCCGTAGTCAGCTGGGATAGGCTCCAGCTTGCCTGCGACCCTGTTGAACAGGATAAAGCGGCTAGAGATAATGAGATGAGATGAGACAATTGCATTAGTTGACTTATATGGAAAATGTAGGAATTGGGTTCCAGGCTATTACTTTGGTAGGAGAATTGTTTTATTCTTCTCCATGGTCTATTTAAGTTCTTAATGAATGTTACTTTCTATAGAGTTGGCACACAATAAGTTTCTAACATAATAGAGATATAATTTGCTATTGGTTAACAGTGATGGTAGTATTCATTCCCATTACATTCTTTTGTGGTTGTGTTCGATGCCTCAAAGCAAGTATCAACTTTTCTGACTCATTACGTAGACTTTATAGAATAGAATCGGACAGTATAGAATTTGAAATTCAGAGATGATAGTTGCTGTATTAAAGCATATTCTTCACTTTTTCCTGTATATAGACTACATTTGTTTTGATATTCCATTAATGTAGCTCTTTATGAATTCACATAAAAGAGCTGATGAACTCTGATCGAAAACAATTACATAGGCCAAAGCTAATTTTACAGCCTTAAAGAGTTGTTGGTCAGTGTGAAAGCGTGCTGCATACTGAGGCTTCTTAACATGACATACCGTAGGTTTGACTCATTTAATGTTACTGCGTAGCTTCATGACTGTCTGTGAGATGAAAAACTAAAGTATCTCTCCAGGGTTTTCTGGGGTTACGATCTGTTCTTATGACTAACACTCTGTGCTTTAAAAAGGCAGAAAAATAGTCACACCGTTCTTTCATCATGCACATTATTGTAGAAAATGTAGGAAATCTGTCTGATTAATATTATTTATTAATTCCCAAGTGGATGCTTTTGCTTATCAAGTTTCCTGCCTCAGAACGAACACAAAAACACGCCAATCAGAAAATATTCATTCTCAAAAGTCCTTGACATACAGGTTACATATGCCTGAATATTATTTAATTATGGCTAGCAGTGCTGTCTTTTGATTGTTGTGGGGTTTTTTTTTCTTGGTGCCTGGTTTTAAATGAAAAATCAATGCTGCTGTTGAACTCCGTTTTACTTGCGGGAATATTGCTCTTATTTCTATAATAGATATTTATATTTAGAACTCCAAATGAGACTGAGGTCTTGTTCCCAGTGAGACCCTGATTATATTACCATGAAAACAAACACTGTGCAGTTTAAGTCATGCTGCAACACACAGAAGTCACTGAGTGATTTTTGTTAGTGCTAGTCCAAGAATCAACATCATAATTCAAACAGGAATGGATCAACATGCAAACAAAGTCATCGTAAAGAAATATATTTATTTTATATGATTGACATAGAAATGAATTCTGTTTCACTTTTAATACTCTGACATCTCTTGCAATATTTTGTCTGTTCTAAAACCCCAATACCGAAAAAGTTGGGACTCCGTGTAAAACATAAATAGAAACAGAATGTGAAGATGTTCAAATCTTGGAAAACCTATATTTCATTGAAAATAGTACAAAGACAACATATTAAATGTTGAACCTGAGAAATGTTATTGTTTTTTGAAAAATACATATGCTTTTTTTGAATTTGATGTCAGCAACACATTTCAGAAAAGTTGGGACAGGGGCAACAAAAGAATGAAAAAGTTGTGTAATGCTAAAAAACCCTAATTTGGTTAATTGGCAACAGATTGGTAACATGATTGGGTATAAAAAGAGTATCCCAGAGAGTTGGAGTCTCTAAGAAGTAAAGATGGGGAGGGGTTCACCGTTCTGTGAAAGACAGCATGGGCAAACAGTGAAACAATTTAAGAATAACGTTCCTCAATGTAAAATTGCAAAGAATTTGGGGATCACATCATCCATGGTACATAATATTAAAAAGTTCAGAGAATCTGGAGAAATCTCTGTATGCAAGAGACAAGGCTGAAAACTGACATTGGATGCCTGTGATCTTCAGGCCCTCAGGTGACACTGCATTAAAAGCAGACACATGTCTGTAGTGTAAATCACTGTATGGGCTCAGGAACACTTCAGAAAATCATCGTCTGTGAAAACAGTTCATTACTACATCCACAAATGCAAGTTAAAACCAGATATAAACAATATCCAGAAACACCGCCACCTTCTCCGGGCCCAAGCTCTTTTACAATGGACTGAGGTGAAGTGGAAAATTGTCCTGGGGTCTGACGAATCAAAAGTAGAAATTCTTTTTAGAAATCATGGACACCATGTCCTCCAGGCTAAAGAGGAGCGGGACCATCTGGCTTATCATCAGTGCATAGTTCAAAGGCCAACATCTGTGATGGTATGAGGGTGCATTAGTGCACATGACATGGGTAGCGTCATTAATGCTGAATGATATATACACGTTTCAGAGCAATATGCTGCCATTCAGACAAAATTATTTTCAGGGAAGGCCTTCCTTCTTTCAGCAAGACAATGCCAAACTGCTTTCTGCACATATTAAAACTGCATGGCTCTGTAGTAGAAGAGTACAGGTGCTAAACTGGCCTGCCTGCAGTCCAGATCTGTCTCCCATTTAAAACATTTGGTACATTATGAAATGTAAAATACATCAAAGGAGTCTCTGAACTATTGAGCAACTGAAATTGTATATTAAGCAAGAATGGCACATTTCTCTTTCAAAACTGCAGCAACTGGTCTCCTCAGTTCCCAAATGTTTCTAGAGTGTTGTTAAAAGTAGAGGTGATGCAAAACAGTGCTAAACATGCCCCTGTCCCAACTTTTCTGAAACGTTTTGCTGACATCAATTTCAAAATGAGCATATATTTTTCAAAAAACAATAAAATTTCTCAGTTTGAATATTTGATATACTGTCTTCGTACTATTTTCAATGAAATATAGAGTTTCCATGGTTTGCAAATGATCACATTCTGTTTTTATTTACAGTTTACACAGCATCCCAACTTTTTTGGAATTGGGGTTGCAAATTATGGGAATATTATTTTGGGGAAAGTCACTCCCTCAACACTGAGATAGAATGGATACACATCACTGTGAACTTTATTGTTAAGTGGGTTGGCCTTAGCCATGTGTAGGCAATTATACACATCCAAACTTATTTATTCTTCTTGTTCAAATATAGAAATAATGAACATAGAAACTAGCTTGGGAATTTTAAATTTTTCTATTTTTGTCCATCAGTGAAATAAAATACTTTAAAACGTCTCATGCCAATTAATAATTTGATATTATTCTCAAATTATTTTAAAGCATTTGTTTTTTTCAGGTGTAGTTTTTTATTTCTCTTTATATAGAGTTATTTATTTTTAATGAAGGCATATATTTTATGTAATCTCATTGCCTTTTTCATGTCTGGCAGTGATTTAGATTTGATTACTGCCATAAGTTTTATTTCCTCCCATTTGTGCTGCTTATTTTTATTTATGAATGATTTCTGTAATCTTTCCAGGTTCTGTTATTATTACTGACTAAGCTCAGCAATAAAGCCTTATGATTCAGGATATACAGGCAATCAAGCTGTAAATGCCTATTTTGGGTGCAACAGTCAGTCGACTTGATTGTCAGAGGAGTGTAATTTTTACCCAGCTGAAACATCATCCTGTCACTTCCTCAATCAACTGCTGCTGATTGATCTTGTTGGAAATACTCTCTGAACTCGCTGTTTTATAGCTGTTAGCTGTACAAAGCCAGATGTGCTGGACTAAACTGATACAATTTGACATTACAGACCAACAATCTCATCTCAAATTAACCTTTAAATTATTTTTTGCAAATTGTTTGCACATGGCTCCAGTTGTTAGGCACATACTTTCTAAATGGCCAGGTCTGAGTTTCCCAAAAGCATCATAGCACGAAGATCATTATTAAACGGTAGAGCGAGCAGCACAATGAACGCTCTTTCTCCTATTTAAGATGCTCTTAGAGTTAAGAGGCTTTTGGGAAACCCACCCCAGTTAGGTACACTTAGCTTGTTTTTTATACTCATCAGCTACACTTTTTTTACACACAGGTACACATTGCCTGTGTGTGGTAGCCCGAGAAAACAAGGTATAAAAACAAGACAGCTTATTACCTAAAGAACACCATACCCACAGTGAAACATGATGGTGGCAGCATTAGTGTCATGTCTAATAGATGCTTGCAGAGTTTTTGCCAAATACTAATCTATTTTGGCAAAAACCCTGCAGGCATCTATTAGACAGCTGAAGAAATATGTCACCTATCATCATGATAATGACTCTCAAAGGATACATGCTTATATAGTTTTCAGTATGTTCCATACATATTAACATCCTTGAGCTTATGATGATCATATACCGTTGTTGTTTGGTCATATCGGTGTGGCAGCGGGGGCATGGTCAAGCGTCGGTCTGTGAATGGAGGGCGGAGTCAGGGAAGGTAAGTGGCGGAATCACTGCACCTGACGGGAATTAACCTGTGTTTGTGTGTCTTCCCCAGTGACCGCGCCCTATAAAAGGAGAGAGAGAGTGGAGGAAGGGAGCTTCTCCCCAACCTGGATACTTGTGTGCGTGTGTGTGAAAAGCTACAATAAAAGAGTCTTTGAGAACTCAGTTCTGGCCTGCCATGCTTCTGTGCTCCACCCACCTAGAGCACTTGCTACAGTGGTGCCAAAACCCGGGACGGAGCGCAGGAGAGAACAGCCCCATGGAGTCCTCCCCCTTCAAGGACCTGATCCATGCCCTCGCCACGGCCCAACAGAGCCAGCACCAGGTGCTGGTCGCCCTCCGGAAGGAACAGGAGCAAAGGTTCGAGGCCCTGGTGCTGGCGCATCAGGAAGATCGCCAGGCGTTCCGGCACCTACTTGCGTCGGCGGGGTCCACCACCTCCACCGCCGCGGGCCCTCCCCACCTCACCCTAATGAAGATGGGCCCGCATGATGACCCTGAGGCCTTCCTCGCTCTCTTTGAGCAGGCAGCAGAGGTTGGCTGGTGGAACAGCGCGCAGTGCACCTCCTCCCCTTGCTTACGGGCGAGGCGCAGCTGGCCGTGCTACAGCTCCCTGCCGACAGCCGGCTGGTCTACGCGGACCTCCGCAGGGCCGTCCTCCAGTGCGTGGGTCGCACTCCGGAGCAGCAGCAGCAGCGCTTCCACGCGCTGCGCCTGGAGGAGGTTGGCCGGCCGTTTGCGTTTGGCCGGCAACTCCGGGACGCCTGCTGCCGGTGGCTGAGGGCCGACAACCGCGATGCCGAGGGAATCATCGATCTGGTGGTGCTGGAGCAGTTCGTTGCTCGACTTCCGGAAGGAACCGCAGAGTGGGTCCAGTGCCATCGCCTGGCGTCACTGGATCAGGCCATTGAGCTGGCGGAGGACCATATGGCGGCCGTTCCAATGGCAGGACAGCGTGTCTCCCCTTCTCCCTTCCCCTCTCTCTCTCCCCTTCTGTTCCTCGCCCTCGCCCCATTCCCCCACCACGGAGGCGGGGGCCGGCTCCACCCCAGCCAGCCCGCCGCACCCGTGGTGTCCTACCATTTCCTACTTCCGTGTCTGTGTCTCCCCCCCCCAGGTGAGTGATATCCGGAACACCGGTGCAGAGAGAGAGCCTGGGCCGGTGTGCTGGTGCTGCGGGGAGCCGGGGCACCTCCAGCATCAGTGCTCAGCGATGGAGGTGGGCACGGTGGTCGGGATCCCCGACGCGCCAGGAACCGCCCTCGATTGGGCCGGAGCGTATCGCATACCGGTGAGTATCCAAGGGGATATGTATCAGGCTTTGGTGGACTCCGGCTGTAATCAGACCTCAATCCACCAAAGCCTGGTGCAAGACGAGGCATTGGGAAGAGCACAGTTGGTGAAGGTGTTGTGTGTGCATGAGGATGTTCACAACTACCCTTTAGTGTTGGTCCACATTCTGTTTTGAGGGGAGAAATTTAGAGTACAGGCGGCGGTTAATCCTCACCTTACCCACTCGATAATTTTGGGGACTGATTGGCCGGGATTTCAGGATTTAATGACGCACTTAGTGAAGAGTGGGTCCTGCCATAGTTCAGCAGGGGGAGGTCCCAGTGTGGCATTGGTGGGAGCAGCTGTCACAGAGCCGTCTACGTCATCACTGCGTCAGAGTGAGGAGCAGCAGGCTCCTCCTCCCTCTCTCGGGGAATCCCTTGCGGATTTCCCGTTAGAGCAATCGCGAGACGAGTCTCTGCGGCATGCGTTTGAGAGTAATCGATGGTCAAACGCTCCAGCCAAACGCCACCCCATCCTTCCCCTATTTTTCCATTATTAAGGATAGATTATACCGAGTGATGCAGGACACTCAGACTAAGGAACAAATAACCCAACTTGTAATCCCAAAGAGCCACTGGGAATTGGTATTCCAGGCGACTCACTTTAATCCCATGGCTGGAGACTTAGGGCAGGATAAGACACTAGCCTGAATAATGGCCTGGTTCTATTGGCCAGGGATTCGCGGTGATGTCCGTAGGTGGTGTACGGCGAAGCCGCGAATGCCAGTTAGTAAATCCAGCGGCCATTCCAAAAGTGCCTTTGCGCCCTCTGCCATTAATCGACACCCCATTCTAAAGAATTGGGATGGATCTCGTCGGGCCATTAGATCGGTCAACACGAGGATATCGCTTTATTCTAGTTCTGGTGGACTATGCAACGTGATATCCGGAAGCAGTGCCTCTTCGCAATATCTCAGCACGCAGTATTGCTGAAGCACTCTTCCGCGTTATCTCCCGGGTAAGAATCCCCAAAGAGATTCTGACTGACCAAGGCACTAGGTTTATGTCATGCACACTGTGCGAACTGTATGGGTTACTGGGAATCAAGCCGATCTGCACCGGCTTTTATCACCCACAAATGGATGGCTTAGTCGAACGGTTCAATCGCACCCTCAAAAACATAATTAAAAAATTCGTAAGCGAGGACACACACAACTGGGATAAATGGCTCGAACCCCTGTTATTCGCAGTGCGAGAGGTCCCACAAGCCTCCATGGGGTTCTTCCCATTTGAATTACTATATGGGCGTAAGCTGCGTGGCATTTTGGATGTGCTATGGGAAAATTGGGAGGAGGGACCTTCAACCGGTAAAAACAAAATTCAACACGTTATTGACCTGTGCGCCAAACTCCACGCACTCACGCACCTAACCCTGGAGAATTTGCGGCAGGCCCAAGAACATCAAGTCCGCCTGTACAACAGGGGCATGCGCCTTAGGGAATTCACACTGGGAGACAAAGTACTCGTGTTATTGCCCACGTCGAGCTCTAAATTAATCGCCAGGTGGCAAGGACCCTTTGAGGTCACATGGCGAGTCAGGGACATCGACTATGAGGTGAGGTGACTGGACAGGGGTGGGGCATTACAGATATACCACCTCAATCTGTTAAAACGTTGGAGCGAGGAGGTCCCCGTGGCGCTGGTGTCGGTGGTTCCAGAGAAGGCGGAGCTGGGGCCGGAGGTTCAAAAGGGAAAATCGGCATCACCCACCACTCTGGTCCTCTGTGGAGCCCACCTCTCCCCGACCCAGCTCACGGAGGTCGCCCGGTTGCAAACAGAATTTTCTGACGTGTTCTCGCCCCTGCCCGGCCGCACCCACCTCATAGAACACCACATTGAGATGTCCCGGGGGTAGTAGTGCGCAGCCGCCCTTACAGACTGCCCGAACACAAGAAAAAGGTGGTTTGGGAAGAACTCGAGGCCATGCTCGAAATGGGCATTGTCGAGGAGTCCCACAGTGACTGGAGCAGTCCGGTGGTCTTGGTTCCCAAGGCCGACGGGTCGGTCCGGTTCTGTGTGGACTATAGAAAAGTCAACGCGGTGTCTAAATTTGATGCGTACCCAATGCCTCGTATTGACGAGTTGCTCGATCGACTAGGCATGGCTCGTGCTTATTCGACACTGGATTTAACAAAGGGATATTGGCAGATCCTCTTGACTCCACTATCCCGAGAGAAAACGGCCTTTTCCACACCGTTTGGCTTACACCAGTTCGTCACACTTCTGTTTGGGGCACCCGCTACGTTCCAGTGGCTTATGGATAGGGTCCTCCGCCCCCACGCCACCTATGCGGCCGCATACATGAACGACATTATTATTTATAGTAATGACTGGCCGCAGCACCTAAAACACCTGAGGGCCATCCTGGGGTCACTGAGGCGAGCGAGGCTCACAGCCAACCCGAAGAAGTGTGCGATTGGGCGGGTGGAAGTACAGTATCTGGGCTTCCACTTGGGCAATGGGCAGGTGCATCCCCAAATCAATAAGACAGCGGCGATTGCGGCCTGCCCGAGGCCCAAGACCAAAAAGGGGGTGAGACAGTTCCTGGGGCTGGCTGGTTACTATTGTAGGTTTATACCTAATTATTCGGATGTCACCAGCCCGCTGACTGATCTCACTAAAAAGGGGGCACCAGATCCGGTCCAGTGGACGGAGCAATGCCAGTGGGCTTTCTCTAAGGTAAAGGCTGCACTGTGTGGGGGGCCACTGTTACACTCCCCTGACTTTTCTCTCCCCTTTGTTTTACAGACAGACGCATCGGACAGAGGGCTGGGGGCTGTTCTGTCCCAGGAGGTGGAGGGGGAGGACCGTCCAGTGCTGTACATCAGCCGCAAGCTGTCAGTGCGCAAGGGCACGTACAGCACCATAGAGAAGGAATGCCTTGCCATCAAGTGGGCGGTCCTTGCCCTCCGCTACTACCTGCTGGGGCGCCCTTTCACCCTCTGGTCGGACCACGCACCCCTGCAGTGGCTCCACCGCATGAAGGATGCCAACGCGCGGATCACCCGTTGGTATCTGGCACTCCAGCCGTTTAAGTTCAAGGTGGTCCACAGGCCAGGGGCGCAGATGGTTGTGGCGGACTTCCTCTCCCGTCAAGTGGGGGGGAGTCAGCTGCAGGCTGGACGGCTCCCCGACCTGAGTCGGGCGGTGGGGGTATGTGGCAGCGGGGGCATGGTCAAGCGTCGGTCTGTGAATGGAGGGCTGAGTCAGGGAAGGTAAGTGGCGGAATCACTGCACCTGACGGGAATTAACCTGTGTTTGTGTGTCTTTCCCAGTGACCACACCCTATAAGAGGAGAGGGAGAGCAGAAGAAGGGAGCTTCTCCCCAACCTGGATACTTGTGTGCGTGCGTGCGTGTGTGTATATGTGTAGTTCAAAGCTGAAAAGCTATAATAAGAGTCTTTGAGAACTCAGTTCTGGCCTGCCGTGCTTCTGTGCTCCACCCACCTAGTACACTTGCTACAATCTGCTTTTTATTTGGATGTCCCCTCAGAGAAATTTTTCAGAGATGTAGAGGAGAAAAAGTCTCTCTCAATGCACTTATTTCCTGCTCTCTTTCTGTCCACACAAAGCACTAAGATATTAAGAACACAGCGTTCAGTCTCTCTTTTTTTTGGCATTTCATAAGCACATTAAATTCTTGGTTCTGAAAAACCTGTGAATTTTTGTTTAAAGGCTCTTTTAAAATTGTTACAAAGGGGTACAAAAGGGTAACAATGGCATTGTGGAAAACACTCAGTCGATGCATTTACATCTCTCATTATCTTTTGGAGTATTTTAGAGACTACAAACAAGATAAACCTTTTTTTTTTTGTTTCATATCCGCTATATTTGTATACACAATATAGTTCGACAGCCTATATAGTTTGCATGACTCTGGGTTAGCTCTGACAGTCATTCTGAGAGAAGATATATTACATAAGGTGGGTACAAAGGGACCAATAATATAAATTCTCTCTCTAACCTCTACATTGTGAAAGTCTGATTTATGGCGTGATCCGGTCGAATGTAGCTGATCACAGACCATGAGGGCATGAACAATGGCATACTTTCCTTTCTACTGTCACCAGTATTTGGTGCACAAGTCCCTTTGTTGTCTGGTGTCCTTACTGAAAAAAATGAAAACCTCACTGATAGCGTTCATTTAGCAGGTCTTTTGATCATAGATCATAGCATGTTGCTGA
Organism: Neoarius graeffei; assembly: GCF_027579695.1. Classification (NCBI taxonomy): domain Eukaryota; kingdom Metazoa; phylum Chordata; class Actinopteri; order Siluriformes; family Ariidae; genus Neoarius; species Neoarius graeffei. Next base: position 48,865,134 of record NC_083582.1, on the reverse strand, counting down.
TGCTGATTGCAGGAACTAAACCATCTCAACTATTCTGCTGAGCTTTAGCCAGTGGCTTTTGTTAGAGAGAAGTACAATCCTGGCCAAAAAGAGGGCAAGAAAAGTGGGAGTGGTGGCTCAGTAGTTAAGTATTTGAGCTACTGATCAGAAGGTCATGAGCTCAAATCTCAGCACTGCCAAGCTGTAATGGTTGGTCCTTGTGCAAGACCCTCATCTGCTTAATTGTATCCTGTCTCAATTGTAATTTGCTTGGAACAAAATTCATCAACCAAATGTTCTTAAGCTTAAGAAAAAAAAACCCTGAGCTTATCTTCAAAATACCTGTGGATATCTGAAATAATCTTCCCAAGAACTCAAAAATAATGAACTTCACACAGAAATGTATAGTGACCTAATTAATGGTGTAGTGGTTAGCACAGTCACCTCATAACAAGAAGGTCCTGGGTGCATGAGTATGTTCACTGCTTCAGATGGGTTAAATGCAGAGGAGGAATTTCACTGTGCTTAATTGTGCATGTGACAAATAAAGGCTTCACCTTCACATCAAAAATAATGAACTTCATACAGAAACATATAGTAACCTATTTAATCACAGGTAAATCAAGCTGACTTGAAATCACAACTAACTAAACAACTACAAGCGAATTTTTAAAACTATAACACTTCAAAAAATTAAAAATGTTGAAAACTATCAAATTTCTTTTACTGAGTCAACAGTAATGGAAAACCAGTTAAACACGAGCCTTTTATGAAATCTATAGTAGATATTGCATGAGGAAAGCTTTTTCAGCATTGGAAATATTTAAAAAAAAATTCATTTTAAACAAAATATATTTCATAAAAATACAATATGAGGACGCTTACTGTTTCACATTAATGAGAATGAATCTTTATTTACCTGCTCATGAGCACCAAATATAGATAATTCAGTAATAATGCAAAGTACATCTACAATAATACAACTATGTAAATGTTTAATTGTTTTCCTTTCTTTCTTTGTTTGTTTCTTTCTTTCTTTGATAAGCAAATGCTGTATATGTTTATATTGTGCATTCATTATCATAACACCCTGGCAATTCATACTGTTCTTTATTTAATCCCAAGTCCTATTATAAATGTACAATAACTGGACTTAAAATACGTTCTCTTGCTGCTGCAGGATGCATCTCAGATGTGTTATTAAATACTGTATTATCCAGATCACTGAAATGCAGAAAAAACTATATATTTTTAAAAAAGAAAACATCACAACGTTTGTTAATTAATAATTTCAACCACTGATTTTATTCGATGGAAGGGAACTCTTAATGAATTATAATTTAAATCTTCTTGAAATAAAATAATCACTAATAATGCTGAATTAACTCAGTACTCTTTTATGTCAAGTCAGTTTATTTGTATAGTGCTTTTAACAACAGACATTGTCGCAAAGCAGCTTTACAGAAACATAAAGACTCTAAACATATGATAATTTTATCCCTAATAAATTGATTTATCCATGATGAGCAAGCCTGTGGTGATGGTGGCAAGGAAAAACTCCCTCAGACGACATGAGGAAGAAACCTTGAGAGGAACCAGACTCATGAGGGAACTCATCCTCATATGTCTAGCTAGTCTTGCAAAAACCCAATCGGTGTTCAGCGCTGTTGCTGTGTGCAGTCCTGTAGCTCATGTTCTTTGTTTTTCTCATTTTCTTTGCCACTTTATCCAATCTAACTAATTGTACTCCAGAATGTAATGCTAGATTAACCAACCAGGTGAGAACATCTTAAATTAGACTTCACTGCCATTGGCCCCCAGTGAAATTCGGTAGGCCCTCATGGGTGCTTCCCTTCAGAAAGTAGCCTTTGACAGATTTATTAAGCTGTCAAGTTATAGTCACACAAAGTGAATGAAAATCCACCTCATAGAAAAAGCCCATTCGAATGATTGGAAGAGCATGTTGTTTGCACAAAATGGATTTGCTTGCGGTGGCAGTTAATTATGTTGCTTTGTGACTAGTTTATCTAGGTGAATTTTAAGCCCGCAAAACCACCAATCTTTGAAGTGAAGTGGGCCAACAGAAAACAAGAGCATGGGGCTGTCAGAAGACGTATCCCGTGCTCATGGAAAAGATGTTACTGTGTTTCAGAAGGGTTAAATTATTGGCCTGCATCAAGCAAAGAAAGCAACTAAGGCAATTGCTGAAATGACTGGAATTGGGTTAAGAACTGTCCAATGCATGATTAAAACCTGGAGGGATAGTGGTGAGCTATTAACTGTGCAGAAGAAATGTGGTCGGAAGAAAATCTTGACTGATCGGATGTCATTTAAACACTTGGTGCCATTCAATCATAAAAATTGTTTTTGACAGTCGAACTCTTGGCTGTGTTTTATTAGTGAAAATAAGAGCATTTCCACATGCACAATGTGATGAGAACTCACAGGATTGGGACGAAATAGCTGTGTGGCCACAAGAAAACCACTTGTCACACAGGCGGATGGGCTACAACAACAGATGCCACTCCTCTCAGCCAGGAATGTGAGGCTACAGTAGGCACAACATTCATTGAAAACCTGACAGTTGAACATCATTTTGAAGCATCACCTGGAAAAGGATCAAACTCAGTCCCCTGCTGAAATTTAATCTGGTCAGTCTGAAAGAAATAGTGAATGTGAACAGTGAAGACTTGGTGGTGTAGTGGTTAGCGCTGTCGCCTCACAGCAAGAAGATTCTGGCTTCAAGCCCAGTGGTTGACGGGGGCCTTCCTCTTTGGAGTTTGCATGTTCTCCTTGTGGATTTCCTCTGGGTGCTCCGGTTTCCCCCACCGTCCAAAGACATGCAGTTTCGGTTAATGGACTGCTCTAACTTGCCCATAGGTGTGAATATCTGCGCATGAGTAGTATGGTGGCTGCCAGCGGCGCCTTTGTATGCCTTTGACTCAGCTATGTTGAGCTGTGTCCTTCATAATTCAGCTGTAAGAAAGGATGATTCCACTGCTATTGAACTCACAGAAATGGTGCTATATAAGTCCATTATCAGTTAACTTCCTTCATGGCCACTCTAATATTTGGTGCTATATATTAATTTGTTTACGCATGCCACACAAAAGCCACATTGTTTCAGACTGAGCACTGCCCAACACCTGAGGACGCCGAGGCTCCATTTATAGGTTGATTTGATTTTCTCCATTTAACTGTATTTCTCAATTTCACCATTTTATTTCTATATTTCTCATGTTGTAACCTGGAACACATTAACTGATTGTTGCACAATACATCTCATCTCATCTCATTATCTCTAGCCGCTTTATCCTTCTACAGGGTCGCAGGCAAGCTGGAGCCTATCCCAGCTGACTACGGGCGAAAGGCGGGGTACACCCTGGACAAGTCGCCAGGTCATCGCAGGGCTGACACATAGACACAGACAACCATTCACACCTACGGTCAATTTAGAGTCACCGGTTGACCTAACCTGCATGTCTTTGGACTGTGGGGAAAACCGGAGCACCCGGAGGAAACCCACGCGGACACGGGGAGAACATGCAAACTCCACACAGAAAGGCCCTCGCCGGCCCCAGGGCTCGAACCCAGGACCTTCTTGCTGTGAGGCGACAGCGCTAACCACTACACCACCGTGCCGCCCTTGCACAATACATATAAACTGAAATACAAGCTATTAGTCTCTCATAGTTCTCCATTTTTTACATAGAGTTGCATATTATTTCCCAAAGGATTGAAGGACAACATTCCACTGACTTCATCTAGACTATTTAACACTTGTGCACATCAACAGGTCACAGAAAAATTTGGGAAAACCAGCTTCACTCAGGTCAGTGGCTGAAGCACACAAACCTTATTATCCAGGATAAAATGAACTCTGCGTTCGAGATGTTTTTATTTTGCTGTTGTGTTGTTTGAGATTGTTGAGTGGATTATAGTATAGGATGACTCCTGGTGAGTAATCACGCTACACTGTCTCCCTCTTGCCCTGTTTCTTGCACCCTCCTGTTTTTAAAAGTGTAAAATCCCCCATGCTGCCACATGTCCCTGTTTGCCATGTTTCACTGACATTGGTCACTGTAGAAGTAGGTATCATAACCTTATCCCCAGGAACCACAATTTAAAAGACCGGAAAACAGTTTTCCACATTACATTGCACATTAGATTTTAAGATAAATGTTCCTAATTACCCTGCACCAAAACCCCAGGCCCTCCTTGTAAAGATTTTTTACAGCTAGCAGGCAGTAATGTGAAAAAAGCAGCAGTGTGATTTGGGTGAAGTAGTGGAAGATTTGGCAAGATGGAATCTGGAAAGTAATTCTGATGACAGTGAAGAGAGGCACTGGGGGAGAAAATTTGTTTAGTAACCTTCACATCCCAGCACTACACCACGGCTGAAAAATGTAGCCATTTGATGCACAATTATTCAGAGGGAACGATATTTCTTTTCGGTTCATTACTGTGTCCCCTATATCGGATATATTTATATACCCTCACTGATTTTTGAAGTGTGGGTAATAGTGTAATGTAAAAACACACACGGTTATTTTCGTTGACAGTTAAAGCTAGTCCACTTACCACTGTCATCATATCCTTTCTTACACACAACACATGGCTGCTCCAGTTATCCCTGGTCTCAGTAGGTCTTGCCAGATGGTCTAACAATCCTGAGCCTCACAGTGCACCATTTATAGCAGTCCCAGTTTAATACCTTTGTCAAATTAGTATGGGAATTATCAGTGCCACATTTCAGAATTAATTCAATTTCTTCATGGTGTGATGGAAAAGGACAAAAATGATACGGCACATTTGGTGCTCATATTTGTCTCATCTCATCTCATCTCATTATCTCTAGCTGCTTTATCCTGTTCTATTTGTTTAACTGGAAATAAAAAATGTGCTTTACAATACATCATGGAAAATGAAAATGTCCAAAAAGGTATATTTTGAGTCAAGACACACTGAACTACTCTCCCTCACACTTCGAGAAGGCATTTTGTAGAACACAAAGACACACAAATCATTCGATAATCCCAGAGTGCTCAGAACTTCAGCTGCCAGGAGCAATTACACTGTGGGACATGTTGTTTTTAAAGTGTAAGACGGTGTCAAAAATGACCTGACGAAAGGTAGAGTTTTAGACAGACTTATTAAAATACGAATGATCTGTTTAAAATTGTTTCAGGTAATAGTTTATATGATTACTCTGGTAACCTATAAGGTATATAAGCCTTTATTTGTCACATGTACCCAAGCACAGTGAAATTCCTCCTCTGCATTTAACCCATCTGAAGCAGTGAACACATGCATGCACACACGTGAGCAATGAGCACATACAGCACACACACATACCCAGAGCAGTGGGCAGCTATGCTACAGTGCCCGGGGAGCAGTTGGGGGTTAGGTGCCTTGCTCAAGGGCACTTCAGCCATGATACAAAGAGAGGGGAAAGTGCTGTTCATTCACTCAACTCCCCTCACATTTTTTCTCCCAGTAACTGAACCGGTGACCCTTTGGGCCCAAGACTGCTTCTCTAACTTTCAGGCCATGGCTGCCCCCTAAGGGATGTACAGTGAGCCAGTCATTATTGTGAAATACACCTCACAGGGTGATGCAGGAGCCTGACTCTAAGCAAAGTAGAGCCTGCTTATTACCAGGCTACTTACTAAAGAATTCAATAATTTGACACAAAATATTGATTTTTTTTAATTGCTTCCTCTAATGATATGGTCCGTAGTAATAGCCTTACTAACAGACTATAGAATGCTTTAATTGACCAAACAGTATCAAGTATTCAACTAGGAAGGCATTTGGTAGAGTGCATACCTTGGCCAAGCCATAAATTATCAACATCAAAATCAAATCACTTAAAACTTTTTTTTTAATTATTAATTTGGGGTTGTATAACATTTGTGGAAGGAATACCAGTGTTGTAACACTCAGTAAATTTTCCAACACTGGAGAGTCTTTAAGAGTGTGGACATACCACCAAATTCTTGGTAACTAGCTGTGTTTTTGTTAAAAAAAGAGGCTGTTTAATGACATAATTGATAACAGGAACTAACTTGTCTTGCCGTTGTTCCACAACATTAAAAATGATTGAAAAGTAAAATGAGGTTTTCTTTTAAAAATTCAAAATTGTAATTGTTGGCAAAATTGCTGTGGTATAAAAAGGAATTAAAAGTTTCTGGAAAGGCTGTTGTAGAAAAATAATCCATGATTAGGTGGTGTGACATGGCCTGACTCTTCTTCAAATATTTGATTACACCTGCATGTGTTTGGACAGTAGCCCAGACAACCACAAACCAAAGTCACACAGTTCAGCTTTTGTTATTGTCCATTAAACTGAACAGATTATGACCTGGCGTGCTCGTATGCTGTGTGCATCAGCTCTGGTAATCAGAGAGCAGACGGCCTTTGGGGTTGCAGCTTGGAGAAGGTGCAAATTCTTCTTTTTGCCATTCCTGTTTTCAGCTGCTGAGGCTTGCCTGCTAAGGCGTCTAGGAGATTCTGTCTGACTTTCAACTCTGGCAGAAAAATATGTTGCCTGAAGTGCTGCTTCCTCTCTCCTAATCTTGAAAAGAGATGCAGTCATTTTTGCTTGACACTTAGAGTAAAGTGAAACCAGAGAAATGTCACCCAGAACATTAGCTGCCAGAAGCAGTTTCACATAGTGTCATGTTGTATTAATTGTATAAAAAATGTAATCCTCAAATAAAGATAGAACCTCTGACAGACTTGTGAATTAAAATACACAAGTCTGTTTTAGCAAAGCTTTTAAAACTATTTTAAAAGGCATTAAAAGTGTTCCATAACAGTCTTGCCATATGTTAACAATGTTTTCTTTATTTTAGTTCTACTAAAATAAAGAAAATAGTGATGAAGCTCAGACTGCTGAAAAAATTAATGCTGGCTAAAACAGAGAATTGTCAGCATTCACTTTTTCAGCAGTTTGTGCTACAGAAGCTCTTCTGTGGGATTGGACCATATGGGTTAGCCTTCAAGCTCCATGTGAATCACCTTGTCGCTGGTTCACGGGTTGTCCTTCCTTGGACCACTTTTGGTAGGTACTAACCACTGCATACCGGTAACACCCCACAAGATGTGCCATTTTGGAGATGCTCAGACCCAGTCATCTAGCCATCACAATTTGGCCCTTGTGAAAATCGCTCAGATCTTTAAGCTTGCCCATTTTTCATACTTCCAACACATCAACTTCAAGAACTGTCTGTTCTCTTGCTGCTTAACATATCCCACCCCTTGACAGGTGCCATTGTAATGAGATAATCAGTATTATTCACTTCACCTGCCAGTGGTCATAATGTTATGGCTGATCGATGTATGTGGTTTGCAGGTTCACTTATAGTGCTGGGTTTAAGCAGATTTTATTTCTGTTCAGTGATGTGATGATGTTTTTATAGATGTGCTGTTTCCAGATAGTAAAAGTCGACAGGGCAGTGTGCTCAAAGTTAATGGGAGGAGTCATTAAGGAGCAAATGGTGAGCAAATCTTTTTCTGTATGATTTATGGATGAGAGAAAATACACAGATGGGGTGGCCTTCATCCCATCTGAGGCCTGGGACAGTGAAAGGCAGATGGCTGGAGTGGGAAAAATATTTTTGTCTACCTATTTCCTCCTTCCACAGTGCTCTAACAGATTTGTGCTTCTTACCAGGGAATTTCCTGGTGCTAAACAGAGCTTTAACAGATTAATTTCAGCCAAATTGTCCTGCCCTTTATAGGCTGAAAGTGCTCACAAAATATCTCTTGTACCGTATAATAGAAGGCAGAATCACTTTTCTCAGCAGTCCAGGCCAGCTTCAAATCAGTTTATTAGAAAAGCACAAAATGCTCTTCAGGTTATTTAAAGAAACACAGTGAGAGCAATTCCTAAACTGACCCTAAGATAACATGTAACTTAAAAATATTATTATATTATTTTAATGGAATGTCAATTAAGATAATGGTCAGAGTCTGACCTCGATAAACAAATAAATCTTCTGGTGGTGTTCTCACACTTTTAAACCTATTCCCTGCAAATGGTGCCATGTTTTCTATGACGGTGCTACACATGATCTAAAATTACTGACATCATGTAGGCTTTTACACTCTCATGTATGCGGATAATCTAACATCATCAGTGCTGAGAGGCATTCTGGAGTTACTCAGCTGAGTGCAGTTGGCACATTAACACTGCATATACAGTGGTGTTTGAAAGTTTGTGAACCCTTCAGAATTTTCTATATTTCTGCATAAATATGACCTAAAACATCATCAGATTTTCACACAAGTCCTAAAAGTAGACAAAGAGAACCCGGTTAAAGAAATGAGACAAAATATTATACTTGGTCATTTATTTATTGAGGAAAATGATCCAGTATTACATATCTGTGAGTGGCAAAAGTATGTGGACCTCTAGGATTAGCAGTTAATTTGAAGGTGAAATTAGTCAGGTGGGATGACAGTCAGGTGTGAGTGGGCACCCTGTTTTATTTAAAGAACAGGGATCTACTGTATCAAAGTCTGATCTTCACAACACATGTTTGTGGAAGTGTATCATGGCACGAACAAAGGAGATTTCTGAGGACCTCAGAAAAAGCATTGTTGATGCTCATCAGGCTGGAAAAGGTTACAAAAGCATCTCTAAAGAGTTTGGACTCCACCAATCCACAGTCAGACAGATTGTGTACAAATGGAGGAAATTCAAGACCATTATTACCCTCCCCAGGAGTGGTCGACCAACAAAGATCACTCCAAGAGCAAGGCATGTAATAGTCGGTGAGGGCACAAAGGACCCCAGGGTAACTTCTAAGCAACTGAAGGCCTCTCTCACATTGGCTAATGTTAATGTTCATGAGTCCACCATCAGGAGAACACTGAACAACAATGGTGTGCATGGCAGGGTTGCAAGGAGAAAGCCACTTCCCTCCAAAAAGAACATTGTTGCTCATCTGCAGTTTGCTAAAAATCACGTGGAGAAGCCAGAAGGCTATTGGAAAAATATTTTGTGGACGGATGAGACCAAAATAGAGCTTTTTGGTTTAAATGAGAAGCGTTATGTTTGGAGAAAGGAAAACACTGCATTCCAGCATCAGAACCTTATCCCATCTGTGAAACATGATGGTGGCAGTATCATGGTTTGGGCCTGTTTTGCTGCATCTGGGCCAGGACGACTTGCCATCATTGATGGAACAATGAATTCTGAATTACACCAGTGAATTCTAAAGGAAAATGTCAGGACATCTGTCCATTAACTGAATCTCAAGAGAAGGTGGGTCATGCAGCAAGACAACGACCCTAAGCACACAAGTCGTTCTACCAAAGAATGGTTAAAGAAGAATAAAGTTAATGTTTTGGAATGGCCAAGTCAAAGTCCTGACCTTAATCCAATGGAAATGTTGTGGAAAGACCTGAAGCGAGCAGTTCATGTGAGGAAACCCACCAACATCCCAGAGTTGAAGCTGTTCTGTACAGAGGAATGGGCTAAAATTCCTCCAAGCCGGTGTGCAGGACTGATCAACAGTTACCGGAAATGTTTAGTTGCAGTTATTGCTGCACAAGGGGGTCACACCAGATACTGAAAGCAAAGGTTCACATACTTTTGCCACTCACAGATATGTAATATTGGATCATTTTCCTCAATAAATAAATGACCAAGTATAATATTTTTGTCTCATTTGTTTAACTGGGTTCTCTTTATCTACTTTTAGGACTTGTGTGAAAATCTGATGATGTTTTAGGTCATATTTATGCAGAAATATAGAAAATTCTAAAGGTTTCACAAACTTTCAAGCACCACTGTCGCCCTCAAAATGTCAAGGGAATGATGGGATAGGGGGTTGGGGGGTTGTTTATGTGAAGATTGTAAGCTAATTTTATGTCATGTCATTAATCACATACCAATCACATCCCATTTAATAACTATTATGGTTAAATCACAGATATATCATGTGATTATATGCTTCAAGCATGTGATTAATATGACTACATATGAAAGTGCATTTCAAAATGTTGTGAAATGTCACATAAGTTTCTCCGTTTCAGTTTGGACACACAGTTATCAAACCAAAGCATAATTAAAATCTCTCTTTTTTTGTGTCAAAGTACATGTGGATGCTAACCTTTATTTAAGTCTGAGTCTTATTTGCTTTGGGTCTGTAACTTGATCCCAAGTCATTTTCAGAGCCCCTTTTTAAGAACACACTTATGCTCCTTTTAATCCTTTTCCATATTCCCCTTTCTCCCCCTCCTTCTCCCAGTTTTCCTTCTGCTTTCACGTTTTTTCTCTGTTCTGCTTCTCTTCTCACTCCTGTTCCCTGTGCTCATTCTCTGGCTCTGTCCCTTTTTTAAGATAATTTCAACATTTCTTTTCAGTATTTTCATATACTTACATGCATATGAAATAACAATTTGAGACAAAAAGCCAATTGTATGATTTTGTTTTTGCATAACCAGTTCATGTTAGCTAAACAACAGTCACTTGCTCACTCCAGTAACCCCTCAGTCACTACTTTAACCTGGTCAGGATAACCACAGTGGATCCGGAGCACATCCCAAAATGAGCAATATGGTGATATCATTATTATATGAAAATGAATTACAATAATTTTGGTGTATTAAATTCAATTGGTGTATTAAATTCAATAATAATGCTTGCTAACTTATCTAATGCCTTTGATTTAATGATTTAATGTGTGTTTCAGTATATTGGCTACATGTAATGCTAAAAGTGGTTATACTTTAGGATAATTTTTTTTGCTGCTGTAGTGAATTTGTGTGCTCATGTTACTTTTTTCATGTATGTTAGTCTAATAATCTCATCTCATTATCTCTAGCTGCTTTATCCTGTTCTACAGGGTCGCAGGCAAGCTGGAGCCTATCCCAGCTGACTACGGGCGAAAGGCGGGGTACACCCTGGACAAGTTGCCAGGTCATCACAGGGCTGACACATAGACAACCATTCACACTCATACCTATGGTCAATTTAGAGTCACCAGTTAACCTAACCTGCATGTCTTTGGACTGTGGGGGAAACCGGAGCAAACCCACGCGGACACGGGGAGAACATGCAAACTCCACACAGAAAGGCCCTCGCCGGCCACAGGGCTCAAACCCGGACCTTCTTGTTGTGAGGCAACAGCGCTAACCACTACACCACCGTGCCACCCTAGTCCAATAATCAATTTTAAAATGGAACACTTTTTGGCACATACAGTATATTGACATTTTTCTCCATGATTATAATGAAGCATGTCGTGGAAACTTGTTCACAAAACAGAATCAAAGGCTTAGGAGCTGCAGAAAAGTAGACATTATTATTTTTTATTTATAAAAAAAGTCAAGTCATTCTGCAGAATGAACCAAATATTAATCATGGGGTTTTCCCTTTTTATAAAGTTCTAACATATCACAGTTACACCTTTTATGCAATGCCAGTTTTCTCATTCGCTGACACATCTCACCAGTTTCTTACCAGTTTTCCACTAATATTTTCCATTGGGCAATACAGCTCATACTTTTCAAACTTTATTATACTTTGTTTCCACCAATAGTTCTAAACCCTCAACAGAATGACATGCAAAACCAACCCAAAACAGGAGAAAAAAATAATACATGATGCAGATGCAGAATTATTTGGCTAAAAGTAGTTTCACAGTAAAAACTTTCTAATGAAATCAATTTCAATTTCTTTACTGTCTTTACTTGTTTACTGTAATTGTGATCATACATAAATCAATTTATTGTTACTTTTAATAAAATCAACTTCATTGCTTTGTTATAATGTGAATGTGACTGCACATGAAAAACACTATAAGCACAGCAACATTGGGTCTAATGATGCCCCCTGATGTTAAATAAACATATGCCAATCAGCCATAACATTATGAACACTGACAGGTGATATGAATAACATTCTCATTACAATGGCACCTGTCAAGGGGTGGGATATATTAGGCAGCAGGAGAATAGTCAGTTCTTGTAGTTGATGCATTGGAAGCATGAAAAATGGGCAAGTGTCAGGATCTGAGTGACTTTGATAAGGACCAAATTGTGATGGCTAAATAAGTGGGTCTGAGCATCTCCAAAATGGCACATCTTGTGGGGTGTTCCTGGTATGCAGTGGTTAGTAACTACCAAAAGTGGTCTAAGGAAGGACAACTGGTGAACCAGTGACATGGTCATGGCTGTCAAAAGTTAATTGATTCGCATGGGGCACGAAGGCTAACCCATATGGTCCAATCCCACAGAAGAGCTACTGTAGCACAAACTGCTGAAAAAGTTAATGCTGGCTAAAACAGAAAGGTGTCAGCAAGGAGGCATGGTGCCAGGAAGTTGCTCAAAGGCACAGTTGTAGGGTCTGTGAGGAGGGAGCCCACTGGCTTTACCCTTACTGAACACCTCTATGAATTCCTTATAACAGCATGTTGGTAATGGTGGTAACTTCAGGGTTTTCCACTGAGGTAGACGCAACTGGGAACATGACAATGTTTGATGCAAGATTTGGACCACTGTAATATTTCTTTTTCCAGTTATGAAATCTGTGGGTTGTGCTGTTGTTGCCATGGGAATCCCAAAATGATGGGTTGGTTCTTGGTTACTGTGACGAAGAAACAAATGATTTCATAGTGTCGCGCACCAACTTGGAGTGTTAGAGGTTTGGTGCTTGACATGATTAGGCCCTTCCCAATGAGTCCACCATTGATGGTCATGATCATTAGGATCATTAGGGATTTGTAGTCTCTGCACAGTGTCACTGTCAATGAAGTTTCCTGCAGCTCCGGAATCCGTCAAGGCTGAGAGAACAGATTCTGAGAGCCTTATCTGTACGTCAAGCATGAATGATTGGTCAGAGAGAGACTTAGACTGACTTACTGAGAGAGGGCTTGAGGTGGTTGGAGCTCTCTCAGCTGTTGTTGAAGCCTCCCTGATGAGAAGGACAACTTGACATGCAGTGTGTTGAGTCCCCACAATAGAAGCACAGCCTCTTTCTGCACCTTCACTCATGTTCAGAAAAGCTTAACTTGGTATGTGAGATCTGCATGGGCTCTGGGTTCTCTGTGATACTTGGGAGTAGTGTTGTAGTTAAGACCACCTTAACCAAGACCAAGTCATGACCAAGCCCAGAGTGTATAGAGACTGAGACAAGACCAAGACTTTGAGAGGTTGAGACCAAGTCAAGAACAAGACTAAGGCAGGGTGAGACCGAGTCAAGACCAGGACCAGACCAGTAGTGTATGAAGGAGGGCAGGGAGGGGTGACAGCTGTTAACAGTAATGAACATTTTGAATTCACAATGAGTCATGTTATTGGTTGCATCTGTAGCAGGAAGTTTTGCATCCAAACACAGTAATTATGTTGACAAATAAAACACACAATGCATGGGCAATTTAATGAAATCCTCAGAGTTGTGGTCTTGACTGGTCTTGAAATAAAATCCTGAGTCTCTATGTCCGAGGCTGAGACAAGACTATGTAAAAATGCAGTTGATTTCGAGAAGAGACCAAGACCTTCAAAAAGTGGCCTTGAGACCGGTCTTGAGACCAAGACTGGTATCAAGTACTACAAGACTACTTGGGAGGTTAGTGGGAGTGTGCAGTGATGGTCGGTTCCTGAACAGATTGTCAAGTCAAATGGACACATCATTGAAAGAGTTGAGAGAGGCTTAATTGTCCTGACATGCCAGTTTGGTAATTATCTCAGGATTTAGATCTTGGTGAAAGGCAGCTTTTAAGGCAGCCCCATTCCAGCCATTATCTTCTGTGAGCTTGAAAAATTTGAGAGCATACTCTGCAACTTCTTCTCCTCACTTGTTTAATGGTGAGTAGTTGTTCACCAACCTCCACCTCTTTGGGTCTGTGATTAAAAACCTTGACAAAATAGTTCAACTGTATGAAGCCATAGACAGCAGTTGCCCACTTGACAACTTTACTGGTGAGAAGTTTGATAAAGAGCGATTTTCTGTTGGTCTGTGGTCCCCATCTGAGTGATGAAGAACAGGGATCATTGCAGCAGAAATCCCTTGCACTCAGATACTTCTCCTGAAAACTTGTCAGGACAGGGGATAAGTGTGCTGAAGTTCATAACTGACACAGGATGGGCAAGGAGTGCCTGTGAACATACTGTTGGTGAGTTGGGTAACACAGGTGTCAAATTTACCCAGATGTTGCTGCTGTTCTCCTAGGAGACGACCCTGTGCAGACAAAGCAGCATGCATGGCTCTTGATGCAGTGCCGTCTGAGGGATCGGAGATCACAGGTGTCCAGCTTAGGCTTGCACCCTTGCCTTTTACACACCAAAAGTCCTCCAGATTCCCTGAATTGTTTAATGATGTGCACCCTAGAGGGTGAAATATCCAAACCCCTTCATATCTTTCTTTGAGGAACATTGTTTTTAAACATTTCAATAATTTTCTCATGCATTTCTTGACAAACTGGAGAGCCTCAGCCCATCTTTGCTCCTCAATGACTAGGCTTTTCCTCAATACTGATTTTGTACCAAATCATGATTACAATCACCTGTTGACATCACCTGTTTCAAATCACATCATTATTTAATTGTTTTACCTCATTACTAGCCCTAAATTGCCCCCATCCCAACTTTTTTTTGGAGTGTATTACAGGCTGTAAATGCAGGAATGTAAATGCAGTAAATGTCATGGATTAACAAATGAAATGAAGTTGACCAGACAAAACATGAAATATCTTGGCTTCATACTGACTGCAATGAACTACAAGTCAAAGTAAATTTAGAAATCACGGTTTCTTTTTTTATTTGCGTTTTTCATACCGTCCTAACTTTTTCTGATTTGGGGTTGTTCAGCTTTAAAACACAAGACCAAAATCAGAAAATATTGAGGGTTCACAAAGATGAAGGGAATAATATGTATACCAATGAAACTGTAAGTAAGAAATGGTAGCAGTATAGAGAAGATGACACAACCAAAAATGTGATAAAATAACCTAAAAAAAGAGAGATAAAGAAAATTTCACAAAAATCTACAACAACCAACAGGACTACAATACATCATTTGTATTACAGTAAGAAATATAAATGTTTATTACTATTACTACCTTAGTTTACACTTTTTGAACATTTTTGTTCGTTGATATATTACCATCATAACTATTGACTATCACAGATGACTTGCTTGCATTGTATTTAATTGACAAGCAATTTCTTTGTTTTCACAAAGAGAATAGATACAATGCTGTATCTTCAACTAAATTAACTTTGGTGTAGAAGTACTAATACTCTGAAGTGAAGGTTATGGGTTCATTAATTTTTATACCTGGACTAGCAAGCTGAAAAACATTTACCATAGCCTTTTAAGCATTATTATATACTATTATTCATCAAAGTTTACTTGCATAAACATACCATTTCTGGCTTATCGCACAGAAACTGGATATTTAAACAATATTGGCCGGCTTTTTTGTGGTATATCAGATGTATTCCATTCAGCTAGCATGATATTCTCAATATCATGTAAACTGAATGGAATATATCTGATATACCACATAAAAAAAGCCAGCCAATATTATTATTATTATTATTATTATTATTATTATTATTATTATTATTATACATTCAAAATTCTTTCAAAATGTTCCGTATTTAACGAAGCAAACCTAGCAGCCATGTTTGTTTACAAATTATCACAGTCGCTTGCTAGCACAGAAATTTTACATGTAATACGTATCTTATGGCATTTTCAATTCACTGTGACAGTTTACTGAACAAAAATGCTTCTGCGTATGTGCAACAGAAAACTTTTTCATTGAATATTCGCCTCAGGTCTGATGTGTGATGTCATGTTGTCTTGACAACCATGCAATATTGTGAACCATATTGAATGCGCATTCTTCATTGGGTAGAGTGACAGGTAGAATCTTCATACAGGTAGAATAACAATATGCTAACAATATTGCATGCTATCAAACCAAATGAATGAAACCCGCTAGAAGGGAATAGAACATGTTTTTATTCAGTTGAAAAAGTGTTCTGTATGTATAATAATATTGTACATTTGTTTGTCCTGTTTGTATTTTACTGTTATAACAACGGTTGCTGCTTTCTTGGCTAGGTCACTCTTGAAAAAAAAGAGATTTTAATCTCTGAGGGTTTTTTTTGTTTATCTGGTTAAATAAAGGATGATGATGATGATTATTGGAATGTCACTTCGCTGGGGGGGAAAGAGCCTGAGCTTGTGCGGGAGGTTGAGAGGTACCGGCTAGAGATAGTCGGGCTCACCTCCACGCACAGCTTGGGCTCTGGAACCCAGCTCCTCGAGAGGGGCTGGACTTTCCACATCTCTGGAGTCACCCGTGGTGAGCGGCGGCGGGCTGGTGTGGGCTTGCTTATAGCTCCCCAGCTCAGCCTCCATGTGTTGGAGTTTACCCCAGTGAACGAGAGGGTCTCCTCTCTGCGCCTTCGGATTGGGGAGAGGGCTCTTGCTGTTGTTTGTGCCTACGGGCCAAATAGCAGTATAGAGTATCCGGCCTTCTTGGAGTCCCTGGGAGAGGTACTGAGGGGTGCTCAGACTGGGGACTCCATTGTGCTACTGGGGGACTTCAATGCTCACGTGGGCGACAACAGTGACACCTGGAGGGGCGTGGTTGGGAGGAACGGCCTCCCCAATCTGAACCCGAGTGGTGTTTTGTTATTGGACTTCTGTGCTAGTCATGGTTTGTCCATAATGAACACCATGTTCGAGCATAGGGGTGTCCATAAGTGCACGTGGCACCAGGACACCTTAGGTCGGAGGTCGATGATCGACTTTGTAGTCGTTTCATCTGATCTCCAGCCCTATGTCTTGGACACTCGGGTGAAGAGAGGGGCTGAGCTGTCAACTGATCACCACCTGGTGGTGAGTTGGATCCGCTGGTGGAGGAGGAAGCTGGACAGACCTGGCAGGACCAAACGTATGGTGAGGGTCTGCTGGGAACGTCTGGCCGAGCACTCTGTTGGGGAGGTCTTTAACTCCCACCTCCGGGAGAGCTTTTCCCAGCTTCCGAGGGAGGCGGGGGACATTGAGTCTGAGTGGACCATGTTCTGTACCTCCATTGTGGACGCAGCTGTTCGGAGCTGTGGCCGCAAGGTCTCCGGTGCCTGTTGTGGCGGCAATCCCCGAACCCGGTGGTGGACACCGGAAGTAAGGGATGCCGTCAAGCTGAAGAAGGAGTCCTATCGGGCCATGTTGACTTCCGGGACTCCTGAGGCAGCTGACGGGTATCGGCAGGCCAGGCGTGCTGCAGCTTGGGCAGTTGCGGAGGCAAAAACTCGGAACTGGGAGGAGTTCGGGGAGGCCATGGAGAAGGACTATCGGTCGGCCTCGAAGAAATTCTGGCAAACCGTCCGGCGCCTCAGGAGGGGGAAGCAGTACTCTGCCAACACTGTTTACAGTGCGGGTGGGGAGCTGTTGACCTCGACTGGGGACATTGTTGGGCGGTGGAAGGAATACTTTGAGGATCTCCTCAATCCCACCGTCATGTCTTCCACTGAGGAGACTGAGGCTGATGACTCAGAGGTGGACTCGTCCATTACCCAAGCCAAAGTCACTGAGGTGGTTTGCAAGCTCCTCGGTGGCAAGGCACCGGGGGTGGATGAGATCCACCCTGAGTATCTCAAGTCTCTGGATGTTGTGGGGCTGTCTTGGTTGACACGCCTCTGCAACATCGCGTGGCGGTCGGGGACAGTGCCACTGGGGTGGTGGTCCCTCTTTTTAAGAAAGGGGACCGGAGAGTGTGCTCCAATTATAGGGGAATCACACTTCTCAGCCTCCCAGGGAAGGTTTACTCCAGGGTACTGGAGAGGAGAATTCGACCAATAGTCAAACCTCGGATCCAGGAGGAACAATGCGGTTTTCGTCCTGGTCGCGGAACACTGGACCAGCTCTATACCCTTCATAGGGTGCTCGAGGGTTCATGGGAGTTTGCCCAACCAGTCCACATGTGCTTTGTGGATCTGGAGAAGGCATTCAACCGTGTCCCCCGTGGTATTCTGTGGGGGGTGCTTCGGGAGTATGGGGTTTGGGGGTCTTTGCTAAGGGCTGTCCGGTCCCTGTACGAACAGAGCAGGAGTCTGGTTCGCATTGCCGGCAGTAAGTCAGACTTGTTCCCAGTGCATGTTGGACTCCGGCAGGGCTGCCCTTTGTCACCGGTTCTGTTCATAATTTTTATGGACAGAATTTCTAGGCACAGCCAGGGGCCGGAAGGAATCCTGTTTGGGAACCACAGGATTTCATCTCTGCTTTTTGCGGATGATGTTGTCCTGTTGGCTTCTTCAAACCAGGACCTTCAGCATGCACTGGGGTGGTTTGCAGTCGAGTGTGAAGCGGCTGGGATGAGAATCAGCACCTCCAAGTCCGAGGCCATGGTTCTCGACTGGAAAAGGGTGGCTTGCCCTCTCCAGGTTGGTGGAGAAGTCCTGCCTCAAGTGGAGGAGTTTAAGTATCTCGGGATCTTGTTCATGAGTGAGGGAAGGATGGAGCGTGAGATCGACAGGCGGATCGGTGCAGCCTCCGCAGTGATGCGGTCGCTTTACCGGTCCATCATGGTGAAGAAGGAGCTGAGCCAAAAGGCGAAGCTCTCAATTTACCGGTCGATCTACGTTCCGACTCTCACCTATGGTCATGAGCTTTGGGTAATGACCGAAAGAACAAGATCGCGGATACAAGCGGCCGAAATGAGTTTCCTTCGCAGGGTGGCTGGGCGCTCCCTTAGAGATAAGGTGAGAAGCACAGTCACTCGGGAGGAGCTTGGAGTAGAGCCGCTGCTCCTCCACATCGAGAGGAATCAGCTGAGGTGGCTCGGGCATCTTTTTCGGATGCCTCCTGGACGCCTCCTTGGGGAGGTGTTCCAGGCATGTCCCCCCGGGAAGAGGCCCCGGGGAAGACCCAGGACACGCTGGAGGGACTATGTCTCTCGGCTGGCCTGGGAACGCCTCAGTGTTCTTCCCGAGGAGCTGGCCGAGGTGTCTGGGGAAAGGGAAGTTTGGGCTTCCATGCTTAGACTGCTGCCTCCACGACCCAGTCCCGGATAAGCGGAAGAAGATGAGATGAGATGATGATTATAATATGCATGCACAAAGCATAAATGATAGCCTTACTACAAAGCCTTTTTTTTTCCAAAGAAGTGATGGACTTGCACTTTAATTCAAAGTTAAATGCTTGTTAAATTTGGTCTTGCTTGCTTTTAAAATAAATTTAGATAAGTATTATAGGTAAAGTATGTTCACTTAATATCCTTCTTTCCACAAATTGATCAAAAGCAAGAGCCCAGTATTTCAAACAAATAATAACAGATTGGTCTAATGGAATGGATTTTGCATTTGTTACTCTTCTCTATTTATTCTCAGTAATCTTAACAATGATAATTCATTCAATATGAAGCTTAGTTAAAGTAAATATAGGAAAGGTCTGTATAAGTAAATGTTTATTATTTTCACTCACCACCTGGCTTCCAAAACAGAAGATTTGAAATTCTCTCTGCAAGCTCTTCATTAGACTGAAATTAGACCAAATTAATTGAGCGACATTGTGATGGCCTCCACTTGTGCACATAACACTTGACAGTTATTTGACTTGACAGGCTGACGATCAAAACTGGATAATAAAATGTTGTGACTGTGGCACACAGCCTTCGTGATATGTTTCCAGTTTCCCAATTGCCTAATATGTATGGCAGACAGGCACAGATGGATGGAATGGGGCATATATTTATATCTTGGTGGGTTCCTCAAGTCTAGGAATATTTGACAAATCTGACCTTGTGTAAACAATTGGCTAGTCCCCACTAGGAAAACTGTGTAGCTAGGTATCAGTATGGTAGTGTAAGTGATGGTTTCTCTCTCTACACAACCTAGATTCGTTGGATGTATCATTTGATCTAATAGTTAAAATAGTACAGAAAAAAATAAATTTGAAACTTAACATATTAGATCTTTAATTAATTTTTGGTCCTTTTGTGTTAACATAAAACAATTCAATGAAAAACACTTCCTGAACCAGTTATGAAATAAATTCTCATTTGGTGCATTGTATAATAGTAAGACAAATATACAGTACCTTGCAAAAGTATTCATCCCCCTTGGTGTTTGTCCTGTTTTGTCGCATTACAAGCTGGAATTAAAATGGATTTTTGGAGGGTTAGCACAATTTGATTTACACAACATGCCTACCACTTTAAAGGTGCACATTTTTTTTTTTACTGTGACACAAACAATAATTAAGATGAAAAAACAAATCTGGAGTGTGCATAGGTATTCATCCCCCCAAGTCAATACTTTGTAGATCCACCTTTTGCTGCAATCACAGCTGCAAGTCTCTTGGGGTATGTCTCTATTAGCTTAACACATCTACTCACTGGGATTTTTGCCCATTCCTCAAGGCAAAACTGCTCAAACTCCAAGTTAGATGGGTTGCGTTGGTGTACAGCAATCTTCAAGTTATGCCACAGATTCTGAATTGGATTGAGATCTGGGCTTTGATTAGGTCATTCCAAGACATTTAAATGTTTCCCTTTAAACCACTCCAGTGTAGCTTTAGCAGTCTGTTTAGGGTCATTGTCCTGCTGGAACGTGAACCTTCATCCCAGTCTCAAACCTCTGTCTGACTCAAACAGGTTTTCCTCCAGAATTTCCCTGTATTTAGTGCCATCCATCTTTCCTTCAGTCCTGACCAGGTTTCCTGTCCCTGCAGATGAAAAATATCCCCACAGCATGATGCTGCCACCACCATGCTTCGCTGTAGGAATGGTGTTCTCGGGGTGTTGGGTTTGCGCCATATATGGCATTTCCCATGATGGCCAAAAAGTTCAATTTTTGTCTCATTTGACTAGAGAATGTTCTTCCATGTGTTTGGGGAGTCTGCCACATGCTGTTGGGCAAACTCCAAATGTGTTTTTTTCAGCAATGGCTTTTTTTCTGCCCATTCTTCCATCAAGCCCCACTGTGGGGAGTGTACAGCTTAAAGTGGTCCTATGGACAGATACTCCCATCTCCACTGTGGATCTTTGCAGCTCCTTCAGTGTTATCTTTGGTGTCTTTGTTGCATCTCTGATTAATGTCCTCTTTACCCGGTCTGTGAGTTTTGGTGGGTGGCCTTCTCTTGTCAGGTTTGTAGTGGTGCCATGTTCTTTCCATTTTGCTATAATGGATTTATTGGTGCTCCCTGGGATATTCAAAGTTTGGGATATTTTTTATGACCCAACCCTGATCTATACTTCTCCACAGCTTTGTCTCTGACCTGTTTGGAGTGCTCCTTGGTTTTCATGTTGCTTGCTTAGTAGTGTAACAGAGTCAGGGTCCTTCCAGAACAGGTTGATTTATACAGACATCATGTGACACTTTGATTGCACACAAGTGGATCTTAATCAACTAATTATGTGACTTATGAAGTGAATTGGTTGGACCAGCTCTTATTTAGGGGTTTCATATGAAAGGGGGTGAATACTTATGCACACTCCAGATTTCTGTTTTTTTTTTTCATCTTATTGTTTGTGTCACAATAAAAAACAATGTGCGCCTTTCAAGTGGTAGGCATATTGTGTAAATCAAATGGTGCTCACCCTCCAAAAATCCATTTTAATTCCAGCTTGTAATGCAACAAAACAGGACAAACACCAAGGGGGATGAATACTTTTGCAAGAAACTGTATATTGTGAGTGAGATTTTTTTCTGACAACATGCTCATGACTTTATGAACTTACTGCACTGAAAGGTTTAAATGAAATCATAAAATAATTGTTGTTTATCCCAGAGCAATGATATGATAGATTTCAAAAGATTTCACAATCATCTGTTACCTTTCCACCAGTAACTTGTAAATCATAATCTTGTCAGTCAAAGAAAAAATGAACCATAAAGGAAAAAAATATTTATTTTAATTTGGGGAAAGTATTTGAAAGAAAATATTTACAGGGTTTTTTGTTTGTTTGTTTGTTTGTTTGTTTGTTTGTTTGTTTTTAAAAATCAGATTATCAGGTTCATTTTCCCAGCATGATTGGCATTAATCAAAGTTGGGTATTGGTCAATAAAAGACTGTCTTTTCTAGTCTAACATGTTGTACAGAACAAGCATCAAGAAATAGTTAAAGTAACAGTAACTGTATCCCTGTAGATATCTCTGGGAAGAAGCACAATTGTTAAATGACTTTAACGATCTCTCCATGGATTTCTCTGATAATCCTGCAAGTGTAGAATCATAGGCCAGCTATCAGCTAGTGGCATGAATCCCAGATGCTTCACACATTGATTCTCAGCCAGTAAACACTAATCCACACTCTGATATATCTCACTCACACCTCTTTCTGTTAGTCTGTGAGTTTTGTTTACAATTTTAGTTAGTGTACTCTAGAGAGTGGTATTTTCTATCATTCAGAAGGTATGTAACTATTCTAAATTGTTCTAGCACTCAGTCTCACAATTGCAAAGTCACATGAGCCAACTTGCAAGAAAGTTTTGAAATAGTCAAATTTAGGGTGAAATGTTGAGTTAGACCTGGCGACTTGTCCAGGGTGTACCCCGCCTTTCGCCCGTAGTCAGCTGGGATAGGCTCCAGCTTGCCTGCGACCCTGTAGAAGGATAAAGCGGCTAGAGATAATGAGATGAGATGAGATGTTGAGTTACACATAACTTTTCTTATGACTTTGTTCTTATCGGGTCCAACGCATTTATTCCCATGAGATAGAATTCCTTTGAAATGTGTATGCTCCAGACCACTTTGTTCACTCTAACAATAACCATAATCATTTTATTTAATGATAACATAATACTTTTTATGTTCAGAAAGAACAAAGTTGGCAAAAAGCCTGCTTTACTGTATCTCCGTAATGAACTGGTGTTCTGGTCATCCCCACAACTCTTGTGGAAGATCTTATCATTTAATACGTTGACATTTGCATTCCCAGTATGATACACAGCAACATGGTAAAGATGAATCTTGGCTTACCTTCAATCCAGCAGCTCTCCGACCAACAGCCAACAGCAGAAAGCAAACAATCAGCACCCAAGTCCCGCCAATGCAATCGTACGTCTTGACACATACATATGTTGCAGTGCAGAGCTAATATTTTGGGGCATATTTTATGAATTTTTTTTTTAGGTAGCAGGTGTTACCTTTAACAAATGGGTAGTGTAGGTAGAATTTACCCATTATTATATATTTAATTTGCTAACTAATATACGAAAGTAAATTTTAACCAATTTGTATGGATTATTCTGCAGCATGCTGATGGATTTAAGTCTCCCATGCCTTTGTCCTATCACGTTCCTGTTGTAGAGAGTTTGTGCAAACAAACATTTTATGAACTGATCTCATCTCATTATCTCTAGCCGCTTTATCCTGTTCTACAGGGTCGCAGGCAAGCTGGAGCCTATCCCAGCTGACTACGGGCAAAAGGCGGGGTACACCCTGGACAAGTCGCCAGGTCATCACAGGGCTGACACATAGACACAGACAACCATTTACACTCACATTCACACCTACGGTCAATTAGAGTCACCAGTTAACCTAATCTGCATGTCTTTGGACTGTGGGGGAAACCGGACCACCCGGAGGAAACCCACGTGGACAACATGCAAACTCCGCACAGAAAGGCCCTCGCCGGCCACGGGGCTCGAACCCAGACCTTCTTGCTGTGAGGCGACAGCGCTAACCACTACACCACCGTGCCGCCATGAACTGATCTCATCTCATTATCTCTAGCCGCTTTATCCTTCTACAGGGTCGCAGGCAAGCTGGAGCCTATCCCAGCTGACTATGGGCGAAAGGCGGGGTACACCCTGGACAAGTCGCCAGGTCATCGCAGGGCTGACACATAGACACAGACAACCATTCACACTCACATTCACACCTACGGTCAATTTAGAGTCACCAGTTAACCTAACCTGCATGTCTGTGGGGGAAACCGGAGCACCCGGAGGAAACCCACGCGGACACGGGGAGAACATGCAAACTCCACACAGAATGGCCCTCGCCGGCCACGGGGCTCGAACCCGGACCTTCTTGCTGTGAGGCGACAGCGCTAACCACTACACCACCGTGCCGCATGAACTGATCTATTTTTGAAAATTTATTTCGTTCAACACCAGAGCTACTGATTGTGCGACACTCTGTGTTCTCTTTTCTTAAATTCTGCATGACTGTGGGGGAAACCGGAGCAAACCCACGCGGACACGGGGAGAACATGCAAACTCCACACAGAATGGCCCTCGCCGGCCACGGGGCTCGAACCCAGGACCTTCTTGCTGTGAGGCGACAGCGCTAACCACTACACCACCGTGCCGCATGAACTGATCTATTTTTGAAAATTTATTTCGTTCAACACCAGAGCTACTGATTGTGCGACACTCTGTGTTCTCTTTTCTTAAATTCCCTTAATATTGTCTGGCAGCTCTCAGTGCAACATTTCCAAATATTAGCCTTGATATTTATAAAGAAAGCTCTGAGCATTCGCATTTTTCAATTTGCCATTTCTTCTTCAGTGCCATACTTTTGCCATACTTCATACTTCTACTTGTATGTACTTTGTGCTGAATTTTAGATGTATGAAAAGTGCCATATAAAGCTATACTATTCTTATCTTTATTATTCATCTTTCTGCTTTATTTTTATGTTGTTCTATGACTTCCACTATATTTTTGGGTCTCATCAGCACCATCTGTCTAGCATTACATTAATGAACAGACAGAGTTTAAAAAAATCTGAAAAACATTCCCTCATTACTAGCCATGTGACCTTGAAAGTCATAAATGCAGATTACTCCAGCCCAATGTGTGGCACGCACAGAACACCTGATTAATAGACTTTTCAATTGGTAATTTGTATCACTTATTAAATTCAGAACAAAACAATGGACTGATGCAAAGGTTGTAACAGGTCGCTTCTCTTTTTTTCCAAATAGCTCTACTCTGTATATTCAGCCTAATTGGCCAGGGACCAGAAGGAGTTTTATTTTAGGAAATAGAGCAGTGCTGCTAGATCAGAGAAGAGAGAATGGAATAATAGAGTAGCTCAGATTCAAGTTAAGCTTCATCAAGCACGTACAGACTGACAATAACATTAATGACACTGACTTCTGACTTTCCATCAATATAAATAAACTGATGAACAAATGATCCAATAAATGTCTTGGACAAAAGTAAAACATACCAGAACTGACTTACAACTTTTCCCCACATGCATTGTGGAGCCTAAACAACAATGTGTAGTGTAAGTAATTCCATCTAATCCACTAAATAAATAAATAGGATAATTACCACAATGATTAATATGTTTAAGTTGGCAACAATTCTTTTCACCCTAACTGATGCAGTGAGTAGCTTCTCATTTCTTTAAAAACATGTTGGAAGATGTAGCCTGTGGTCATGAAAAAGATGTTACTCTGTTTCAGAAGGGTTAAATCATTGGCCTCCATCCAGCAAATGAAACAGCTAAGGAGATTGCTGAAATGAATTGGGTTAACAACTGTCCAATGCATTATTAAAATCTGGAAGGATAATGGTGAACCATCAACTTTACAGAAAAAATGTGGTTGAAAAAAAATCTTGACTGATCAGAGATCACTTAAATGCTTGATGAAGTCAAATTGTAAAAAAAATGACAGTAGAACTCACGGCTATGCTTAATAGTGAAATTAAAGGGCATATTCTGGACCAATTTCATTTTTTTAAAATATGAAAGTATGTCCCTTTACACACTCATCCAGAAGGGTAATTTTGCACAAGGCCATCTGTCTACAGCAGAAAGAAAAAAAAACAAAACAAAAAGCATCTGGAAAAATCCCAAGGGAGTCTGGAGCCAGATTTGTGACGTCACCTGCGGAAGCGCCAGCAGGCTGCGTGAGCTTGTGCAGTTTCAGTGCACAGCCTGTGTAGACCAAGCGCTCCCATTTCTCTCTCATTGTCTGGTCTTTTGGAAAATGATGAGTATTAATCCCATCATAATTGGTGTTGCTACACCCTCCTACGATACATCTGTTAACCATTTTAATAATTACATGATAATGTTGAAGAAATTTGCAGAAAACCACCAGGTCATTTTCTCATAAACAAACCAGCGCCGACGTGGGATTCAGAGGGAGGCGTCCCGCAGATGACGTCACGAAAATCAACGTTTCCCGGGAAATTCAAATGCAAAGTTTTTTCAGAGGCAGACTAATTCGCCTCAAATGGCTTGATTTCAACTGAATTTTTCTGGTATTGCGCAAGGTAAAAAAAATTGTAGAGAATGCAGAATGTTACAGATATTTGACCAAAGTTTAATATAAAATAGGAGAATTACATTGATCTTGCTCCTGAATTTACCCGTGATATGCACTTTAAGAGCATTTCCACGCTCACAATGTGATGAGAACTCACAGAATTGGAACTAAACAGCTCTGTGGCCACAAGAAAACCACTGGTTAGTGAGACTAATCACAAGAAAAGGCTTCAATTTGCTAGGGAGCATAAAGATTGGACTCTGGAGCAATGGAAAAAGGCCGTGTGGTCTGATGAGTCCAGACTTGCCCTATTCCTGAGTGATGGGTGTGTCAGAGTAAGAAGGGAAGCACATTAAGCGATGAACCCATCATACATCATGGTCACTGTACAAGCCTCTGGAGGAGGTGTTATGATCTGGGTCTGCTGAATGTACTGAATGGCCTGAATGTACTGAATGACCAGATTATTCCATCAATGGATTTTTTTTCTTCCCTGATGACACAGGCATAAAATTAGAGGTTAAATTGTGAAAGACTGGGCCAGGAAACATGACAAATCATTTTCCCACATGAATTAGCCACCACAGAGTCCTGACCAGTGTTGGGCACGTTACTTTCAAAAAGTAATTAGTTATAGTTACTAGTTACTTTTCCCAAAAAGTAACTGAGTTAGTAACGGAGTTACTTTGTCATAAAAGTAACTAATTACCAGGGAAAGTAATTATTCCGTTACATTTTGTTCCCCCTCAAAAAAAAAAAAATCAAATTCAATTAGTGTAATCATAATAAAAGTGAATGTTAAATGTGTTTAATGACTGAAATGGACACTTAACAGAACCAATTAGTGACGTTATCTACACTATATTAATATTTTTGTGGGACAATGTGAGATAATGCATCTATCAAATGTAATATATTTTTGTAGTTATTAAAATTATATTACTAATTACTGGCCACTGACGAGGACAAACGCTTTGTTCCTCGACATAATGTGCATTGCATGTAAACACTCTTGCCTTTTATTTCAAGTAATGAAAAGTAATGGCTGTATTTCCAGTGTGAAAGCGCAGTGCTGGGCTGACCGCTCGCCATCGCTGTGTCTTCCGATTGAAAGTGCGCAGTAGTGCAGTAGGCGTGGCCTACCTACGTATGTTGTCCAAATCTACTCTGATTGGCTTACTGTGCCGTTGTCTCATGTCTCCCCGCCCCACACTAAAGCAGAGTAAAGAAAGGCTGAACGAGCAGCGTGCCAGATGAGAACAGCTTTAATAAAGTAACGCATAGTATTTTATTGCAAGTAACGGGAACGGCGTTATAACGATGTAAAAAGTAATTAGTTAGATTACTCATTACTAAAAAAAGTAACGCCGTTAGTAACGCCGTTTATTTGTAACGCCGTTATTCCCATCACTGGTCCTGACCATAACCCAATTGAAAGTCTTTGGCATGTGCTGGAGAAGAATTTACAAAGTCATCAAGACAAGATGTCGGTGAAAAATTAATGGAGCTGTGGATGGAAATAAACGTTGTGACATTTGTATAAGGTTGTTGAAGCAATACCACAGCGAATGTTACTGTGTGTAACTTTTCATTTTGGCCAGGTATTTTATTTTTAAATAAAAATATGTAGGCTCAAATTGTGAACTTTTTAGTCTGTAATAGAATAATTGTAATGACGTCTCCTTAAATGTATATATTTAAAAGTTTGAGTTTTTGTTGGAGGGACATGAAGTTATAGATGTTTGTAGCAGCTGTGTGTATATGTGTTTATTCATCCATGGGAAAAGCTCTTTTTTATTGTTAAGCTATTCTGAGATGTTTTGAGAAAAATTTTCAAAGTTTCTTCAAAGACTGTGACTTGAGTTGTGATTGAAGTAGATACATTTTCCATTTCTATATATTGCAACAACAGGTTTGGCTGTTGTGCAATACTATGCCCAAGAGATAAAAAAGGGTTTTGGGGTGAAAAAGGGGAAGGCTGGCCACTGAGACAACAGAGCAAGCTCTGTACATAAAATACAGGGTGTTTCAAAAAATTTGACATCATTTCACAATCTAATAACTTTGCCAGTTCTCGTTCAATTGACCTCAAAATTTAACAGCATGTGTGGAAACAGGTCAAAATTTTATGTTTTTTTGTTTTTATCTTTTTAGGTATAGAAATGCCATTCACTAGAAAAGAAAAGGCGTTTTGTGCGTTAGAGTACGCTCGAACACAGTCGAACAAGACCGTGCAGTATGCATTTATGAGAGGATTCTCTAAAAATGCACCAACTGCATGCAGATTTGGACACGGCACAAAAAGTTCAAATAGGAAGGCTTTCTATGTGTCTGTGTCTCAGCCGGCGTGCATATTGAAAATTTGTAGAAATCATTCATGGACTCCACATACCTTTTGAATTTCTCATTCAAATTTTGAGGAATAAATCTTATATTGCTCAACAGTAAGCCTGTTCAGTTTAATTTGCCTAGACTAATGTAGTTTCTGGCATATTTACATCTCAATATCAGATTTTTTGAAACACCCTGAACATCTGGGAAAAAGCCCTAAAAATGTCCTCTGACCTCTTCCACCCGACACACACCAGATTTCAGCTCCTCTTATCTGGCAACAGATAGGAAAAGAAGCTGCAGACTCTTGATAAAGACAAGAGACTTCAGAAAAAGCTTCTTTCCCTCTACAGTCAGCGAACTCAACTCTTCAGAAGCTGCTGAAAATCGCTTCCCTCATTCAGCGTCTCACTGACATGTTTCTCCCCACAAAATTTTCAGTTTCACAATGTTATATCTGCATTTGTACTAGTAGTCATTACTGTTACACATCCATTCCAGTCACTACTACTGCTACCAGTTGCCTGTCAGTACTCCTGCAACTTTTTGCACATTTACACCTCATCTACTTTTGTACTGACTCAGCATTAATCTTATTCTTGTCCATATTAGCTTGTTGTCTTGCCTTGCACTTTCATCTCATCTCATTATCTCTAGCCGCTTTATCCTGTTCTACAGGGTCGCAGGCAAGCTGGAGCCTATCCCAGCTGACTACGGGCAAAAGGCGGGGTACACCCTGGACAAGTCACCAGGTCATCGCAGGGCTGACACATAGACACAGACAACCATTCACACTCACACCTACGGTCAATTTAGAGTCACCAGTTAACCTAATCTGCATGTCTTTGGACTGTGGGGGAAACCGGACCACCCGGAGGAAACCCACGCGGACAACATGCAAACTCCGCACAGAAAGGCCTTCGCTGGCCACGGGGCTCGAACCCGGACCTTCTTGCTGTGAGGCGACAGCACTAACCACTACACCACCGTGCCGCCCACCTTGCACTTTGTTTAGTGTATTGTCAAGTCAAGTTTATTTTTATAGCACTTTTAACAATAGACATTGTTGCAAAGCAGCTTTACAGAATTTAAATGACTTTAAACATGAGCTAATTTTATCCCTAATCTATCCCCAATGAGCAAGCCTATGGCGACGGTGGCAAGGGAAAACTCCCTCAGACGACATAAGGAAGAAACCTCAAGAGGAACCAGACTCAAAAGGGAACCCATCCTTATTTGAATGAAAACAGACAACGTGATTATAACATTTTTAACAGTTTTAACATGAAGTCAGTTTCGTTGATGTCATAACTCTTCATTGATGGAAACTTGAGTGCAAAACTGTTCATAACAACTGCAGTCCTAAAGTTAGCAAGCCAACTGTAGTCCTCAGCCATAAAAGCATTACTCTAAGTGTCCAGAGCATCTTCCAAGTGTGACTTTCAATTGTCCATATGGGGCTGTCCTCCACAGGGGTGATGTGATGAGACTCCGACCAGATGTACGGCATCAGGATGGATCAGGCAGGTCCGAGGAGCAAAAGAGGTCAGCATCTCAATCTCAGGATTGACATGTAACTCAGAGGGACAGACGGGGGTAGGGGGTAAGCGAAAGAGAGAGAAAACACAGGTTGTTAGGTATGCCCAACGCCACCTGATGAGTAAGAGCAGTATACATTGTGCACTGAGTGCAAGCAAGGACTCCGGCAACTAACTATGACAGCATAACTAAAACGGGAGAGCCAGAAGGTAACACAGGCATGAAGGAGCCCCGGGACATAAAGCAGCAGCCACTACACCGTCAACAAACTCGAGTGAGCAAGCAAGTGGGGGACTGACAGCATCCATACATCCCAGTTTACCAAAACACTCTATGTCCTAGGACCCTCCAGATCTACTCCTTTCCCTCATAAACACCACTGGCACCATCTGCAGGGGGGCATGGACCTTTTTGACCCCCCAAAGATAAAGTTGGGGGGGCAAAAACACCCCAATAATGAAACGTGAAAAAGTAGTAAACAGTACAGATGAATTCATGTTAACTGACGATTGAAACCAACTAAACAAATAATAGCCTAGCTTTGAATGCAAAATAAGTAATCTATAGAAACGTCACCTAAAATGTTATGATCGGACATGACCAGCCCCCTTTTCCGCTTGCAATATTCCAATGGTTGGCAGTGAATGATTGACAGGTTGCACTCCGCAAAATTTACACTGCATAGCACTAGGCCTACATGGCCCAGGCAAAAAAAACCCAACAACCATAAATAAAATGGTTCGTTGCGTAGCAACCAAGGCAGCACTACTGAGGCAAAAAGTTCTGTGTGGCCTCCCGCAACCGTTTTCACTGAACAGTGAACATAGAAATGAAGCAAAATGGACAAGTGGATTATCCGAACCAATAGGCCGGCAGCCACCAGCAATGAAGGTGATCATGTTGTGCAGAATTTGGACACTGAAGTCTGTGTTAAAGCCGATGCGGATATATGAGTTTAACGCGCTTAAGCCTTTTTATGGAGTTGTTAGGACTAGGACTGTTTTGGCCTCTAGAGGCCGCTGTTATTTCCTTTTCATGTCATGTTTGTTTTGGCCTCTAGAGGCCGCCACTGTTCCTGTGTTTTGTGTTTGTGTTAATTGCCTGTTTAGTCCTGATTATCTTCACCTGTGTTCAATTTAGTTTGTGTATTTATACCCCCTGAGTTCAGTCCTCTTGTCACGGAGTTTTTGAGCTGTTATGTTTATCTCCAGTTTCCTCTGTACCGTGTTCTTTGTTTTGCACTTTGCTTTTCTTTTGGACCTTGTAGTTACTGTGTTTTTGGATCTTCTGAGCTTTGGTATTTTTGCCTTTTCTTTTCTGTTTTTTTGGCTTTTGTTTTGTACTTTTGGATTTTTTTATTTTTTCCCTTATATCTTCTGAGCGTTTTTGGATTATTACTTTTTTTGGATTTTTCTTGTGTATATATTGTAAATAAACCTTTTGATACTTTTTTCTACTTCTGCCTCACGCCTCTGCATTTGAGTCATCCCCCTGGTGGCCTAGTGGGGGTATGCTGGATTATCACACCAACGAACCAGGTTCGAATCCCAGCAAAACCCTAACAGAAAGACTCCGTCATGACCGACTCAGCAGAGGCTGCTTCAACTGTCTACCTGGCCAACCTTCAGGGAATTATGGCAGCTTTGACACGCTTTGGAGCGACCATGGACGTATGCTCACCAGCCAACGTGAGGCCCTTGCTCGCCATGAGGAACTGCTTCAGCAAATTGGGAAAACCCTGGCACAGCTGACATCTCTGCCTGCATCTCCTCATCCTGATCCAGCTCCCGCTCCTGCTCCAGTGCCTCCTGCCATGCTGCCTTCTTCACCTCGCGAACCCAGCCTTCCTGCACCAAAGAGGTATGACGGCAAGCACAGTGAGTGCCGAGAGTTCCTTACCCAGTGTCAACTCACCTTTGAGCTTCAGCCTACCACCTACACTATGGATCGCCGCAAGATTGCCTTTGTGATCACCTTATTAGCTGGTAAGGCGCGAGCCTGGGCTACTGTTATCTGGCAAAGACAGGGACCTGGGTGCCTTGATTTCCAGCTGTTTTCTGAAGAGATGCTTCGGGTCTTCGATCAGGCGGACATCAGTACCGACGCAGCCCGAAAGCTCATGTCCATCCGGCAAGGAGGAAGCATCGCAGATTACGCCATCTCGTTCCGGACGCTCGCAGCAGTAAGTGGATGGAACGAGACTGCCCTGGTGTCAGCCTTCCACCATGGTCTGTCTGACCCCATCAAGGACGGTCTGGCCTCTATTGGATGCCCAAGTAACCTCGAAACCCTCATCTCACATGCTATTCGTCTGGACAACAGGATGAGAGAACGCCACCAAGCCTTGAGCCCCCCCAGCCTCCCTACCTCTACCTGGAGACCGTCTACCTCCTTCAGTGACTGTCCAGAACCCATGCAAGTGGGTCGTACTCGCCTCTCCGCATCTGAGAGGGAGCGCAGAAGGAGGGACAAGTGCTGCATCTACTGTGGCAAGCCTGGTCACCAGGGCTTTGA
Source organism: Neoarius graeffei (assembly GCF_027579695.1). NCBI lineage: Eukaryota > Metazoa > Chordata > Actinopteri > Siluriformes > Ariidae > Neoarius > Neoarius graeffei. The sequence continues at coordinate 48,832,568 of NC_083582.1, read as the reverse complement.
ACCGGTTCAAGGAACGAAAACCGGGAACTTTTTCTATTTCACATGGAACAGAAACGAAACCAGAAACTTTATTATTTTTTATGTTCCGGAACAGAAATGCTTATTAAAAATAATGGTAACCGGTTAATACCGGTTTTTATTTCGTTCCTCAAAGTTTCCGTAGCCTACAAATAAAAAAGCCATTCTTTTCCTGCGCAAGTTTCTATGACCCGCTGGGGTTCACTTCCTGTGTGACGGTCGCTGACTGAATGGAGAGAGTGGGAAGGTGGACTACTATCATGTCTCCATTACTGAGTGTCTGAGCAAAGAAGAGCCTGAACGATGCAACCTCCCTATTGGCTGTTTGTAAAAATGTATCAATTGTTGCCCTTCCCACGGGAATCATCGCGGGCTCGAGAGACGAGACCTGACGAGTTAGTTCGTTGGTAGCAGAACAAAATGTCTGGACACAAATCGGGTTTTCAGAAAAGGAAAGAAAATAAACGGAGGGTTGAAAATACAAAAAAGGAGGCAGAAAATGCAAAACGAGTTTTAAGGTAGGACAAATGGTTACTTTTCTGAGGCAGCCCGCCGTGGCTGCCTGCAGGCTTATTTATTATAGCCCATTTACTTAAAATAGTTGATATAAAATGTTTATAGTTATGTGATGGTTGTCCTGATTTAGACTGGTGTTTTTTTTTTTTGGGGGGGGGGTTGCGCGATGTTGCACCCGGGTCCAGATTAGGGCAGAACCAGCCCTGGCTACATTTCAGGTGTAGTTTGTTTTATGTATGTATGTATGTACTTGCATAGATGTGTACTTGGTCTTCCAATATGGCGCCTAACAAAATCTCGCGGCGCGGTGACGTCATGCGGTAGCCCTCTATAGGGCCTGACTAGCTTTTGGTAACACACTAAACGAATTATCTTTCATTTTTGGCACTTTTTCTGTTTGTGTAGATGGGAAGACATACTGAGAATCCAAATCGCCAACATTTGAAATAATAATTGTTTTGAATTATTTCTTGTCTTATTTAATGAAGGTTGTAATAGAATTAGCCTACATTTGGCTTAAGCTGGATGAGACAGAGACGTAATTTTATAGCCATTTGTTAAACAGCTGACAGGGAACGTAATTAACCGTTCCGGGAACGAAATTTTTTTGTTCTAACCGGTTCGGGAACGTCTATTTAATGGTGGAACCCAAAACCGGAAACGTTAAAATTCCATTTCTGTTCGGAACAAACCAATAGGAAAAAAATTCTGGTTCAAAGCCCTGCTGGTCACTTCCGAGCATCATGTCCCAAACTCTTGGGAAAAGGACCACCCCGTCCAGCCGAGGGAGGGTTGTGACGGGGCCTACCCTCTCTCCCGGACTCCCTGGCCAAGGAATCTACATCTCGGTCTCCATCTCCTGGGGTGAGTCTGTCCATTCTTGTCAAGCTTCGTTAGACTCAGGGGCGGCTGGGAACTTTATGGATATTCACTTTGCCCAAAGCATCAATATTCCGACTGCACCTCTTGAAGTCCCACTGTCTGGGTCTGCCCTCGATGGCCAAGCGTTAGGTGATGGAAGAGTCACCCAAGTTACTTCTCCAGTCTTCCTCCAGTCTCAAGGTCACAAGGAAGAAATATCACTGCACCTGATTCCTTCACCTGAGTTCCCAGTTATTCTAGGCCTTCCTTGGCTTACTCGCCACAACCCTCGCATAGACTGGGTAACTAGCCAGGTTGTGGAATGGGGCCCTGCATGCCATGCCTCTTGTCTGCTCTCTAGCTCTCCTGTGTCCCCTGCCGAGCCCCCTGATCTCACCGAGTTATCTCAAGTTTCCACAGAGTACTGTGATCTCAAGGAGGTCTTCAGCAAGAGCAGGGCCGCCGTTCTTCCTCCGCACCGGGCCTACGACTGTGCCATCGACTTGCTCCCTGGGACTACCCCTCCTCGTGGCAGACTGTTTTCCCTCTCTCAGCCAGAACGCAAGGCCATGGAGGAATACCTCAAAGACGCCCTGGTCTCGGTTCATTCGACCCTCCACCTCACCTGCTGGTGCCGGCTTCTTCTTTGTCGGCAAGAAGGATGGGGGGCTCCGACCATGTATTGACTACAGGGGCCTGAACAAGATCACTGTGCGCAACCGATATCCCCTTCCGCTGATGTCCACTGCTTTCAACCTGCTCCAAGGTGCCACCGTCTTCACCAAGTTGGACCTACGGAACGCATACCACCTCATCCGTATCCGACAGGGAGACGAGTGGAAGACTGCCTTTAACACCCCGTCTGGGCACTACGAATACCAGGTGATGCCCTTCGGACTCACCAACGCACCAGCTGTTTTTCAGGCCCTAATCAACGACGTCTTAAGGGACATGATTAACCTGTACGTTTTTGTCTACCTCGACGACATCCTTATCTTTTCCAAGACCGTGCAGGAGCACCGCCACCATGTCCGCCAGGTTCTCCAGAGGCTGCTACAGAACAATCTGTTCGCCAAGGCCCAGAAATGCGAATTTCATGTTCCCGAGGTCTCCTTTCTGGGATTTATTGTACGGACAGGCCAACTCCAAATGGACCCTGCCAAGACCCTGGCCGTCTGGGACTGGCCTACTCCCAAGTCCGTTAAGGAGGTTCAGCGGTTCTTAGGATTCGCTAACTTCTACCGCAAGTTCATCAGGAACTTCAGTTCTGTAGCAGCACCCATGTCGGACCTCACCAAAGGGACAGGTGGATCTTATGTCTGGTCTCCTCAGGCAGAAAAGGCGTTCAAAGACCTCAAGGACCGCTTCTGCACGGCACCCATTCTGGTCCTCCCGGACACCTCCCAACCATTCATCGTGGAGGTGGACGCCTCGGACAGTGGTGTCGGCGCGGTGCTCTCTCAACGTTCGGAAGGAAAGCTGCACCCCTGCGCTTACTTTTCCCACCGCCTGAGTCCTGCGGAGTCCCGGTACGATGTGGGGGATCGAGAACTGCTAGCGGTCAAACTGGCCCTTGAGGAGTGGAGGCACTGGCTGGAGGGAGCGCAACATCCATTCCTGGTTTGGACTGACCACAAGAACCTGGAGTACCTCCAGCAAGCCAAGAGACTGAACCCTCGACAGGCTAGGTGGGCCCTGTTTTTCAGTCGGTTTGACTTCACCCTCTCGTACCGCCCCGGCTCCAAGAACACCAAACCTGACGCACTGTCCAGGCTGTTCTCTGCCACTAACAGGGAGAATGAAGTCGGGCCTATTATCCCTGTGTCCCGGATTGTGGCCCCTGTCCGCTGGGGTATTGAGGAGGCTGTCCGACGAGCCCAACGCCAGGACCCCGGTCCTGGGACGGGGCCACCGGGCCTCTTGTACATCCCACATCAAGCCTGGGCCAAGGTTCTCCAGTGGGGTCACTCTTCCCCTCTCACCGCCCACCCGGGAGCTCGGAGGACCCTGGACTTCCTGAAAAGACGCTTCTGGTGGCCTAACATGGAGAAGGAAGTAAGGTCATTTGTCCTGTCCTGTGAGGTTTGCACCAGAACCAAGAACCCACGACAGCGTCCCCAGGGTCTCCTGCATCCTCTGACCATTCCCCGGTGTCCCTGGTCCCACGTGGCAGTCGACTTCATCACGGGTCTCCCTGAGTCACAAGGTAACACGGTCATTTTGGTCATAGTTGACAGATTCTCCAAGGCCTGCCGCTTCATACCACTGTGCAAACTCCCCTCTGCTCTTGAAACAGCAAAATTTATGTTTAATCATGTCTTCCAAGTCTTTGGTCTTCCACAGGACATCGTCTCAGACCGAGGGCCCCAGTTCTCCTCCCGAGTGTGGCACGGGTTCTGCAAGGTCATCGGAGCCACTGCCAGCCTCTCCTCTGGGTTTCACCCACAGTCCAATGGTCAGACGGAGAGGCTCAACCAGGACCTGGAAACCACCCTGCGAGGCCTGGCTATGGATAACCCAACATCGTGGAGCACCTGGCTGCCATGGGCAGAGTACGCCCACAACACCCTGCAGTCATCGGCCACCAAGCTGTCGCCATGCCAGTGCCAATTCGGGTTCCAGCCACCTCTGTTCCCGGACCAGGAGGAGGACGCGGGGGTGCCCTCGGTCAACCAATATGTGAGATGGTGTCGCAAGACCTGGAGCAAGGTCAGGAAGACCCTCATACAGACCTCTAGAACCAACCAGACTCAGGCCAACCGCCACAGAAGACCTGCACACGCTTTCCGCCCTGGGCAGCGGGTTTGGCTGTCCACTAAGGACCTTCCGCTGTGGGTGGAGAACCGCAAGCTTGCTCCTCGCTACATTGGCCCCTTCAAGGTGGTGCGCAGGGTGAACCCTGTCTCCTACTGGCTCCAGTTGCCCCGGACTCTGAGGATCAATCCCACTTTCCATGTTTCCCTGTTGCGGCCCGTACTGACATCTACGTATGCCCCTGCCCCTAGGAACCCCCCAACCCCCTGCATCTTCCAGGGTCAGAATGTGTTCACTTTGCATCGCCTGCTTGACTCCCGCCGGGTCCGCGGCGGATTGCAATATCTGGTGGACTGGGAGGGCTATGGTCCTGAGGAGCACTGTTGGGTTCCTGCTCGGGATGTCCTAGATAAAGAACTGTGTCGGGACTTCCATTTGGCCCATCCGGATCGCCCTGGGAACGTCAGGAGACGCTCCTAGAGGGGGGGGTCCTGTTAGGACTAGGACTGTTTTGGCCTCTAGAGGCCGCTGTTATTTCCTTTTCGTGTCATGTTTGTTTTGGCCTCTAGAGGCCACCACTGTTCCTGTGTTTTGTGTTTGTGTTAATTGCCTGTTTAGTCCTGATTATCTTCACCTGTGTTCAATTTAGTTTGTGTATTTATACCCCCTGAGTTCAGTCCTCTTGTCACGGAGTCTTTGAGCTGTTATGTTTATCTCCAGTCTCCTCTGTACCGTGTTCTTTGTTTTGCACTTTGCTTTTCTTTTGGACCTTGTAGTTACTGTGTTTTTGGATCTTCTGAGCTTTGGTATTTTTGCCTTTTCTTTTCTGTTTTTTTGGCTTTTGTTTTGTACTTTTGGATTTTTTATTTTTTCCCTTATATCTTCTGAGCGTTTTTGGATTATTACTTTTTTTGGATTTTTCTTGTGTGTATATATTGTAAATAAACCTTTTGATACTTTTTTCTACTTCTGCCTCACGCCTCTACATTTGAGTCATCCCCCTGGTGGCCTAGTGGGGGTTTGCTGGATTATCACACCAATGAACCAGGTTCAAATCCCAGCAAAACCCTAACAGGAGTACGGTGCACGTTTTTTTTTTTTGCACTATTGTCAGTTGTCTGCCGAATTCATCTCAAAGAAAATTGCATTAAACTAAATTTGTTTATTGAATAAATTGTGTTTCATACAATGTTTAAAGTCGTGAGATTTTTTTAATGCATCATAAGTTATCGTTAAAATGGGCGCTTCCTACTTGCAACGGTGAATAGTAATGAATGAAAATGACTTAGAACTGAGTCTTTGATATTCAACTACATACACTGCCGACATCATGACGTCATGGTGCAAGAACATAATTCTGACCCCCCAATGTTGACATGAAGTTGGCGCCTATGATAAACACTATTAACAAAAGACTTGACTAAACAGATATGTTTTCAGCCTAGACTTAAACGCTGAGACTGTGTCTGATTCCTGAACACTACTTGGAAGGCTGTTCCATAACTGTGGGGCTTTGTAAGAAAAGGCTCTGCCCCCTGATGTAGCCTTCACTATACAAGGTACCAGCAGATAGCCTGCACCTTTTGATCTAAGTAGGTGTGGCAGGTCATAGAGGACCATTGTTTACTGTTGATCTGTACTGAACCAAATGACCACCAACACTGTTCTGTAGCAATAAAAGAAACTGGCTCCAGCTTCCCCTGTGACCCTGACTGATAAGTGGTATAGATAATGGATGGATGGATGTTGTATCATACCAGGATCTTGTATCATGTTTACTCATGTAGGTGTAATGAGTATCATTACCATTCAAACACACTTGAACAGTCATAACCTTGTAGATGATGGTTTTAAATTATGCATACAACAGATAGAAAGTGGGCAAATTTGATTTGAAGTAAAAAAAAAAAAAGAGCATAAATATAAAATGGATGGGATTGTGCTTAGATGGAGGTGAGTTGTATACCTCACAGAGTTAGTGTGGATTAAAACAATATCTGTTCCATGTGTTTGTAAGATGAACTGAAAAAAAAAACAAGAGAAAATATTTTTGGTGTGAACAAAAAGTACCTCATAACACAGTGCTTTTAAAACTGAGTGTAACAACTCATTCCCATTTCAAAAACAAAGTTCTCAGGAACTTTTTCTTACCACAAGTGCTCTGTCAAATGTTGGTGCAGCTTGTCTTTGAAATAAGAATCACGATTAAATGTATGAGTAATAAAATAATGATATTTAACAGTTGAAATAATCACAGTTATTATGTAGTATACTGAGTTTGCTATTAATGACATCCTGCTGTTTTTTTTTTGTTTCTTTTATTTTCTGGATTTTAATTCAATTCGATTGTATTTGTATATGTCTTTTAACAATGCACATTGTCACAAAACAGCTTAACATAGATATATACATTCCAGATAAAAGTATTAAATGTATAAATTTATCCCTAATGAGCAAGCCAGAGGCGACAGTGGCAAGGACCAATCCCCTGAGACAACATGAGGAAGAAACTTAGTTAGGAACTAGACTCAAAAGGGAACCCATCCTCATCTGGGTGACATTGAATAGCGTGATTATAAATAACTTGTTTCTATAACTGTGTACTATATGGTGAAAAAGTCCTATTATGAAACCAGGGAATTCATGACAGTTTTGATATGAAGTCTATTTCATTGAATTTATCAGCTGTTCACTGAGGGAGACTTGAGTGCAAAACTGTTCGTGGCATTTGCGGTCCTAAAGCTATCATGACATTGTAATTCTAAGCTATCATAGCAAAATGGCTTTTTTCATTTGTAGTCCAAAGCCATCTTTACGGTTTCTAAGTATATCTCATGGGGCCATCCTCAGCAGGATTGAGTGGTTTCCAAGTGAGGATTTTAGCCATGAATAGATTTCCACTAATTACTCTTTGGTTAGAGAGTTGGCATCAGGAAGTGCTAATGAAATAGGAAGATTATTGTTACCACTCATTGTTATGTGTTGTTTATACACTGTCGTGTGACTAGCTGTATTTGTATACAGTACATGTTCCAACTGTAACAGATTTTTTTTCCTGAAGCACTCTACTGAATCATTTCACAACGAATGCTTTGTGAAAGAAATTCTGAATTCTCACAGTACTGCAATATGTCTTTAATAATATAGTATTTTTCTTTGAAGGGTTACTTAGGCCATGTACACACGTAGCCGGGTATTTTTAAAACCGAACATTTTCCCCCCCTCCATTTATAAAAATGTTTTATCCACACCACCTCGTCTTCGAAAAAAATCCCTTCCACACATCACCGAACATCTGCGTTTTCAATCACATTCATAAGCATTCCAAACCTGTAGATGGCATTATTTCCCCAAATCCTACCCCCTAATCACATCAGAATAGCACCTGCACAATAATTAACGCTTTCAAGGCACTACTCCGATCCATTACTCTTTGTCCATGCTTAATCTGGCTCCTGCAGTAAACAAAGGTCGCACGTTTGACGTCAGGGCAGATTTGTTGTCATTTTTTGGCGCAGATTGTGACGTCCTAAAACGCAAAACTCCGGTTATCTCTGTCTACACGAAAAGGCATACACAGAGTTTTCAAAAATCTTCACTTTGCCCAGAGTTTTTTTAAATATTCGTTTTTGATGTGTTTTCATGTGGATGACAGGCCAAAACGTAGAAAAATATCTTCGATTTAGCAGATACCCGGCTACGTGTGGACGGGGTCTTAGAAAATGTTCGGTTTCATCAGGCTTTCAATACACTGTCACCAGGCTCTCACCCATTTGCATTCATTTCCCATAATGTACAAACTCCTAGTTATTTTGGTTTTAGTGTCAGTAAAAGTTAACTCATTGAAACTAATTAAACCAATGTTTAATTAATTGGAAGATACACAATTTTAAAAAGAGCAATGTTACATAATGACCATACTAAAACTTCCCATGTGCTGGACTTTTTTGACCAAGTGAGGGGTGTAACTAGGAATTGCATTATTGCAAGACAGACTGGAGTTCAGACTGAAAGATGTGAATCTTTTTTATACTCCAGAAAATGAAACCTTGAGAACTGTCTGCTTTATTTAGTCATTATTTTGGAAGTGCTTTGTTTGATGGAAAAACTATGCAGGAAACATAAAGCTTAGGTAGCTGTGAAAATGCAAATGTGATTGAATGACTTACAAAAATATTTATTTATTTATTTACTACCTCACCCGCTACAGAGTAAGCGGGGTGAGGTATTGTTTTTGGTCAGATTTCTTTATTTTTTTTGTTAACAATATTGCGAGAAAATGGTTGGATCGATCTTCATGAAACTTTCAGGATAGATAGGCATTGGTCTCAAATAGAACCTCCAACATTTTGAGGGTCATCCCGTCAAGGCTACCAAAAAGGTCAAAATCGTTTTTGTTGTGACTACTGCCTCATATAGAGGCGCTAGCCACTATGTCATTGTGCTGTAAGAATGTAAGAGTGTAACGATTGCGCACTGCGTATACATGTGTTCCGACTAAAACAGGGTGTGACGGCGTGTGTATGTCAGCCCTGGTTCAGAGGTTTCAGTTTTGAAAACTGTAAGAGGTAAAAGTAGAATAATATAAAGTACAGACACTTGGCATATTTTACTTCTGTGATTTTTTAATTGTTCATTTTTGGATTGCGCTTCATTTTTGTGGCTACCGCCTCATAGAGTAAATATATATGCCATATTTACTGTATGGACATGGTATCAGAAAGCAATTTTATTAATAAGCAGTAACCACATGTACTCATAGGGTACCTATGTTTTTCGCAGTATCTTCCTTCATCATAAGTGTGACCGGGCAAGGTTTGTTTTGCCTGGCAACACTTGTTTGTTTGTTTATTTATTTATTTACTTACTTACTTATTTAATGATTGATTGTCCAACATAATAAATATGTAAGAATTGGACTTACAACTTAATGTGACAGTTATATGAATTGTCATTCATGCTGAATTTTATAATTGATAACGTGGACCCATGTCTTGGTGAATATCAGTTAGTTTTGTTTAAGCTGTATACTGAGCTGTATACTGAACACTGTATGGTTCGGCATTAATGATGGTACTGCTTGGAAACAATGTAAGGTCGTTACATTTTGAGATTGATATGGTATACCTCTAGTTCTAATCCAGGGTGGCATGGTGGTGTAGTGGTTAGCACTGTTGCCTCACAGCAAAAAGGTTCTGGGTTCGAGCCCAGTGGCTGACCGGGGCCTTTCTGTGTGGAGTTTGCATGTTCTCCCTGTGTCTGTGTGGGTTTCCTTCAGGTGCTCTGGTTTCCCCCACAGTCCGAGACATGCAGGTTGGTGGCTCTAAATTGACCGTAGGTGTGAATGGTTGTTTGTCTCTATGTGTCAGACTTGCAATGATCTGGCAGCTTGTTCAGGGTGTACCCCGCCTCTTGCCCATAGTCAGCTGGGATAGGCTCCAGCTTGCCTGTGACCCTGCATAGGATAAGTGGTTATGGATAATGGATGGATAGTTCTTTTTTTTTTTAAAGATATTTTTTGAGCTTTTTGCACCTTTATTGGATAGGACAGTGCAGAGACAGGAAACGAGCGGGAGAGAGAGACAGGGAGGGATCGGGAAATGACCCCGGGCCGGAATCGAACCCGGGTCCCCAGATTTATGGTATGGCACCTTATCCACCCAAGCCACGACGCCCCCATGGATGGATAGTTCTAATCCAACTCCTACCCCAGGGAATAATATAAATACAAAGTGAATATTGTTTAAATATTATGAAACAAATGTGCTTTTTCACATAAGTGAGTGTATCTGTCACTGTCAGAATTCCAAGACATGTGAGGAGTCATGTGAGAACTCTTCTGCATGATGCAGCTTTCCAGTGACTTCTGGCAAAATTAGGGTGATTTTAAAGCATTATGTCAAGGAAACTTATATAAAGTTAGAATATGACATCCTGTGTTCATTATCATTGCCTAGCTTCACATACAGTTTTGGAGTGGTTTAAATGAAATGAAACTTCAGAAAATCAATAATCCATTTTTTTTTTTTTTTTACATCCTGCACTTTAATTTAGGTTTGACCTTTTAAATCCATCATTCATCAAAAAAGTAAAACCTTCTGGAAAACACAAAACAATCCATTACTCAAAGCTATTTTCTAGGCCACAATGGTACAGTTACTTTCTCTTTCACCTTCTCCATCTTCATTCTGTCAGAATTTCAAATCTGACGAGTTGGGACTGACAACACAAAGCTGTCCAAAAGCTTTGATATTTCTGGTGCACTTTCAGATTGTAGTTTTTTTTAGCATTACACAACTTTTTCAGTCATCTGTTGCCCCTGTCCCAGCTTTTCTGAAACATGTTGCTGACATCAAATTCAAAATGAGCACATATTTTTCAAAACCAATAAAATTTCTCAGTTTCAACATTTGATATGTTGTTCTTGTACTATTTTCAATGAAATATAGGGTTTCCATGATTTACAAATCTTCGCATTCTGTTTTTATGTACAGTTTACACAGCGTCCCAACTTTTTTGGAATTGGGGTTGTATATATATGTATATATATATGTATATATATATATATATATATATATATATATATATATATATGTATATATATATGTATATATATATATGAGATGAGATGAGATGAGATATATATATATATATATATATATATAAAGAAGTAGGCTCAATGAAATGGAGATTAGAGTAAATGTGTATAGTGTTTAGGTTGAAAGAGTATTGTTGGATGTTGACTAAGTTAGTCAGAGCAAGAATTAGAAGTGTGTCATTCCATATTGGGAGCTGCATCATGAGATTTTGAGAATCAGGGTGCAGAATATTACTAATAATACATGTTTTATGCACTTTCAACATCAAAACATTTCTCATGCTTCTCTCAGCATATTCACAGTAAGAAGCACATGGTGATCTGATTTGATCAAAAGGTGCAGGCTATCTGCTGGTACCTCATATAGTGAAGGCTACATCAGGGGGCAGAGCCTTTTCTTACAAAGCCCCACAGTTATGGAACAGCCTTCCAAGTAATGTTCAGGAATCAGACACAGTCTCAGTGTTTAAGTCTAGGCTGAAAACATATCTGTTTAGTCAAGCCTTTTGTTAATGGTGTTTATGAGGTAAAGGTGTAGGTCTGGAGGGTCCTCAGACATAGAGTGTCTTTGGTAAACTGGGATGTATGGATGCTGTCAGTCCCCACTCGCTTGCTCACTCGAGTTTGTTGATGGTGTAGTGGCTGGCTGCTTTATGTCCCGGGGCTCCCTCATGCCTGTGTTACCTTCTGGCTCTCCCCTTTTAGTTATGCTGCCATAGTTAGTTGCCGCCGGAGTCCCTGCTTGTACTCAGCGCAATATGTATATTGTTCCTACTTATTCAGGTGACATTGGGCATACCTAACAACCTGTGTTTTCTTTCCCTCTCTCTCCCCCCCTCCCCCCAAATCTGTCCCTCTGAGTTACATGGAGTCAACAGGAAATCTTTTAGTGGAGAGGGTGGAGACCTCAACTGGCTATCGTAGCCTGCAGGGAATCGGCCGTCAGACATTCTGTCGCATGTCCCAGACCTGGGGAAATGTAACTGAATTGTCTTGGCCAGCCCTAAGGGTCCCATCTGCATCCCATCATTGCTGAGGAGTGTGCTCCCATCACCCAATCAAGCATTCAGCCAGAGCAGGTCATGATATTTTTTTAACCATATTAACATGCCATTGTTGTGTATTATGCCTGATGTCAAGACTCTCGTCTCTGTGAGCCTACCACACAGACTTAATACTTGTCATTTTTAGGGCATACCTAACAACCTGTGTGCCCCCCGCCAAATCTGTCCCTCTGAGTTACATGTCGGTCCTGGGATCGAGATGCTGACCTCTTCTGCCCCTTGGACCTGCTTAATCCATCCTGGTGCCCTGTGTCTGGTTGGAGTCTTATCGCATCGCTCCTGTGGAGGATGGCCCCATGAGGACAGTTGAAAGTTACACCTGGAGGACGCTCAGGACGCTTACAGTAATGCTTTTATGGCTGAGGACTACAGTTGACTTGCTAACTTTAGGACTGCAGTTGTCATGAACAGTTCTGCACTCAAGTTTCCATCAATGAAGAGTTACAACATCAACGAAACTGTCTTCATGTTAAAACTGTTAATGTTATAGTCATGCTGTCTGTTGTTGCCCAAATGAGGATGGGTTCCCTTTTGAGTCTGGTTCCTCTCGAGGTTTCTTCCTCATGTTGTCTGAGGGAGTTTTTCCTTGCCACTGTCGCCGCAGGCTTGCTCATTGGGGATAGATTAGGGATAAAATTAGCTCATGTTTTAAGTCGTTCAAATTCTGTAAAGCTGCTTTGTGACAATGTTTATTGTTAAAAGTGCTATACAAATAAACTTGACTTGATCAGTCAGTGTTTGCTAGTATAGCAAAGAATATCAAAACTCACTGAAGCACTGAAAAGCAGTGCAAACTGGTAATCAGACGATGGTCTATTCTTTTTAGTATATCTTATAGAATCACCCAAACAATTTACCTATAGTTCTACATTTTGAGCTGTGGATTTAGGTTTATTTCTTTTAGGTATGAAGATGTTTCCCTGTAGCTATGGATACAGTAGATGTATGTACAGTTGTGGTCAGAAGTTTACATACAGTGACATGAATGTCATCTTGGATATGAGTGTCATGGCAATATTGGGCTTTCAGTGATTTCTCTGAACTGTTCTTTTTCTGTGGCAGAATGATTGTACAGCTTACAGCTTTAAAAAATAGAATTCGGTGCACAATTTTCTTTTAGTTTTCTGAAATCAACACAGGGTTAAAATTATACATACAGGGTCAAAAATTTACATACACTCACTTAGATTATTAATTCAGAGGTGGTGAAACTTAAAAAATGTCTCTTATCTTGCCGAGGCCAAGGCCTCTTAACTTCCTGTGAGTGATTATGATTGACTATGTGCAGGATGAACAGACTCAAAAACTCCTTTGTCCCTCACACCATCAGACTGTACAACTCCTCTCTGGGGGGGAGGAGGGGTAACAGGAGGACAGAGGACGGGAAGGAGCAGTAGCCTAGCCTAACAATAAGCAATACCAGACAATGTGCAATATAAAGTGCAATATCTCTCCTACCGCCGCCCCCTTCTCCCCACCTTTTCCCCCCTCCTTCCCCCTTCCTCTCTTCCCCATATCTTATTCTTTTTATATTTGTATATGTAAATACTTAATTTATTTTAATTTATCTAGAAGTTTTCTCTATTTCTTTTCTCTGTTTACCTGTAATGATGCTGCTGGAATCTTAATTTCCCTGAGGGAACCCGCCCAAAGGGATCAATAAAGTTTTATCTAATCTAATCTAATCTAATCTAATCTAATCTAATCTAATCTAATCTAATCTAATCTAATCTAATCTACAGCTGGTAGCTTCTCTGTGTCTTCATAAAAAGGGTTTGTTTACAGCACTCATTGGATTGACCAACACACAGTAAAATGGGAAAGTCCAAGGAGCTCAGTGCAGATCTAAGAAAGAGGATCACAGATGTACACAACTCAGGAATGTCTCTTAGAGCCATTTCTAAACAACTGCAGATCCCAAGATCAGTTCAAACAATTGTATGTAAGTTACTGGGAGCTGTAGTTACTTTGCCAAACCACTTTACTTCAAGAAAACCCAAACTGTCACCCTCAGCTGAAAGGAAATTGGTTTGGATGGTCAGTAACAACCCAGGAACCACCATGGCAGACCCCTGTCATGACTGGAAGCTGATGGATCACTGTGTACAGTTCAGTGAGTTTTATATCACCATGGACTAAGAGGCTGCTATTCAAGAAATAACCCCCCGCTCCAAAATTGACACCTTCAAGCTTAACTAAAGTTTGCAACTAACCACATGGACAAAGAAAAAGCCTTCTGGAGGGTAGCTGTATGGTCACAAGACAAAGATTGAGTTGTTTGGCCACAATGACCACCATGCACAGAAGGACACTGTACCAGCTGGCGGTAGAGGATCATCATGCTCTGGGGTTTTGCTGCCAGTGGAACTGGTTCATTGCACAAAGTGGATGGAATAATGAAGGAGGACTACCTCAGAATTCTTCAGAATAAACTATCAGAAACTTGAACACGACTTGGGACTTGGGAGTTACAACAGGGCAGTGAACCCAAACACGCACCAGAGTTGGTTGTGGAGGATAAAGCAGCCTAACATTAAGCTTAAAACAAGTCCTGACTTCAACCCTATCGAAAATATATGGACCGTGCTTACAAGTTGAGTCCATGCCAAGAAAAAAAAAAAAAAATTGAACTCTACCAATTGTACCATGAAGAGTCGTGAAATATCCAACCAGAATTCTGCCAGAAGCTTGTTCATGGTAAACAAAATGTTTGGTCAAGGTGAACCTTGAGAAGAGACATTTTACCCAAATATTAGGTGTGCTGGATGTAATTTTTTGACCCTATATGTACACTTTTGACCCTGTGTTGATTTCAGAAAACCCAAAGAAAATTGTGCACCGAATTCTAGTTTTTTTTAAAGCTGCAAGCTGTACAATCATTCTGCCACAGAAAAAGAACAGTTCAGAGAAATCACTGAAAGCCCCAATATTGCCATGACATTCATATCCATGATGACATTCATGTCACTGTATGTAAACTTCTGATCACAACTGTATGTATTTAATGGAAATATATACAACATAAAAATTTAAACCTCCTTTGCTGCTTCAGGTAAATGCTTTGGTAAATCAGTAAAGTTAATTCTAATGCATGTTTTATTATGTATTTAAAAAGCTACAACAGTGTTCCTGCAGTTATACAGCAAGGTGCTTTTATCCAGTACAATGGTTTGTACCCAGTATTTTGCTGTCAATTTTACATAAATTATCTACAGTGTAGAACACTCAAATATTCAGGGACTAAATATTAAAATACAGAGTGCCTAGGCTTATCTTTCAAGAAGTTAAAATCTCAGAATCATTTGTGGTGGAATGAGGATTAAATTAAGCTTAAATTCCAGCTGCAAGAGATAAAATGGTCCAGTACATCAAATCTATTCATCATTCATCTTGGCTGCCTTTCCGCATACTTTATTTTGTCCTGAAGTTAGAATAGAATAGAATAGAATAGAATAGAATAGAATAGAATAGAATAGAATACCTTTATTGTCACTATACACATGTACAATGAGATTAAAGCATCTCCAATAACAGTGCAAACAGCATGTAGAGAGAGAGAGAGAGAGAGAGAGAGGAAGGGGGGAGGAGAAAAAAGGGGGGGTGTAAGTTCTTTTCATTACTAGATCTGGAGTGACTAGTTTTGTCTTTCACATCTTACGCTGTTTCCAGCAATGTGTTTGCTAATGAGAGGTTTAACAATTTCATTTAAATTCTCTTGTGTGCTGAAGTTCATAGTCAGGTCAGTTATGTACAGGTGTTGATGTTGTGGGCCAATATCTGAAAAATATGCTGTTGGAAATGTGGACTAAGATTTCTTTGGCATTTAGATTGAGCACGTCAGGTTGCATGTGCGTGCTCAGGATAAGTGAAGAGGATAGAACAGTAATGTAGTGGCAGATGTTTTATAACGACTGAGTTATTGCCTCTTGGACAGAGCCAGCTGAATATACTGAGTCATCTGGGAGACTGTAATATTACTGGTGGCTTTATTGTCTGTCTGTCTGTCTGTCTGTCTGTCTATTTTTGTTTGTTTGCTTTTACTGTTTTGGCTACAGTGAGCCATCTTTAACTGTAATGCTATGTTAAAGTTAAGTGACTATTTGCATATCTGGTGGTGTTTTTATACATATGACCAAATTAGCTACCTACTCCCACTTATTAATAAATTATAGACATTCACATAAAACATTATATATAAATAAAGGTATGAGATTTTATTCACAGTTCTTTGAAAGCGCAGAATAAATATCAAGATTCTGTAGAATTGTTTGCTTTTTAGAGGACCCCATGGGGGCTGTATACAGTATATATTCACTTGCAAAAATGCTTGTCACCAAACTCCAGGAAATACTAAGGCATTGGACGCATATTAATGGACGCACCTTTTCTTGACCTGGCAACAGTTTGGCGACAAACTGTCAACATCTAATATCAGAAAACTGACTTTTATTCCGTCAACCGGTCTTTGTCACCACACATTTATATAGAGATTCACTCGCGTGGATTCATGACCATTCTTGCCACCAAACTCCAGGAAATAGTAAGACATGGGGCGAGCATTAATGGGCAGAAATATATTGGAGATGCCTTTTACTCAACCTGGCTACAGTTTGGATATAATCTGTCAACATTTCATACGAGAAAAGTGACTTTTATTTAATGAACTGGGCATCTATCCAGCCGCCATGGCAGTGGCTGAATGGGCTGGATTTCTCTGAGAATGTATTCCATTCATGTTCTCATTTAACATGTTGGGGATTATTTCTGCTGAAATGCCAAAAATACCTTGAAAAAACTTGAAATGTGAAACACTTGATATTCCTCTTACATTGTGCATGCTTTGCATTGTAATGTAATGCTCTGGATCTCATTGACACTATGTGTAATTATAAGGCTAACAGCATATGTTGTCCAATAAATAGACAGTATAGCTTGGCCTTCTGTCTTTGGCTTCCTCGGTTGCTTCCATGCTTTCTGTGGTGGAAATGACAAAGAACTATGACAGGTTAGCAGACTGATCTGCTTTTTTTCCCCCTTTGGATGCCATAATAAGCTTTTTGACATTAAATGTGGTTAAACTTCCAGAAAAAAAAAATCATAGAAAAATCTAGGTAACTGACCATTCATGACGGCTGCATGACCACCTACAAAAATGCTGTTGGGATGGGCCTTGTGTTCCTTGAACACATTTCTAGTTTCAATTATATTTGTAAATATAACATGACAGGGTGGCACGGTGGTGTAGTGGTTAGCGCTGTCGCCTCACAGCAAGAAGGTCCGGGTTCGAGCCCCGTGGCCGGCGAGGGCCTTTCTGTGCGGAGTTTGCATGTTCTCCCCGTGTCCGCGTGGGTTTCCTCCGGGTGCTCCGGTTTCCCCCACAGTCCAAAGACATGCAGGTTAGGTTAACTGGTGACTCTAAATTGACCGTAGGTGTGAATGTGAGTGTGAATGGTTGTCTGTGTCTGTGTGTCAGCCCTGTGATGACCTGGCGACTTGTCCAGGGTGTACCCCGCCTTTCGCCCGTAGTCAGCTGAGATGGGCTCCAGCTTGCCTGTGACCCTGTAGAACAGGATAAAGCGGCTAGAGATAATGAGATGAGAGATGAGATATAACATGACACTGAATGGAATCTAGCTGGGCATTAAATCAAACTTGCTTTGTGATATAGAAATAATGGGATTAAAGCTAGGTTAGTCAATTTATTTTAGAAGCCTTTTTGTTATATTTCTTGAAATTATATTTGCATTGTGACAGCAATGAATAAATCGAATGTTCTGGCAAAAAAAGAAAACAACAACAACAACAACAACAACAAAACCCCTGTCATCTGTGATGGATGCAGGTCTGTAAGAATCCTGTCCAGTCATTTCATTTGGTCCACATAAAATGATTGGGTGGCCTACCTGCCTGTCTGTCTACCTACCTGCCTGCCTACTTGTGCACACTCTGCGTGTGCACTCATTGTGTATAACTGGAGTCTTCCACAAGGCTAGGCAGAGATATTGCTAAAGCTAGTGAGCTAGGTACACAAGAATGACAGAGAAAGAGCAGCCAAAATTTCCAGTTCTGTCAGAATCACTTTCGTCAAGGAATATTATTACATTACAATATTTGCAACAAGTTATATTTGGCAGGTGGCTCTGTTCTGGGACCTCCCTGCTCTTCCATGTGCATACGTGGAAAGGTTAAAGCACAGAGAGCTGCAGCAAACATCCCCCCAGTACAGAACAGAGAAGGCATCAATGACAACAGAGATGACATTGATTAAGGTTGGAATATGGGACCTCTCTGCCCTTCCACGTGCCTGTGTGGAAAGCCTTGAGGCAGGGAGAGCAGCTTCCTGCCCTTAGATGTGCCTGCATGGAATGGCTAAAGCAGGGCGGGTGGTAGCAATGAAAATGCATGGATTAGGGATCTTAGCCTCTTTGACAAGGGCTAAATGCAATGGTTAGAAGACTAGGTCAACACATCTTCAAAATTGTAGGTCATGGGGGTGTTCCCTTTATGTAGTGATTATCATCTATCAGAAAGTGGTCCAAGGAAGGACAATCAGTGAACCACAGAAGAGCACCTGTACAACTGCTGAAAAAGTTAATGCTGGCTATAATAGAAAGTGTTAGAATGCACAGCGCATCACTGAGGAAGGAGCGTTGTATGCTGACTCGTGTCTGCCAAGGAAAGTGCCTACAATAGGCATGTGATCATCAGAACTGGACCATGGAGTAATGGAAGACGGTGGCCTAGACTGGGTTGTGAGCTGGCATCAGTGATACAGAAATTACATTGATTAAAGTCAGACAACATGAAAGGGTAGTTGGGGTGGAGGTGGGTTACAAAATGGCTTGCAGAGGAAGCAGTAAAGGTCAGCAGATTAAAGTAGCTTAAACAGGGGCACGATGAAAGATTTGCCAATAGAATGCATAGAAAGGACTCAGCTGAGCTGACAGCTGATGTGGGCTGGCTTGAGATCAGCTGCAGTCAGCTGATGCACTGGGATTGAGGGCTGATTTTGATTTCGTGGCCTGCCAAAACTACACTACGCTCGATTTACACCTAACGTTATACCTACAACAGCTTGCACTGCTAAATAAAGCAAGAAAAGAAAGACTGAAGTAGAAAAGACAACAACAAAAAAGTGGTTGGATAAAGCAGCGTTTCTCAACCTTTGTTCAGTCACGGCACCCTTCAGAAGTATGCAAATTCTCAAGGCACCCCCATATAAAATATATGCAGTCACGCTGACCGTACGCTGACCCCGGCAGTGACGTTGTGACATGGGAAAGGGGGCCGTGAGACAAATTTTGATGATGCATGAGGCGGCGATGATCTGCATTAGTGTAACTACCACTTTTTGGAATTTTAATTCATTGTATTTATTTCAATATTAGAATATATAATTTTTTGACGGCACCCCTAATGAAGCCAGACAGCACCCCAGGGTCCTTCAGCAGTAATCAGGCAGTTCATGTGCCTTGGAGGAGTGGCTTTCGAGAGAGGCCTGAAGGGAGGAGGTGAGATTTTTCACTTGGATAGTTTGAAAATCTAACTTACTCTTGCTGGTGTCTCTAACATTGCTGACCCTACTTTTAATGAATGTTATTGGTGATTTAGATAATGCAGTTTAAAGGGCATATCCTGGACCAATTTAGTGGGCTTTTTTTTATATGAAAGTATGTCCCTTTACACACTCATCCAGAAGGGTAATTTTGCACAAGGCCATCTGTCTACAGCAGAAAAAATAAAATAAAAAAATGCATCTGGAAAAATCCTAAGAGATTTTTCTGGAGCCATATCGATCCAGATTCATGACGTCACATGTGGATCCGCCAGCAGGCTGAGAGACCCTGCATGGATTCAGTGCACAGTCTGTGTAGACCAAGTTTAGCAGCTAGCGATTTTGCATTGAAATATGGAATTGTCGCCTGAGCACAATGTTACTTCACCTTTGGATAAAGAATATAATGAAATGTCAGAATTGGGGCTTCATCTGTTTGGATTTGATGATGATTCAAGTATTCAGTAGTAATTAAAAATTACTATTATGTATTTATATATTTCTTCATTTAGAAGAGTACTGGCTACTGTAGGAGAAAGATTTCATAAGCTACACACATGGAATCAGCTAAGCAGGGTTGTATATACATTTAATGTGTTTGACAGGTCCCAAGATCTCAAGCCCTGACATGCACATCCCTTGATACATGTGAAGTAAGTGTATTATCGCCCAGTGCTTTTGTGTTGTTTACTTTTGTGTGTGTCAATAAATAACATTATCCGTGTACCACACAAACACAGGAACACCTAATTTAGAGTATAATCTCTCTTATTTCTTACCCTGGCAACAGTCAACTTGTGAATTGCCGATTTTCTTGGTCTTTTTCTCGGCTCTGCTTGGTCCTCGGCTTCGAGGGCCTCAGTGGATGCGGCACTTCACCTTCTGTCAGGGGAGACGAACACGGCTGGCTCCTTTGGTGACACTGACACAAATGGAGACGTGTTGCTTTGGGCATTCTAACAGATGGAACTGCATCTTTTTTCAGATCAAGTTGCTTCTTGAAGCCCATTTCCCACTGCAAATAGTTCTCAAAGTTGTCTGGCTTTATGAAGTGAGCCCTGCATATGATGCTGTGGTCTGTTGCATGTTGCCAGCTTTTCCGGGTGCCTCGCACAAAGCGCTCCCATTTCTCTCTCATTGTCCGGTCTTTTGGAAAATGATGAGTACTAATCCCATCAAGATTGGTGTTGCTACACCCTCCTACGATACATCTGTTAACCATTTTAATAATTACGTGATAACATTGAAGAAATTTGCAGAAAACCACCAGGTCGTTTTCTCATAAACAAACCAATGCTGACATGGGATTCAGAAGGAGGCGTCCCGCATGTGACGTCACGAAAATCAATGTTTGCCGGGAAATCCAAATGCCAAGTTTTTTCAGAGGTGGACCAATTCGCTTCAAATGGCTTGATTTCAACTGAATTTTTCTGGTATTGCACAAGGTAAAAAAATTGCACAAAATGCAAAATGTGACAGATATTTGACCAAAGTTTAATATAAAATAGGATAATTACATTGATCTTGCTCCAGACAAGCATTTTAGCTCTGTATCAGAAATAATCTCCATCCATGCTATGCCTGAAAACACATATCACACGACCATTTATGTACACCCTGCCTTTCGCCCGTAGTCAGCTGGGATAGGCTCCAGCTTGCCTGCGACCCTGTAGAACAGGATAAAGCGGCTAGAGATAATGAGATGAGATGAGATTTATGTACACTGGGCATGTGTGTGCTGGTATAAACAGCTGATACCACATGCTTTCTTCTGGAAAAGGTCACATGATAGGAGTGTAATGAATCAGAGAACTATACATCATGACCCAATCAGGATGTGAACGTGGATATCTGTGTCACTTCCGAACATCTCTGTTTTTTGCCCGTCTACACTAAAACACTCCCTCAGATTTTTCAAAAACTCAAAAACTCCAGAGTAGCATGGATGCCAGGTGTAAACGTAGCAAAAGTGATGCATTTTAAAACTAAAACATGCAGAACATGTGGACAGAGCCTGACAGCACACATGGCAGAGAGTGTAGCCGGGGGGGGGGGGGGGGGGATTGCATACACTACGTTGTCCTGTTTGTGTCTGGCTATTCTGTCCTTAAGGTGGACCAGTTTCTGCTTCAGGGTGTTACTGGGTCTGAAATGTTCCAGAATGTTGTGTTTGTAGAAGATCCTCCTGAGTTTCTCAGATAGACCAGAAATGTAGGGAATGACAATGTTCTTGCATTTGTTCCTGTTATCCTCCTTGTCCGTTACGTTCCTTTTTCTGCTCTTGAAGAAAGACCAGTTGGGATACCTGTAGTTCTGAAGTGATGTGATTCTGCTCCTTCTCTTTTCCCTCTACCATTGTAGGAACGTTCTGAGCCCTGTGTTGCAAGGTCCTAATAACCCCCAATTTGTGTTCCAGTGGGTGGTGAGAGTCAAAGAGTAGGTACTGGTCTGTGTGTGTGGGTTTCTGGTAGACCTCGATGCTAAGGCTTCTGTCTTGTCTAATGTGTACATCACAATCCAAGAAGGCTAGATTATTCCCACTGACATCCTCCCGAGTGAAATTGATGTTGATATCCACTGCATTGATGTGCTTAGAGAAAGTTTCCACCTCATGGGTTTTGATTTTAACCCAGGTGTCATCCACATATCTGAACCAGTGGCTGGGAGCAACTCCTGAAAAAGTGGTCAAAGCTTTATGTTCCACTTCCTCCATGTAAAGATTGGCCACAATAGGGGACACCGGTGAGCCCATGGCACATCCATGCTTCTGTCTGTAGAAACTTTCATTAAACTGGAAATAAGTGGTAGTCAGGCAGAGGTCAAGCAGGGTGCAAATCTGGTCCGTGGTGAGGTTCGTTCTATCCAGTAAGGTGCTGTCTTGAAGGAGTCGTTTTCTAACAGATTCGACTGTTTCTGTGGTGGGAATGCAGGTGAAAAGAGAAGTGACATCATAGGAAACCATGGTTTCATCTGAGTCTAGTTTGAGGTCTGCAACTTTAGTAGCAAAATCTTGGGAGTTTTTGATGTGATGTGGCGTATTCCCAACAAGAGGAGCCAGGATGGTGGCTAGGTGTTTGGCAATGTTATAGGTGACAGAGTTTATACGCCTGATGATAGGTCGGAGTGGAGCCCCTTCCTTGTGAATCTTGGGGAGTCCGTATATGAGAGGAACGGCTTCCCCAGGGTACAATCTGTAGTACAGAGATCGGTTGATGGCTTGGTCCTTTTCTAATTGTTGCAGGCAGCTAACAACTTTCTTTTTGTAACAACTGGTGGGGTCCCGCCTCAAGGTTTCATAGGTGGTTGTGTCGCTGAGGAGACTGGTCATCCTGGAGTGGTAGTCCGCTGTGTTTAGCACCACTGTGCATCTCCCTTTGTCAGCAGGAAGGATGGTGATGTTCCAGTCTCTTTGAAGCAATGTAAGAGCCCTCCTTTCTTGGCTGGTGAGGTTGGAGGGGGGTGCTTTTGCACTGGACAGAGCAGCTGATATCTAAGTTGTTCTGCCTCTGTGTTGGTTAGATTGTTGTTTCTAATGGCTGACTCTGTGGCTGTGATGAGGTCTACCACTGGTATCCGCTCTGGTGAAACTGCAAAGTTAAGTCCCTTGGATAAAACATCTTTCTCTGGTTGGGTGAGTACCCTGTCGGATAAGTTCTTCACCCATTTCTCTTCTATGTCCGGTTGTGTAGCCTGGTCAGATTTCTTCCTCCAAGTCAGCACTTCTGTCTTGCTGGAGGAGGTGGTTTTAGACAGCAATGTTTGAAATTTGCACATCTGTCATTCCTTGCCTTTGGTATGTTGTGAAATCTGTGCCTTCTCAGTGAACTCATACAGTTTAATAAAGTGCAGAATATATATACAGTGAGACAATATATACACAGGCAAACAATCCAAAATGGCAGGCTAGATAAAAAACGAGAATACAGGCAAAAGGGTCAGTCGAGGCACAAGCAGTACATCAAAGGCTAAGCAAGGATAAGAACGAGAAACAGGCACAAGGATCATGAAACAGGAAATAAAAAGACAACGGGTAAAAAGGCTCGGTATGCATACATGCATATCGTAATACTTCGCGATGCAAATGCATCAGCACAGTCCTTAAATAGGCAAACACATAATTCTTTAATTGAGCTCAGGTGTGCCTTGTTCTTGGCACATGCGCAGCCCAAGGTGCGCCTTCAGGTGCATGCGCCACAGCGTGCAGGACTCCATCACTGATGAAGCTGGCAAATCTCGAAATGAATCGAAATTGGAATGATATGGTGATCTGGCCGTTGTGTAAACAGTTTTCAAAATGGTGGCGCTGACACTTCACATTTGAAGTCTCGCACAAGTCTCGTGAAGATCGCGCGGATAAGCTATGCCTGCCGTGGACCATACGAACTGCATTCAACATGGCAAAAAAATGAAAAATCTGATAAGTATAATATAATATGCCACTACGAGTCATGATATAAGGTTAATAAAATCGAAAATGTAATTGAATAACACGTTAATTAAGAAATAAAGCAAGTTTAAAATTGACTTCAGTTCCCCTTTAATGTAGTGTAGTGGTTAGCACTGTCGCCTCACAGCAAGAAGGTTCTGGGTTCAAGCCCAGTGGCCGATGGGGGCCTTTCTGTGTGGAGTTTGCATGTTCTCCCCGTGTCTGCATGGGTTTCCTCTGGGTGCTCCAGTTTCCCCCACAGTCCAAAGACATGCAGGTTAGGCTAATTGGTGGCTCTAAATTGACCGTAGGTGTGAATGTGAGTGTGAATGGTTGTTTGTATCTGTGTGTCAGCCCTGTGATGGCCTGATGACTTGTTCAGGGTGTACCCCACCTCTCGCCCATAGCCAGCTGGGATAGGCTCAAGCTTGCCTGTGACCCTGTATAGGATAAGCGGTTACAGATGATGGAGGTTTTAATAATGCTCTAATAAAATGTAATAACACCACCTTCTTAATAACAGTTCTTTTTGTCACAGGTTCCAATTTTATCAGTTTCTTGTACAATATAATGTGCTTGTTTTAATTTAGAAATCACTGACAAATGTACAGTAACTGCAGCTTATTTTCTCTCTCTCTCTCTCTCTCTCTCTCTCTATCTATCTATCTATCTATCTCACACACACACACACACACACACACACACACACACACACACACACACACACGAGCTATTAGCAGTAGTCAGGTTCATGAACACTTGTCTTGCTGACAAGTGTCTGATTTTTATTTTGTTTGATGTATTTCTTTTATATTTCGATATTGTGTTTTATTCTCTTGCTCAAATCTTCTTTTTTGCTGTCTGCTTTCCTCTCTGTTTCCTCTGCCCCCAGTCCCATTTCGTGACCCATTGTGGTGTCGCAGAAATAAATACAATTAAATAAAAATGCTCTGTATCCTCACTGCCACAAAGGAATTAAAACATCAGTGTATGTCACTACTAATGACTTCTTCATGTCACCCACAACGTTCTTTGAAGACAGCATTTTTCCATTGTTTAGTAAGAAAGAAAGAAAGAAAGAAAGAAAGAAAGAACTCCTGAAAATCAAAGCACCCTTATTAAAACCTCCAGTTCCTATGAATATGCGTTTGGGAAACAGCCCCAATGCTTATACGGTATGTAAACTTCCTGCTTCCCTTCTGTGGTAAACACAAAACAATGCACCATTCCCAGGAATAATGCACACAGTGGGAGTACATCCCAAATGACCCAAATGACTTCCTATTCACTTCATATTCACTATGTTGGTTATAGTATAATGGTCGTGGAGACCCCATATGGAGCAATAAATGCGATTCCAGTAAGTGTCTGCTTGAAGTTAAAGTTAAAAAACTAATATATTATTTAAAATATAGATAGGAAACACATTTCTATAGCTTTACATTAGGTGACAAGGTACACTGGATCTTTCTTATTTTAAATGCGTAAATATGGGGCTCCTGAGTGGCATGACAGAAAAGCATTCACCCATTTGGTTGGGGGAGTAAATACTATGAAAATTTGTTCTGACATCATCCCCAAACCTTGTGCTGGAGTGTGAACACCAAAAACAAGCAGACTTTGTCAAAATGGATTTTTAAATTAACTTGCTCATAAAGTTCAGGCCTGCAGAGCTGTTTTTGCCCGTTTTATCTTGCAGGCAATTCAAATCACTGATCATCACAGCTCATTATGGACTCCAGTAATCACCATCATTAACACAAACCAGATGTACATACCCTACAGCAGACCATTTAGTTAAGCAGTCTACTCCTCTGTTTCCTTTTTAGAAATGTTAATAGTACTGTATGTCAGTGAAATTTGTTTTTCCATCGTGCTGACCGTTATATATATTTCAAAAAAGAAAGTATGAGCGACAGAGTGGCACGGTCTTACAGATCCAGGATCTCTGGTTCAATACTGAGTTCAGGTTACTGTCTGATTTCTGTACATTCTGGCCAGGTCTGCGTGGTTTTCTCCCACCTCTCAAACACAAAGTGCTAGGTACATTAAGTACACCACATTGTCCCTGGGTGTGTACTGGTGTCCCATCCAAGGTGTTTTGATGCCCATTGTTTCCAGGATGGGAACGTAATTACTTCAATGTATATTGAAGTTGAATGAATGAATACATTTTTTAAAGCCATATTCATTTAGTTAAACCTTGTTCCTTTTTCAAATGAAATAGGAAAATTCATGCAAAAAAAAAAATCACATAATTGAGAGCAGCAGTAATCAAAGTCAAAATTAAAGTCAGGAGCCTATGCAACTTTACAGGATCTGGTGAACTTATTATTCATACTTAGTAGAAATATGTTATTACTAGCAACTTTTGAGAAAAAATACCATTGTGTTTTTTTTCTTTTTTCATTTTTTAAAATTTTCATTACCTTAAAGGAGATACGCAGAACCTTTATTTTAAAATACATTTCTGAGTGGATAGTATCTCCATCCTTGACTCTTGTATGATGCATAATTGGGAATAAAAAATATATCAATCAATCAATCAATCAATCAATCAATCAATCAATCAATCAATCAATCAAATTTTATTTATATAGCCCTTTACAATAACCAAAAGGTACCCAAAGTGCTTTACATCGAAGCCATAAAACAGAACACCAAAACACATAAAAACACAGGTTTTGACTGCGGAAGGTGCCACCGTGCTGCAGATTACCAAAAGCCTTTCAGAAGTACATGAAATAAAACAGACGAAATGAAGCACCCCTCAAAAACAAGACTCCCCTAGTCAGGATTGAATGCCAATCTAAAAAAGTAGGTCTTCAACTTTGATTTAAAAAGGCTGGGATCAATAGTGGTGCGAATGTCGGGGGGCAGATTGTTCCACAGTCTGGGAGCAGCGACAGCAAAAAAATGATCACCTCACTGTTTATATCTCGAACTTGGAACTTCTAACAGAAGCTGACACGAAGAATGCAGGGCCCTACCATGATCATGAATAGTTAAAATCTCAAACAAGTAAGAGGGAGCCAGGCCATTGATGGCATTAAAAACAAACAACAGAAGTTTAAAATCAATTCTAAAATGGACTGGAAGCCAATGGAGTGACGACAACACAGGAGTAATGTGTTCATGTCTAGACATGCTTGTTACAAATCAGGCCGCAGCGTTCTGTACAAGTTGAAGATGTAAAATTGAAGACTGGCTGAGGCCAACATACAGGGCATTACAATAGTCCAGTCTCGAACTGATAAATGCATGAATTGCCTTCTCGAGATCCTGCCGACTGAGAAACGGCTTCACTTTGGCCAAGAGACGAAGTTAAAAAAAGCTTGTTCTAACAACAGAACTAATCTGTTTATCAAATTTAAGCCCACTGTCAAACGTTACCCCAAGATTTTGTACGAATGGTTTAAAAAAGGGGGCCAGAGTACCAAAATTTGTTATAAAAAAATTTGATGTGGGTGACGTGCCAAATAAAATACATTCCGTTTTGCTGTCGTTCAAATGCAAAAAGTTCCGTGCCAGCCACTGCTTTAGATCAGTAATACAATCCAGTAACTTAGTAAGCGCCGTATTTTCATTGGGTCTCATGGGCAAATATACACAGCAAATTCCTCAGTGTTGAATTAACACTTTCAGAGTTAATTTGGGTCCAATTGGACCTATATAAACACACAGGTGTTAATTCAACACTGGGGATTTTGCTGTGTATCTGCAAATCATCAGCATAAAAGTGAAAAGACAGATTGTGTTTTTTTATAATTGATCCCAGAGGTAATATGTACAAAGAAAACAGAATAGGGCCGAGAATAGAGCCCTGTGGCACCCCACAAGAGAGGGATGCATATGAAGAACAGAGGCAAGGCAAGGCAAGTTTAATTATATAGCACATTTCATACACAATGGCAGTTCAATGTGCTTTACAGAAGTAAAAACAAAAACAGTAAACAATAGAGAAATAAAATTACATAAAATAATTTTATTTTTATTCTAAAACAATTAATTAAAAGAATTAGAATTAAAAGAAAATAATAAGAATTAAACAATAGTAGAAATAAAATAATAAAATGAAGTAGTAGTTCAAATAGGAGGAGAAAAAAGAATAAAATAGAATAAAGTTAAAGTAAATTTAAAACATGCAGAGAAAGTAAAGATTATAAAAAATGTAAAGAAGACAATATTAATTATTTAACAGAAAGCATCTGAAAACAGCTTGGTCTTTAACCTAGATTTGAAGCTGCCAACAGCAGGAGCATTTTTAATGTCCTCTGGCAGTTGGTTCCATGGCTGCACTGCATAGTAGCTAAAAGCTGCTTCACCATACTTTGTTTTAACAACTGGTTTTAATAGTAATTTTTTCTGTTTCGATCTGGTAGATCTGATTGGGTTAGGCCGCTGCAACATATCAGAGAGGTAATTGGGCCCTGTACCATTTAGAGATTTGTATACCAGCAGCAATGCTTTAAAGTCAATTCTGTAGCTTACTGGAAGCCAGTGAAGGGACCTTAGAATTGGAGTAATGTGCTCTGATCTTTTTGTTCGTGTGAGAACCCTAGCCGCTGCATTTTGAACCAGCTGAAGTCGTTTGATGGTCTTTTTTGGCAGGCCTGTGAAAAGGCCATTGCAGTAATCAACCCTACTAGAGATGAAGGCATGTATAAGTTTTTCCAGATCATTTTTTGACATAAGTCCTCTTAGTTTGGAAATGTTTCTTAGGTGATAAAATGCCGTTTTAGTGATTGCTTTCATGTGACTGTCAAAGTTTAGCTCGCTGTCAATGAAAACACTAAGATTTTTAACCATTTCTTTAGTTTTAATCCCTTTTGTGTCAAGAATAGTGGTAATCCTGAGTCTTTCATCTTTTTTTCCAAATAGAATTACTTCTGTTTTATCTGTGTTCAGCTGAAGAAAATTTTGTGACATCCAGCTATTGATTTGATCGATACACTGGTAGAGACATTCAAGGGGGGCATAATCATTAGGTGATAGAGCAAAATAAATTTGGGTGTCATCTGCATAGCAGTGATACAAAATTGAATTTTTATTGATAATTTGCCCAAGTGGGAGCATATAAAGGTTGAAAAGTAATGGTCCAAGAATCGACCCCTGGGGGACACCACAGGTCAAGGACATTGACGTTGAAGAACAATTTCCCAGGGTAACAAAGAAGCTTCTCTTTTAAGTATGAATTTAACCAATTGATAACTTTACCAGTCAATCCAACCCAGTGTTCAAGTCGATATAGCAGTATGTTGTGATCAACGGTATCAAAAGCTGCACTGAGGTCCAGTAATACCAGGACCGATGTTTTGCCTGCATCAGTATTAAGACATATGTCATTTATAACTTTAATCAGCGCTGTTTCAGTGCTATGATTGGCACGAAATCCTGACTGAAAATTATCAAAACGGCTGTTTGATATCAAGAAGGCAATTAATTGATTGAAGACAATTTTTTCAAGGATTTTCCCGATGAATGGTAAATTTGATATTGGCCTGTAGTTATTTAATACTGAAGGATCCAGATTATTTTTTTTAAGTAGGGGCTTTACAACGGCTTTTTTTTAGGGACACAGGAACAATGCCAGTCTCCAGGGATGTATTTATAATTTGAAGCACACCTGTAATTATAAGATGAAGAACAGACTTAAAAAAGTTGGTGGGCAGAATGTCCAATTCAGATGTTGAGGAACTGAGATTTTGTACAGTTTTTTCAAGAGTCTCATAATCAATTAAACAAAATTCTGACATTGTGTTGAAGTTATCTATCTGTGTCATTGGTGATTGCAGTTTTTCAATTTTTTGCAACTGAGATATATTATGAGGAATATTCTGCTGTATTTTATCAATTTTACCTTTGAAAAAGGATGCAAACTCATTGCATTTATTAACAGAGGTCACCAATCATCACAGCGAAGCTCCTATTCGCCAAGTATGACCTAAACCATTGGAGAGCAGTGCCACGGATACCGACATACTGCTCTAGGCGAGATACAAGGACTACATGGTCAACTGTATCAAAGGCCGCTGTAAGGTCAAGCAACACCAGCATGGCAGGATTCCTGGCATCCACAGACAGAGCGATATCATTATGCACCTTTAACAGTGCTGACTCAGTGATATGTCGGGATCTGAAACCAGACTGGAATTATCAAGAACAGAATTTGTCTCTAAAAATGACTGTAATTGAATAAAACAACTTTTTCTAAAACCTTAGAAAGAAAAGGCAAATGGGAGACAGGCCTAAAATTGGACAGAACAGAAGGGTCAAGATGTGTTTTTTTAAGGAGGGGCCCAACTACAGCATGTTTAAAGGCAGCTGGGACAGACCCAGAATTAAGACAAAATATATATTTTTGATAGTTAAAAATCGACCGCAAAGTTAGCATTCGAGCTGCCCCGCTGAGCTAGTCAGCCCTGGGTGGGTGACATCACAGCAGGAACTGGTGCTATAGACCAAAGCCAGACTCTGCAGGCTTTGTGAGTGGTTGCAGTGGCCTCTTCGTTTGGATTTACTGGAGATTCTTCGGATTCCTCAGATAGTAATGTTAGGACTGGGACTGTTTTGGCCTCTAGAGGCCGCTGTTATTTCCTGTTTTTTGTCTATGTTTGTTTTGGCCTCTAGAGGTCGCCACTGTGTCCTGTGTTTTGTGTTGGTGTTGATTGCCTGTTTTCATTAGTGTCACCTGTTTCCAATTTATTTTGTGTATTTATACCCCCTGAGTTCAGTCCTCTTGTCACGGAGTCTTTGTGCTGTTATGTTTAGCTCCAGTTACCTCTGTTCTGTGTTCCTTGCCATTGTCTCTTTGGTTTTGCACTTTGCTTTTCTTTTTGGACTTTTTGGACTTTGTGTTTACTGTTTTTTGATCTTCTGAGCGTTGGTATTTTGCCTTTTCTTTTCTAGTTTTTTGCTTTTGTATTTAACTTTGACCTTTTGGATATTTTATTTTTCCCTTCATCTTCTGAGCATTTTTTTGGATTATATTTTTGTTTGGACTGTAAATATTGTAAATAAACTTTGATACTTTTCTACTTCCGCCTCACGCCTCTGCACTTGAGTCATCCTAGTGGGGGTTTGCTGGATTATCACACCAACGAACCAGGTTCGAATCCCAGCAAAACCCTAACAAGTAATACATCTGACTGTGATAGTCCTGAAATTGGAGTGTGTGTATGTGCTACTGTTATACACATAGAACCATATCAGTTTGAAACATCGGAAAGTGAATCCGATAGGAACACGTGGGCCATGGAGGCCCCCACCTTACAAAATAAAGCCAGAGAACAAAGCTGTCGAGAGAATTGGATGGAATTGAACTGACAGTCTCATGTGACTCTCATTAAAACAGGATAAGCATTATAGCTTATGCAACAGAAATGTACATGCATGCATTTTCACTGATAAAACGTAAAAGGCTAATTAAATAATCAGATGAACTGAGACAATCATATTCTGAAGCAAATTAAATAATCTTATACAAGTAATTAAACATACAATACAAGTTACATGTATTAATCTAAATACAGGTAAACAACGAGTGTTGTTGTTTTTGTTATGTAACCAAATGAGAGTTGCATCTTACCCATCCGTGTTCTCGCTTCTTGAAGGCCTATCTTGTGGCTGATTGTTTTGAAACAATCTGACTTTCAGTTCTTCGTTCATTCACTTCTTCCACGTAAGGGCGATATATTGCTGCTAAGGCAAGCATATCCAGTGGGGAAAAAAGCATATCCAGAGGAGAAATCTGACAATAAGTCCACTCATTCTCCATTTTCTCCATACTGAGTACTCCTCCATTACTGCTCAGCTCACACTCCGGGAGAACTGGTGCAACTGAACTTACTTTCCTTTTCTTGTAGTTTTCTTTTCCTTTAATTGTTGGTGCTGTACCCTCTTTCAATACGGGCTTATAGCCAACGCTCCTCAGCAGATCAGAGGTTTCATATGAGTCTTCAGTAAAATGTGCAGAGCAGAGGAGAGACCACTTCATAGGCGCCCAATCCATGAATTTCTCGCAAAAAGCATCCAAATCTTTGCAGTTTGAACATTCTTGGCCCATGAATGCAACATAAATCCACCTTCTGTCATGTTGCTGCACCTGCCAGCAACACATGTATGTGGCATGGTGATAAATTAGCTCAAAATGGAGGTTCGGCATTGCAGTCACCTCTGTGTTTTAGTATAGCGGAAATGGCAATGAGACCGATAGCTTTCCTGCAGTGACATCACAGATGTCAAGGTCATTCACTCAGACCACAACCTATATGAATCACTTTAATCATAAAAATTACTATATTAGATTTATTGTTAACGCTTAAAACTATTCCAATGCCATTCTTGAGGTCTCAAGGCATTTATAAACAAAAAGTTTATAAAAAAAAGTAAACAAAAAGTGAGGCCATAATTGATCACTGACAAGTTTTCTGTGTGAAAAAACAAACAAACAAACAAACAAACAAACAAAAAAAACCATAGGGCTACACAGGTTTTCAGTGTTAACAAAGCTGTTTTATCTCTGAGTTTGAACCCAGTGTAGAATGTCTGCCTAACATTTGAACATGTTAAATTACAGTGCTCCTTTTTTTTTAAAGGATATTACTTGGAAAACAGATATAAAACTGACTGAAAAATAAACAGTTCTTCTTTAGAAAAATAGGCATGTATGCCTAGTAACATCTTAAAAGGGAATAAGTTTGAACCAAATATAAAATGAGCACATGTTGCATCGAAAGTGTTTCAACATATGGCTGGTGTTCCTTGAATTGATCTTTTTACAGACATTGCAAGTATCACTGTTGTCATTTTTCTTTGTGAAATGAAGCCACACTTTGGATTGCTTCTTTCTCTCTGCCAAGATTCTTGTTGTTGCAAGTTTCCAGCAGTGTGGACGCAGAGCTTGACATCAGACAGAGTTTAACATCATGACACACAAATTTTTGCATTGCACAACTGTCAGTAAAACATGCTAGCATTGATAAAAGGAATCGATAACCTCAGAGGCATATAGTTCTGATGGATTGGACAATTTGGAACCAGTTCTCAACTGGAAATGATTGTTGATTCCCATCCCTAGTTAAAACACAGTTAAAACTCATCTGGAAATAAACAAATAAAAAAAAGAAATATTGAATATTATAAACAAGACCACACAAAATGATCTTTCATAACCAAAATGCCCATGTGAATGGTAGTTTACACTTAAAAATACTAGCTAGCATATTTATAATATACAGTGGTGCTTGAAAGTTTGTGAACCCTTTAGAATTTTCTATATTTCTGCATAAATATGACCTAAAACATCATCAAATTTTCACACAAGTCCTAGAAGTAGATAAAGAGAACCCAGTTAAACAAATGAGACAAAAATATTCTACTTGGTCATTTATTTATTGAGGAAAATGATCCAATATTACATATCTGTGAGTGGCAAAAGTATGTGAACCTCTAGGATTAGCAGTTAATTTGAAGGTGAAATTAGAGTCCGGTGTTTTCGATCAATGGGATGACAATCAGGTGTGAGTGGGCACCTTGTTTTATTTAAAGAACAGGGATCTATCAAAGTCTGATCTTCACAACACATGTTTGTGGAAGTGTATCATGGCACAAACAAAGGAGATTTCTGAGGACCTCAGAAAAAGCATTGTTGATGCTCATCAGGCTGGAAAATGTTACAAAACCATCTCTAAAGAGTTTGGACTCCACCAATCCATAGTCAGACAGATTGTGTACAAATGGAGGAAATGCAAGACCATTGTTACCCTCCCCAGGAGTGGTCGACCAACAAAGATCACTCCAAGAGCAAGGCGTGTAATAGTTGGTGAGGTCACAAAGGACCCCAGGGTAACTTCTAAGCAACTGAAGGCCTCTCTCACATTGGCTAATGTTAATGTTCATGAGTCCACCATCAGGAGAACACTGAACAACAGTGGTGTGCATGGCAGGGTTGCAAGGAGAAAGCCACTGCTCTCCAAGAAGAACATTGCTGCTCATCTGCAGTTTGCTAAAGATCACGTGGACAAGCCAGAAGGCTATTGGAAAAATGTTTTGTGGACAGATGAGACCAAAATAGAACTTTTTGGTTTAAATGAGAAGCATTATCTTTGGAGAAAGGAAAACACTGCATTCAAGCATAAGAACCTTATCCCATCTGTGAAACATGGTGGTGGTAGTATCATGATTTGGGCCTGTTTTGCTGCATCAGGGCCAGGACAGCTTGCCATCATTGATGGAACAATAAATTCTGAATTATACCAGTGAATTCTAAAGGAAAATGTCAGGACATCTGTCCATGAACTGAATCTCAAGAGAAGGTGGGTCATGCAGCAAGACAACGACCCCAAGCACACAAATCATTCTACCAAAGAATGGTTAAAGAAGAATAAAGTTAATGTTTTGGAATGGCCAAGTCAAAGTCCTGATCTTAATCCAATTGAAATGTTGTGGAAGGACCTGAAGTGAGCAGTTCATGTGAGGAAACCCACCAACATCCCAGAGTTGAAGCTGTTCTGTATGGACGAACAGGCTAAAATTCCTCCAAGCCGGTGTGCAGGACTGATCAACAGTTACCGGAAATGTTTAGTTGCAGTTATTGCTGCACAAGGGGGTCACACCAGATACTGAAAGCAAAGGTTCTCATACTTTAGCCACTCACAGATATGTAATATTGGATCATTTTCCTCAATAAATAAATCGCCAAGTATAATATTTTTGTCTCATTTGTTTAACTTGGTTCTCTTTATCTACTTTTAGGACTTGTGTGAAAATCTGATATTTTAGGTCATATTTATGCAGAAATATAGAAAATTCTACAGGGTTCATAAACTTTCAAGCACCACTGTACAGTATTTCCCTTTTTTTTAAGAAGGTCAGATGGTTTAAACATTCACAATGCTCTGTTTTGTGTGGTCTGTGTGTCTATGACATATGGCAACTTTGCTTAAAATTATTTATTTATGAAATTAAATTAAAAGGGATGATGAAGAATCCCAGCAGCTGTGCTACTGAATAAATTAGTACAACATAAGCCAAAACACTGATGTGTGTACAACATAAGCACTGATGTGTGAATCTCAGTGCATGATTTTCATTTATTTAATTTATTTTTTGAAAGCAGGCTCAAAGTCCTCTTCACATTCTTCTCCTAGCACAGCATTTGAAAGAATATAAATCTTCAAAGATACTACATGAAAATCTAAAAATGAAGGTCTGGCTGAGGCCGTGAAGTGAAAGAGCCATGAAATGGAAACAAACAAACAAACAAACAAACAAACAAACAAACAAACAAACAAACAAACAGAGGACCAGATGTACTAAGCTGTTTGAACATATTTTGGGGTGTAATATGAATTTCATTCTGCCTGAAAAATCTTGTGTGATCTGTATGAAAGTAGCATACAAATTTAAAAACTCACCCAAAGCACCAAGCACGCAACCCGCACAACTTTCTCTCATACATATGCATCTGAGGAAGGATCATGCAATACATGTCCGGTAGGCACAAAAAGTTTTGGAAAATGGAAAATGTGTCTGAATACATATTCCATTCTATACACTAAACATTAGGGAATTAGCAGTGACCACTGTTTACTCCCATAACCCTTTGTTTTTTAAAGCAGCATAAGGCACATGTTGTGCTGTGTGTTGAATTTTTTTGGTTCTTTCTTGTAGATATTTTTATGTATAACAAAATATTCGTTATATGCTTATACTAATAAAGCATTTGTGAAATAATTATACTGGCAAATTTCAGTTTTAATACTGCTTATCAGTTGTCAATTTTGGCAACTCATCACATCAATTTCACGTCAAAAGAAGTGTAGAGAGGGCGGCACAGTGGTGTAGTGGTTAGCGCTGTTGCCTCACAGCAAGAAGGTCTGGGTCTGACCACGTCATAAATCTCAAGATAATCACCTTTTCATTCACTCTCAGTGATGGAAGGAGTACTCAGATCTTTTACTGAAGTAAAACTACTAATATCACACTGAAAATACCCCATTACAAGTAAAAGTCCACTGGGCTCAAACCCAGGACCTTCTTGCTGTGAGGCAACAGTGCTAACCACTACGCCACAAATAAAAGTCCTGCATTCAAAACCTTAATTAAGTAAAAGTATATAAGTATTATTAGCAAAATGTACTTAAAGTATCAAAAGAAAAAGTACTGATTCTGCAGAAAAATGGTCGTTGTCAGTGTCAAGTGTATATGAGCATCATGGGTTTCCCACACTTGAAAGGGAAGGACTTGGACACAGGATTCCACTCGTCTTGTATTTTATTGGTTTTCAGTGGAGCTGACGTTATTGTAGAATTGTGGTAGTAGTAAAACGTAGGTTTTTCCAGAAGAAAAGGTGGAAGTAGAACCAGAAGTAGAAGCAGAAGTAGAAGGTGAAGGTGAAAAACCTTTAAACATCAAACATAAAAATAAATGTATGAATAAATGCCTGTTTTTCTACAACAAAGCATGTATGAATAAATGCCTGTTTTTCTATAACGAAGTATGCATGAATAAATGCCTGTTTTTCTACAACAAAGCCCAAGTTAATTAGGCAACAATATATAAATATTTATGTATAAGGTAAATTAAGTATATTTTAATCATTCAGGTAATATGTTGGAGGCGGCGCGGTGGTGTAGTGGTTAGCGCTGTCGCCTCACAGCAAGAAGGTCTGGGTTCGAGCCCCGTGGCCGGCGAGGGCCTTTCTGTGTGGAATTTGCATGTTCTCCCCGTGTCCGCGTGGGTTTCCTCCGGGTGCTCCGGTTTCCCCCACAGTCCAAAGACATGCAGGTTAGGTTAACTGGTGACTCTAAATTGACCGTAGGTGTGAATGTGAGTGTGAATGGTTGTCTGTGTCTATGTGTCAGCCCTGTGATGACCTGGCGACTTGTCCAGGGTGTACCCCGCCTTTCGCCCGTAGTCAGCTGGGATAGGCTCCAGCTTGCCTGCGACCCTGTAGAACAGGATAAAGCAGCTACAGATAATGAGATGAGATGAGGTAATATGTTGCTGAACAAACATAAATGAACAGAAAACCAGTTCTAAACTAAGAACCATTTTAACCATTAGCCCTTTAACAGGCAGTTTGTGCACTTTAACTGAAGATATTTTACTACACGCCGCTGAGAAAGAAAGTTTAAACCATTAAACCAAACAGAGGTAAGGAACAAACATTTCTCATGCCCACGGATTACTGCGAGTGCAGCGTTTGCATATAAAAAAGTTCAGTGGGTTTACCGGTAGCCTTTTTCGTCCTTTTTTCCCCGATGTGCTGTAAAGTTTGTGTTAGTAGCGAATTCTCTTTGCAACTGCTGTGCTGCTGCTTCATTACAAACTGAATGTCAATTCTGCCTATTGTTCTAGAACGACCGCTGCCCTGCTAATTAGCGTTGTGATTGGTTGCCTGTTCAGCACAGCGTGCTGTCAAGCCGTGTGCTGGCAGCGTAGCACTGCGATTCAGCGTAGCAGGGAGTGGCGGAGGCAGCTGTCAATCATGTGAGCCTGCGTTCAGACACTCCTTGCGGCAGGTCGCCGCGACAGTCAGTGTTTTATATGGTTTCCTCTGGGTGCTCCGGTTTCCCCCACAGTCCAAAGACATGCAGGTTAGGCTAATTGGTGGCTCTAAACTGACCATAGGTGTGAATGAGAGTGTGAACGGTTGTTAGTCTCTATGTATCAGTCCTGCGATGATCTGGCGACTTGTCCAGGGTGTACCCCGCCTCTCACCCATAGTCAACTGGGATAGGCTCCAGCTTGCCTGCGACCCTGTACAGGATAAGCGGCTACAGATAATGGATGGATGGATAGATAGTTACTAATCAAATGACACATTAGCCACATCTACACACTCTAAACCTCTAACTTAATAACAATCCTGAGCTTTTTGACAATGCTATTGTGTTGTGTTTTCTATCTATATGAGAACCCTATTTACAATGATTAAATGACTTATTAAATGAAAGGTGATGATGAAGAAAGCCAGTAAATGTGACACTGAAGGAGTGCCTTTACATCTGCTTTAAACTACAATTGGTGCTTCACATTGGCAGGCATGTCCCAGGCCCAGGTTGCATCATGAGCTACAGCATTAGTAAATTGAACATTAATTTATAACGCATTGCCACCATGTTTTGTGGCTGTATCAAGTTGCGTTTTGTGCTGTGTCACCGGTAAATCTGACCCACAACGGCAATGAAAGCTAAAACCCCCCTGCATAGACTATTGCTTGAGAGACTCTAATGTATTCTGACTTTTCAAATTGTTAATATTCAAAAAGAACCAAGAAAGATAGAAGGTAATGTCATATAAGAAAATAAAGGAATAGAAAATTGTGAGAAAGGGTATGTTTCCAGTCTATAATAACACTAGTTTATAGCCAAGAAGCTCTGCATGTTTCCTTTTTGTCATGGCTGTATTACAGTGATAGAGCCACCACTCTGGATATACAGAGATGATATACAGGACAGTGAGTATATACAGACCGCTTCACATTTCCCTCTAAAATGAAAAATGAAATGGATTTATTTTCATCAATCGGCAAATGATACTTCACTATGAAAAAGCAAAATCAATTTTGCTCACTGTAACTGTAATTTGCTAATCCTTAATTGTAAAGCGACCTTGGGTATGAGAAAGGCGCTACACAAGTTTAACTGATTATTATTGATTAAAAATGTCAGTCCTGTGTGCTGTGGCGTGCGCGCCGAGTAGACTCCAGCACGTGCGCTGTTAATGATGTGCACCTGAACTCAATTAAGGAACTATACGTGCACCTATTTAAGGACTGTGCTGATGCACAATTAGTGCGAAGTATTATGATACATCTGCACGCATTATCGAGCCTTTCTACCCGTGTTCTTGATTTCCTGTTTCTCATTCTCGCTTTGCCCCTGATATCCTGTTTGCGCCTCACCCAACCCTTTTGCCTGTTTTACGATTTGGATTTAGCCTGCCGTCTTGGACTGTTTGCCTTTGTGTGTGTTTGTGCACTTTGTAAATAAACTGCACTGTTACTAAACTGATTACTTCTGCACTTACAGTGGTGCTTGAAAGTTTGTGAACCCTTTAGAATTTTCTATATTTCCGCATAAATATGACCTAAAACATCATCAGATTTTCACATAACTCCTAAAAGTAGATAAAGAGAACCCAGTTAAACAAATGAGACAAAAATATTATACTTGGTCATTTATTTTGTGAGGAAAATGATCCAATATTACATATCTGTGAGTGGCAAAATTATGTGAACCTCTAGGATTAGCAGTTAATTTGAAGGTGAAATTAGAGTCAGGTGTTTTCAATCAATGAGATGACAATCAGGTGTGAGCGGGCACCCTGTTTTATTTAAAGAACAGGGATCTATCAAAGTCTGATCTTCACAACACATGTTTGTGGAAGTGTATCATGGAACAAACAAATGAGATTTCTGAGGACCACAGAAAAAAAGCACAGTTGATGATCTTCAGGCTGGAAAAGGTTACAAAACCATCTCTAAAGCGTTTGGACTCCACCGATCCACAGTCAGACAGATTGTGTACAAATGGAGGCAATTCAAGACCATTGTTACCCTCCCCAGGAGTGGTCGACCAACAAAGATCGCTCCAAGAGCAAGGCGTGTAATAGTCAGTGAGGTCACAAAGGACCCCAGGGTAACTTCTAAGCAACTGAAGGCCTCTCTCACATTGGCTAATGTTAATGTTCATGAGTCCACCATCAGGAGAACACAACAACAATGGTGTGCATGGCAGGGCTGCAAGGAGAAAGCCACTGCTCTCCAAAAAGAACATTGCTGCTCATCTGCAGTTGGATTAAGGTCACGTGGACAAGACAGAATGCTGTTGGAAAAATGTTTTGTGGATGGATGAAACCAAAATAGAACTTTTTGGTTGAAATGAGAAGCATTATGTTTGGAGAAAGGAAAACACTGCATTCCAGCATAAGAACCTTATCCCATCTGTGAAACATGGTGGTGGTAGTATCATGGTTTGGACCTGTTTTGCTGCATCTGGGCCAGGACGGCTTGCCATCATTGATGGAACAATGAATTCTGAATTATACCAGTGAATTCTAAAGGAAAATGTCAGGACATCTGTCCATGAACTGAGTCTCAAGAGAAGGTGGGTCATGCAGCAAGACAATGACCCTAAGCACACAAGTCGTTCTACCAAAGAATGGTTAAAGAAGAATAAAGTTAATGTTCTGGAATGACCAAGTCAAAGTCCTGACCTTAATCCAATGGAAATGTTGTAGAAGGACCTGAAGCGAGCAGTTCATGTGAGGAAACCCACCAACATCCCAGAGTTGAAGCTGTTCTGTATGGAGGAATGGGCTAAAATTCCTCCAAGCTGGTGTGCAGGACTGATCAACAGTTACCGGAAATGTTTAGTTGCAGTTATTGCTGCACAAGGGGGTCACACCAGATACTGAAAGCAAAGGTTCTCATACTTTTGCCACTCACAGATATGTAATATTGGATCATTTTCCTCAATAAATAAATCGCCAAGTATAATATTTTTGTCTCATTTGTTTAATTTGGTGACTGACCCCTTGAAAATGGTTCCTCCAGGAACGATGACGTTTCAGTTGTCAAGACAACGGAAAAACTAAAATACAAGAGCATTTTGTTTTGTGCACAAGAGCATTGTGACGTATCTTTCTGTTTTTGTATTTTAGTTTTTCCGTTGTCTTGACAACTGAAAAGTCATCGTTCCTGGAGGAACCATTTTCAAGGGGTCAGTCACCAAAGGGTTAACTTGGTTCTCTTTATCTACTTTTAGGACTTGTGTGAAAATCTGATGTTTTAGGTCATATTTATGCCTTGCTGCACAAGGGGGTCACACCAGATACTGAAAGCAAAGGTTCACATACTTTTGCCACTCACAGATATGTAATATTGGATCATTTTCCTCAATAAATAAATCTCATTTCATCTCATTATCTGTAGCTGCTTTATCCTGTTCTACAGGGTCACAGGCAAGCTGGAGCCTATCCTAGCTGACTACGGGCGAAAGGCGGGGTACACCCTGGACAAGTCACCAGGTCATCACAGGGCTGACACATAGACACAGACAACCATTCACACTCGCATTCACACCTACGGTCAATTTAGAGTCACCAGTTAACCTAACCTGCATGTCTTTGGACTGTGGGGGAAACCGGAGCACCCGGAGGAAACCCACGTGGACACGGGGAGAACATGCAAACTCCGCACAGAAAGGCCCTCGTCGGCCATGGGGCTCGAACCCGGACCTTCTTGCTGTGAGGCGACAGCGCTAACCACTACACCACCGTGCCGCCCCTCAATAAATAAATGACCAAGTATAATATATTTTTATCTCATTTGTTTAACTGGGTTCTCTTTATTTACTTTTAGGACTTATGTGAAAATCTGATGATGTTTTAGGTCATATTTATACAGAAATATAGAAAATTCTAAAGGGTTCACAAACTTTCAAGCACCACTGTACAGCCACCTACCTTGCGTACCTGACAAAAAGCAGTTTCTTCCACAAAGTTTTGTACAGTTAATATTAATAATAAAAGCAAAGGTAGCACAATTGTCTGTGCTATCTGGGTGGGAAGAATGGCATGCTTTCTTCCATGTCAATCATGATGGCACTAAACAATCATGGGTGTGTGTGATTGTAGTAGTTGGCTTCATGTGTTTCAGAGGAAACACATGTTAACCTTCATGCTCCCCTGGTTGGTGGATAGGAATTCACTGATGACCAAATTGGGAAGAAAAAGGGTGGGGGGATGATGACGACGAGAACAACAATAATTAGTGAAATATATTATTTATGTATAAATGGGGAAGCCATGGCCTAATGGTTAGAGAAACAGCTTTGGGACCAAAAGGTCACCAGTTCCATTCCCTGGACCAGCAGGAATAGCTGAAGTTTCCTTGAGCAAGGCACCTAACCCTCAAACTGCAACCCAGGCTGCTCTGGGTAAGATCATCTGGTAAATGCTTTTAATGTAATTTAGACTATTTATTGAGTTTTTTTTTTTTTAATTGTGATTACAACCTGAAGTCTTCTTGGATTTATTGCTATAAGCTTGGCAAACATTTATTTGGGGATCTTCTTTTTGTTGCCTTCACTGACTATGTTTCTGGTCAGGACCATGTTTTAATTTGAAGCTTTACACCAATCTGAGGTTAAGAGCATCTCTCAACAGGTTTTTCCTCAGGATGTCCATGTTTTTCATCCATTGATCCTGACAAGCCTTCCCATCCCTGCTGCAGAAAAACATCCCCCACAGCATGATGCTGCTGTCTTCACTACTGGAAAAATGAAATTTTAAAATAACAAAATGAGAAAGTCAAGGTGTCAGAATGCTTTCCAAATTAGCTATATGTCACTCTCTTCCCTTTTTCCTTGTCTGTGTGCCCATAGTGGAAAAAAAATAATAAAACAGCATAATAACCAGAGCTTAACTAGATTTTGTGATTCAGAAAAATACAGCTTAATATGACCAGCTACCAGCTGCCAAAACACAGACTGAGCTGGTCAAACTGGTAGCCCACCATTGCAAAGTTATTTTCCAGCTTGTGTATTTTGTGGCTAAATTGATCAATAAATGTTTGACATTTTCTAATTGGCTTATTGTGTTACTGCCATAAAAACAACT
Source organism: Neoarius graeffei (assembly GCF_027579695.1). Taxonomy (NCBI): domain Eukaryota; kingdom Metazoa; phylum Chordata; class Actinopteri; order Siluriformes; family Ariidae; genus Neoarius; species Neoarius graeffei. Next base: position 48,790,146 of record NC_083582.1, on the reverse strand, counting down.
TGTGTACAGTGTAGCATTAGTCATAGTAGTTACCAGCTCGGAGAGGTGGTGCTCCAGTTTGAGCAGTAATTTGGTAGCTGGTAACTGGTGAGAGAAAGCTGGAGTTAGGTTTCTTTAGTCAAAATGAGTTCTTTAACCTTTTTCAAAAAATCACATGTACTGTAGGTTATCTCATCATCTCTAGCTGCTTTATCATTCTACAGGGTCACAGGCAAGCTGGAGCCTATCCCAGCTGACTACGGGCGAAAGACAGGGTACACCCTGGACAAGTTGCCAGGTCATCACAGGGCTGACACATAGACACAGACAACCATTCACACTCACATTCGCACCTACGTTCAATTTAGAGTCACCAGTTAACCTAACCTGCATGTCTTTGGACTGTGGGGGAAACCGGAGCACCCAGAGGAAACCCACGCGGACACAGGGAGAACATGCAAACTCTGCACAGAAAGGCCCTCACCGGCCACGGGGCTCGAACCCGGACCTTCTTGCTGTGAGGCGACAGTGCTAATCACTACACCACCGTGCTACATATATATATATATATATATATATATATATATATATATATATATATATATATATATATATATATATATAAGTGCACCTCAAAAAATTAGAATATTGTGAAAAAGTTCAATATTTTCCATCAGTTATTTAAGAAAGTGAAAATGTTATATATTATAGACTCATTACACATAAACTAAAATGTTTCAAGCATTTTTCTATTTTAATTTTAATCAGTATGGCATACAGTACAAAAACATAAAAAAACCCCATCTCAAAATATTAGAATATTTTATTTCAAGTTTGAGTAAAACAGTATGAACACAGTGTATCTCTCGGTCTAGTTCAGTAAACACAACCACAATCATGGGGAAGACTGCTGACTTGACTGTTGTCCAGAAGATGATCACTGATACCCTCCACAAGGAGGGTAAGCCACAAAAGGTCATTGCTGAAAAGGGTGGCTGGAAAAGGTGCACAAGCAACAGGGATGGCCGCAGTCTTGAGAGGGTTGTCAAGAAAAGTTGATTCAAGAACTTGGGAAAGCTTCACAAGGAGTGGACTGAGGCTGGTGTCAGTGTATCAAGACCCATCACAAACAGACATCTTCAAGAAAGGGGATACAACTTTCGCATTCCTAATATCAAGCTACTCCTGAGCCAGAGACAATGTCAGAAGTGTCTTATCTGGGCTAAGGAGAGAAAGAAATGGACTGTTTCTCAGTGGTCCAAAGTCCTCTTTTCAGATGAAAGTACATTTTGCATTTAATTTGGAAATCACGGTTCTAGAGTCTGGAGGAAGAGTGGAGAGGCACAGAATCCAAGGTGTTTGAAGCCCAGTGTGAAGTTTCCACAGTCTGTGATGATTTGGGGTGCCATGTCATCTGCTGGTGTTGGTCCACTGTATTTTATCAAGTCCAAAGTCAACACAGCCATCTACCAGGAGATTTTAGAGCACTTCATGCTTCCATCTGCTGACAAGCTTTTTGGAGATGCTGATTTCCTTTTCCAGCAGGACTTAGCACCTACCCACAGTGCCAAAACTACTACCAAATGGTTTGCTGACCATGATATTACTGTGTTTGACTGGCCAGCCAACTTGCCTGACCTGAACCCCATAGAGAATCTATGGGGTATTGTCAAGAGGAAGATGAGAAACACCCGACCCAAAAATACAGATACGCTGAAGGCCACTATCAAAGCAACCTGGGCTTCAATAACACCTCAGCAGTGCCACAGACTGATCACCTCCATGCCACACTGCATTGATACAGTAATTCATGGTAAAGGAGCCCCAACCAAATATTGAGTGCATAAATGAATATACTTTTCAGAAGTTGGACATTTCTGTATTGTAAATCCTTTTTTGATTGATCTTAGGGAATATCCTAATAATTTGAGATACTGGATTTCTGATTTTCATGAGCTATAAGCCATAATCATCAAAAATAAAACAAAAAAGTCTTTAAATATTTCACTTTACATGTAATGAATATAGAATATACGAAAGTTTACCTTTTTGAATTAAATTATGAAAAAAAGGAACTTTTTCATGGTATTCTAATTTTTTGAGATGCACTAGTATACACACACACACACACACACACACACACACACACACACACACACACACACACATACACACACACACACAACCCCAGTTCCAAAAAAGTTGGGACAAAGTACAAATTGTAAATAAAAACAGAATGCAATGATGTGGAAGTTTCAAAATTCCATATTTTATTCAGAATAGAACATGGATGGCATATCAAATGTTTAAACTGCGAAAATCTATCATTTAAAGAGAAAAATTAGGTGATTTTAAATTTCATGACAACAACACATCTCAAAAAAGTTGGGACAAGGCCATGTTTACCACTGTGAGACATCCCCTTTTCTCTTTACAACAGTCTGTAAACGTCTGGGGACTGAGGAGACAAGTTGCTCAAGTTTAGGGATAGGAATGTTAAGCCATTCTTGTCTAATGTAGGATTCTAGTTGCTCAACTGTCTTAGGTCTTTTTTGTCGTACCCGGACCCTTCTTCTATGCAGCCATGATGCTGTAATTGATGCAGTATGTGGTTTGGCATTGTCATGTTGGAAAATGCAAGGTCTTCCCTGAAAGAGACGTCGTCTGGATGGGAGCATATGTTGCTCTAGAACCTGGATATACCTTTCAGCATTGATGGTGTCTTTCCAGATGTGTAAGCTGCCCATGACACACGCACTAATGCAACCCCATACCATCAGAGATGCAGGCTTCTGAACTGAGCGCTGATAACAACTTGGGTCGTCCTTCTCCTCTTTAGTCCGAATGACACGGCGTCCCTGATTTCCATAAAGAACTTCAAATTTTGATTCGTCTGACCACAGAACAGTTTTCCACTTTGCCAGAGTCCATTTTAAATGAGCCTTTGCCCAGACAAGACATCTGCGCTCCTGGATCATGTTTAGATATGGCTTCTTCTTTGAACTATAGAGTTTTAGCTGGCAACGGCGGATGGCACGGTGAATTGTATTCACAGATAATGTTCTCTGGAAATATTCTTGAGCCCATTTTGTGATTTCCAATACAGAAGCATGCCTGTATGTGATGCAGTGCCGTCTAAGGGCCTGAAGATCACAGGCACCCAGTATGGTTTTCCGGCCTTGACCCTTACGCACAGAGATTCTTCCAGATTCTCTGAATCTTTTGATGATATTATGCACTGTAGATGATGATATGTTCAAACTCTTTGCAATTTTACACTGTCGAACTCCTTTCTGATATTGCTCCACTATTTGTCGGTGCAGAATTAGGGGGATTGGTGATCCTCTTCCCATCTTTACTTCTGAGAGCCGCTGCCACTCCAAGATGCTCTTTTTATACCCAGTCATGTTAATGACCTATTGCCAATTGACCTAATGAGTTGCAATTTGGTCCTCCAGCTGTTCCTTTTTTGTACCTTTAACTTTTCCAGCCTCTTATTGCCCCTGTCCCAACTTTTTTGAGATGTGTTGCTGTCATGAAATTTCAAATGAGCCAATATTTGGCATGAAATTTCAAAATGTCTCACTTTCAACATTTGATATGTTGTCTATGTTCTATTGTGAATACAATATCAGTTTTGGAGATTTGTAAATTATTGCATTCCGTTTTTATTTACAATTTGTACTTTGTCCCAACTTTTTTGGAATCAGGGTTGTATATATAGATTATAAAAATGATTGTAAACTGATTACTATTATCATTATTTTTTCTTTATATATATATATATATATACACATACATTTTTTTCTATAAATCTTCTAAATAGGGAGGCACGGTGGTGTAGTGGCTAGCGCTGTCGCCTCACAGCAAGAAGGTCCGGGTTCAAGCCCCGTGGCCAGCGAGGGCCTTTCTGTGTGGAGTTTGCATGTTCTCCCCGTTTCCTCCAGGTGCTCCGGTTTCCCCCAAAGACATGCAGGTTATGTTAACTGGTGACTCTAAATTGACCGTAGGTGTGAGTGTGAATGGTTGTCTGTGTGTATGTGTCAGCCCTGTGATTACCTGGCAACTTGTCCAGGGTGTACCCCGCCTTTCACCTGTAGTCAGCTGGGATAGGCTCCAGCTTGCCTGTGACCCTGTAGGACAGGATAAAGCGGCTAGAGATAATGAGATGAGATGAAAATGCAATAAATAAAAACTTTATACAAAACTTCTGACAAAATCATTTCCACTTAGAATGTAAACAAACCAGCAAAATGACAGTAGCAATTTATGAAAAATGCTATAATAATTCTTGAAAAATAAAAACCGATACATTCTTACAATCAAATATTTTTATTCCATATATTTTTGCTCTTTTTTATTTTTTGGGGTTTTGTTTTTGAGTAGAGTTTTTTTATTTCATCCTCGGTTGGTTCGGCAACACACTCCACCATTTTCTTCTTGTTCTTTAGGGTTTTTTTTTGGCAGTTGGCAAACGAACTTAAAGGTGCATTACCGCCACTGACTGGGATGGAGTGTGGAACAGGAGATATGGGGGGGGGGGACTATATTCTTTTCGCTATTTCTGTTTCTTTTCAATGTTTGATATCAAAGTGATATATCTGACTTGATGTGCTCCGCCATTTTTTTCTACTCACAGTATTTGAGCTAATATCCTAGTAGTAGAGTAGCCAATCAGAGCATGTGATTGCTCATGTCCAGTGAATGTAGATAGAAATTATATGTTTTACTAATTTGATGAAGAACATGCTCATAAATCAAATAGATTTTCTCACAGATTTCAAATACTTTTGGTCTGGATAAATCCATGAAAGCAAAATGTTCTTTGCTTATGGTAATGAGTTTGACTGAGTTTTTGCTAATTAGTTTCCATTTTGTCTAATTCTGTGCTGATAAAGAACACCAAACTGTATTATCATTTAAACCTCTCATTAGTCTTTGTAATTTCATCTGAGATTATTGATTAGCAATGCATTTACTGATGTAGGACATTATTAAAAAGCCCTTGACATAGTTCATACAACCCCGATTCCAAAAAAGTTGGGACAAAGTACAAATTGTAAATAAAAACGGAATGTAATAATTTACAAATCTCCAAAACTGATATGTATTCACAATAGAACATAGACAACATATCAAATGTTGAAAGTGAGACATTTAGAAATTTCATGCCAAATATTGGCTCATTTGAAATTTCATGACAGCAACACACCTCAAAAAAGTTGGGACAGGGGCAATAAGAGGCTGGAAAAGTTAAAGGTACAAAAAAGGAACAGCTGGAGGACCAAATTGCAACTCATTAGGTCAATTGGCAATAGGTCATTAACATGACTGGGTATAAAAAGAGCATCTTGGAGTGGCAGCGGCTCTCAGAAGTAAAGATGGGAAGAGGATCACCAATCCCCCTGATTTTGTGCCGACAAATAGTGGAGCAATATCAGAAAGGAGTTCGACAGTGTAAAATTGCAAAGAGTTTGAACATATCATCATCTACAGTGCATAATATCATCAAAAGATTCAGAGAATCTGGAAGAATCTCTGTGCGTAAGGGTCAAGGCCAGAAAACCATACTGGGTGCCCGTGATCTTCGGGCCCTTAGACGCCACTGCATCACATACAGGCATGCTTCTGTATTGGAAATCACAAAATGGGCTCAGGAATATTTCCGGAGAACATTATCTGTGAACACAATTCACCATGCCATCCGCCGTTGCCAGCTAAAACTCTATAGTTCAAAGAAGAAGCCATATCTAAACATGATCCAGAAGTGCAGACGTCTTCTCTGGGCCAAGGCTCATTTAAAATGGACTGTGGCAAAGTGGAAAACTGTTCTGTGGTCAGACGAATCAAAATTTGAAGTTCTTTATGGAAATCAGGGACGCCGTGTCATTCGGACTAAAGAGGAGAAGGACGGCCCAAGTTGTTATCAGCTCTCAGTTCAGAAGCCTGCATCTCTGATGGTATGGGGTTGCATTAGTGCGTGTGTCATGGGCAGCTTACACATCTGGAAAGACACCATCAATGCTGAAAGGTATATCCAGGTTCTCGAGTAACATATGCTCCCATCCAGATGACGTCTCTTTCAGGGAAGACCTTGCATTTTCCAACATGACAATGCCAAACCACATATTGCATCAATTACAGCATCATGGCTGCATAGAAGAAGGGTCCGGGTACTGAACTGGCCAGCCTGCAGTCCAGATCTTTCACCCATAGAAAACATTTTAATATATTTCCGCATATAAAACGGAATCATAAAACGGAAGATATGACAAAAAAGACCTAAGACAGTTGAGCAACTAGAATCCTACATTAGACAAGAATGGGTTAACATTCCTATCCCTAAACTTGAGCAACTTGTCTCCTCAGTCCCCAGACGTTTACAGACTGTTGTAAAGAGAAAAGGGGATGTCTCACAGTGGTAAACATGGCCTTGTCCCAACTTTTTTGAGATGTGTTGTTGTCATGAAATTTAAAATCACCTAATTTTTCTCTTTAAATGATACAGTTTCTCAGTTTAAACATTTGATATGCCATCTATGTTCTATTCTGAATAAAATATGGAATTTTGAAACTTCCACATCATTGCATTCCGTTTTTATTTACAATTTGTACTTTGTCCCAACTTTTTTGGAATCGGGGTTGTATTAGTTAGGATAAGAAGTTTATATTAATGCACAACAGTTTAGAACATCTGTTTGCATATTAACTCTTTGTCATGTTTCACACTTCCTGGTTTTGATTGCATTTTTTTTACTAATTGTTCATACCCTTTGCATCTGGCTCTAATTATGTTTCTCATTAGCCTTTATTAATCCAGGAATTTATGCCCATTTATTTGTCAGCATCCTTTGTAATGTTTCCTGCTTTCTAGCACTCACAGTTCTGATTGTTGAGTCTTTGTGTCTGTTTCCTATAGTTCCCAGTCTATGTTCCTGAGCTCTATGTTGTTTAATCTTATTTACTTGGCGTCTTTATACAGGGAGAAGAAATAAGCATTAAGACACTTTTGTTTTATTATTTAATATACTTCCAGTGCATATATCCACTCCCAATTTACACACATAATGTCTTTTGTACTTAAAATTATGAACAAAATTTTATGTATTGATAAGAATGCAAAAATGTAGAAGCAATCATGGTGAAGTCAAGTCAGTTTATTTAAGCTTTGATTTAAGCTTTTTTATTTAAGGTATGAATCTGAAGGCGCGTCCTAAATTTTTCGGGGACAACATTATTAAACAACACTCACATGGAAAAACATACAGAGCCATAGCAAAGACCTTAAACAACCATGCCAGTATATAACTGGTTTGATCATTTTCAAGTGGAAAGTTCATGGAACTCTGAATAATTGTTGCTTTACCAGTGTGACACACAAAATTTAACACACTCTCAGAATAATGCTAAGAATGGTAAGAAGCCCACAGTCACCTGAAAAGAGTTTCAGTATGACGTGAAAGTAACAGGAAGAACAGATACACAGAAAATGATAAGCAATAAACTGCACCACAACCATATCTGTTCCTATACCCCATACAAAACTCCTCTGCTGAAACTGAAGCACAGAGATGAGGATCTAAATGGATTTAGCTCATCGTGTTTGGAGAAAATAACTGTTACACATATGATCCCAAAAACACTATACCCATAGTGAAGTATGGATGGGAAGCATCATGGTATGTCGCTGATTCTCTGCAAATGCTATTGGGCTAGAAGACTGGGGTATGGGTAGAGGAAAATTTAATCTCATCAACCAAGAAACTGAATCTGGGGACCAGAGGTGGGCAGTAATGAAGTACATTTACTTGAGTACTGTACTTACTGTAAGTAGACTTTTTGATTATCTGTACTTTACTTGGGTATTATTTTTTTTTTGGAAACTTATGACTTTAACTTCACTACATTTGAAAGGCAAATATCTTACTTTTCACTCCACTACATTTCTGTCAAGGTCCTCATTACTATGAAGCAGCTTTGAAAGTGGATGTTTTTTCTTTTCTTTTCTAAAACGTGATTGGTTTTTCGTAGGTGACACTGAGACAGCCTATCAGTAATCACTAGGGTCACGTCACGTCCATAGACTGTATAAAATCAAGATCAATGATTTCTCAGCAGTATTATTTAACACAATCAGTTGATGGCAGAATGGAAGCAGGCGGTTCTTCTGGGGAATGCACACACCCATGGCCATACTTGGTACCCATGTTTCAGTTTTATGAAAGGATTAAAGATTTGTTTCATTTTAAATGTTTGGTTTGTTTACCAAAAACGAACCGTATCACAGCCTACAAAAACTCACCATCCAACCTGCAGAAGCATATTGAGGTATGTAAATGTTTTGTTCCAAGAGAAAGCTTGCAAAGACATTGTGCTTTTAGAGCTATGTAGAGCTATGCAGTCTAGTTCGTCAAATGACTCTATGGATTTGCCCGCCAAGTTGCCATAGCCTTGTCCATGGCTAACATTACCACATAGCTAGTTAACTTTGACGCTGTTAGTTAGCATGTAAAAACAGAGTTATGCTAACATGAATAACGTTAACTTATCTGAAGTCCTTTCAGAAATATGTTTTTGCATAATCTTGCCAAATAAACAGAATGAAGAAATCTTTCTTTTCTAGTAGCGTTAGCTACCCAGTATGATTTTGAATTTGAAAAGAGTTTGCTAGCATGTCAAGTGGAGCTTCACTGACTAGCTAGCTTAATGTTAAACCACCATGATGGCACAGCATGCATTCATTTTGTGAATTCACGTTTCTGTCTTTGGTAACAGCATTAGGCTTTGTAAGCGTTGTGGCAATAATACAATGATGCGTTGACAGAAAATGTACTTTTAATACTTAAGTATTTTTAAAAGCAAGTACTTCAGTACTTTAACTGAAGTAAAAATTTGACTGGACAACTTTCACTTGGGGCGGCACGGTGGTGTAGTGGTTAGCGCTGTCGCCTCACAGCAAGAAGGTCCTGGGTTCGAGCCCCGGGGCCGGCGAGGGCCTTTCTGTGTGGAGTTTGCATGTTCTCCCCGTGTCCGCGTGGGTTTCCTCCGGGTGCTCCGGTTTCCCCCACAGTCCAAAGACATGCAGGTTAGGTTGACTGGTGACTCTAAATTGACCGTAGGTGTGAATGTGAGTGTGAATGGTTGTCTGTGTCTATGTGTCAGCCCTGTGATGACCTGGCGACTTGTCCAGGGTGTACCCCGCCTTTCGCCCGTAGTCAGCTGGGATAGGCTCCAGCTTGCCTGTGACCCTGTAGAACAGGATAAAGCGGCTAGAGATAATGAGATGAGATGAGATGAACTTTCACTTGTATCGGAGTAACATTTGACCAGTGGGATGTGTACTTTGACTTAAGTAATGAAGTCGGGTACTCTGTCCACCTCTGCTGGGGACTAGATGGGCAAGACAAGACAGTGACCCCAGAGATACAGCCAACACAACTCCTGAAGGCATTGCATGGCCTCGGCAACCTCCTGACTTGAATCCCATTGAAAATTTATGAGGACTTTAAAATTGTGAGGCCATCAGCTGGTCTCTTATTACCTTGAGGAATGAAGTTGTATTAAAAAAAAAAAAAAAAAGGAATGGGCTAAAACTGAACCACAATGCTACAAAAAACAACAACAAAAAAAACCAACAAACCCTACATTTACTTAGTTACTTCCTGTAGACGTCTCAAAGCTGTGATTGCCAACAACAGCTTTGCGATAAAGTAATTAAAAAATGGTATTGGTAATAATAAAACGTAATATTGGCCATATGTGATGTCTGAATACTTTACCTATTAAATAAAATTTTTAAAATATATTCTTTTTATTCTTATGAATACATACTTTTGTTCTTATTTATAATTATTTATATTATACTATTTATTCTTATGTATTTATTTTTGCTCACATTTTAAGTAGATATATGCACTGGAAGTATATTAAATAACAAAAACTAACTAAATAAGTAACTAGATTAATTTCTGATTGATTGTTGTAAAATTACAGCCTGGAGATAATTACATAGGATTTTAATATGTTTATATGTTATTAGACACAATAAATTAACATATTTATTACATGCTCATGAGTACATGTACAGTGGTGCTTGAAAGTTTGTGAACCCTTTAGAATTTTTTATATTTCTTCATAAATATGACCTAAAACAACATCAGATTTTCACACAAGTCCTAAAAGGAGATAAAGAGAACCCAGTTAAACAAATGAGACAAAAATATTATACTTGATCATTTATTTATTGAGGAAAATGATTCAATATTACATATCTGTGAGTGGCAAAAGTATGTGAACCTCTAGGATTAGCAGTTAATTTGAAGGTGAAATTAGAGTCAGATGTTTTCAATCAATGAGATGGCAATCAGGTGTGAGTAGGCACCCTGTTTTATTTAAAGAACAGGGATCTATCAAAGTCTGATCTTCACAACACGTTTGTGGAAGTGTATCATGGCATGAACAAAAGAGATTTCTGAGGACCTCAGAAAAAGCATTCTTGATGCTCATCAGGCTGGAAAAGGTTACAAAACCATCTCTAAAGAGTTTGGACTCCACCAATCCAGTCAGACAGATTGTGTACAAATGGAGGAAATTCAAGACCATTGTTACCCTCCCCAGCAGTGGTCAACCAATAAAGATCACTCCAAGAGCAAGGTGTGTAATAGTCGGCGAGGTCACAAAGAACCCCAGGATAACTTCTAAGCAACTGAAGGCCTCTCTTACATTGACTAATGTTAATGCTCATGAGTTCACCATCAGGAGAACACTGAACAATGGTGTGCATGGCAGGGTAGCAAGGAGAAAGCCACTGCTCTCCAAAAAGAACATTGCTGCTCGTCTACAGTTTGCTACACATCACGTGGACAAGCCAAAAGGATTTTGGAAAAATGTTTTGTGGATGGATGAGACCAAAATAGAACTTTTTAGTTGAAATGAAAAGCATTATTTTTGGAGAAAGGAAGACACTACATTCAAGCATAAGAACCTTATTCCATCTGTGAAACATGGTGGTGGTAGTATCATAGTTTGGGCCTGTTTTGCTGCATCTGGCCCAGGACGGCTTGCCATCATTGATGGAACAATGAATTCTGAATTATACCAGCGAATTCTAAAGGAAAATGTCAGGACATTTGTCCATGAACTGAATCTCAAGAGAAGGTGGGTCATGCAGCAAGATAACGACCCTAAGCACAGAAGTTGTTCTACCAAAGAATGGTTAAAGAAGAATAAAGTTAATGTTTTGGAATGGCCAAGTCAAAGTCCTGACCTTAATCCAATGGAAATGTTGTGGAAGGACCTGAAGCGAGCAGTTCATGTGAGGAAACCCACCAACATCCCAGAGTTGAAGCTGTTCTGTATGGAGGAATGGGCTAAAATTCCTCCAAGCCGGTGTGCAGGACTGATCAACAGTTACCGGAAACATTTAGTTGCAGTTATTGCTGCACAAGGGGGTCTCACCAGATACTGAAAGCAAAGGTTCACATACTTTTGCCACACACAGATATGTAATATTGGATCATTTTCCTCAATAAATAAATGACCAAGTATAATATTTTTGTCTCATTTGTTTAACTGGGTTCTCTTTATCTACTGTTAGGACTTGTGTGAAAATCTGATGATGTTTTAGGTCATATTTATGCAGAAATATAGACAATTCTAAAGGGTTCACAAACTTTCAAGCACCACTGTATTTTCATCGTGCTTGTGTAATGTGCTATCAACTTGACATGGTTTGCAGGAATGGGAGGGGAAGTATTTTCCAAGAGAAGCTCTTGCTCTCGTGGTATTTTTAGATGAATTTAACAGAGTGCCTGCATGCTGCATCAGAAAACAATGATGTTATGGTTCCAGTGTTCCTAATTTACAAAAAAAATATTCCATGGGGTGCAAATCCTTTTTGAAATTACTTTTCTGAGCATTGTTTTGTAATTAAGAGGAAGTCGCTAGAATACTCACCATACAGGATTTGTTGAAGGAAGTGTACAGCATCCTGCAGCTTGATGTCTTTCTGTATGCTCTTGAGGCTTCAACTCAAACTCATTTGCTAATTAGAGCTTGACTCAATATGTAAAAATCCATTTGCATCATCATATGCATATACAATGTTTTAACTAATTAGAAGTAACTGTATATACTGCTTTGGTCATGCCACAGCTGTTCTTTAGAAGGGATGGATGAGAATTTTAATTTCCATGTTCTGGAGCAAAGGCAGTCTTGTGTTCATAAGTTTGTACACAATGTGTTCTTTTGGTCAGTCTGCCGCTACATAATCACCGGGGCTTGTTCTGTTGATTTAGTGTGTCCTGAACACAATAGTGATTCACCTGGCAGATTGGGGGGAAAAAAGCCTGCTTTCCTTTCCTCTAAATTTCAAGCTCAGGTCCCTGACTGCCTTTGTGCTGTATAAGAGAATAGAACTACAAGATTTGTATACTATTATACAGTCAAAGCTAAATGAAATAAAATATGTATCAATGTGGCATGACCATCGGCGGTAAGCAAACTACGCAGTTTACAGTGTGGCATGACCATCGGCAGTAAGCAAACTACGCAATTTACAATGTGGTGTGACCATCAGCAGTAAGTAAAGTATGTCATTTACATTCCTTCCATGCCAATAATGAGTAATGAACTAAGTTCTTATAACACACTTGTTTTAAGTAACTAATATGTATGTGTAGCAGTTCGTAGGAGGGGGAGGAGCACAGAAAGACGGCAGGCCAGAATAAAGTTCAATAACTCTTTTATTTTGCTCTTTTCAGATGCAAAATTCACTCTCTTCTATACACACACACACACACACACACACACACACACACACACACAAGTCATCTGGTTCAGGAGAGAGCTCTCTTCCTCTGCTCTCTGTCTCCTTATATAGGGCGCGGTCACTGGGAAGACACACAAACACAGGTTAATTGACATCAGGTGTAGTGATTCTGCCACTTACCTTCCCTGACTCCGCCCTCCGGTCACAGACCGGCGCTTGACCACGCCCCCGCTGCCACAGTATGTATGTAAGCTATCCATCTATTATTTATACTGCTTATCTATCAGGGTCGCAGGTGAGCTGGAGCCAATCTCAACTGCCTTCAGGTGAGCGGTGGGGTACACTCAGGTTACCAATCTATTGCAATGCCAACACAGAGACAAACAACCACACACATTCACACCTATGGGCAATTTAGAGTAGTCCACATGTCTTTGGACTATTGGAAGAAACCAGAGCACTTGGAGAAAACCCACATAGGCACGGGGAGAACAGGCAACCCCCCCCCAGAAGGCTCCAATGGGTCACAAGGTTTGAACCCAGAACCTCCTTGAAGTGAAGTGACACTGCACCACCTACATGTCTACTTGGGTAGAAAATGGATATTGCACATATTGTAGGTATTATACTAGGTATTATACTCTATATGCAATATTTATCTACTTTTTACTCTAGATGTAAACATTTAACCTTGTGTTGTGTTCCATGCCATATCAAAATGCAAATGACATCCAACATGCAAGGACGAATGTAAATCGAACATACAATATAACAACTACATTCATTTAAAGATGCTGAGTGAGAGAAAGATGCTTGGTACACTACTTAACAAGAAAACAGAGAGATGCAGCCAATGGAAAATGGGACAAAATGAGACTAGATTGGAAAGTCCACAATTAACAACATGCTTTCTTGCTTGCAAATTCATAACTCTTCAGTTTGCATGAAACCTTCAGAAGGTTATAGTTATGGTGTTAATATTGTAACATCTCCTTTATGAAATGCATAAAATCACATATAACTAAACTTGTATAAATGTGCATATTCAAGGCTCTTAAATTAACAGTATGACTGATCTATCTACCAGTCACCTGACACTAAAAAAACCCAACAACACAAAAATAGTAAATTAATGCAGATAGAAATCAATGGCAGTACCATCACAGAATCAAAAACACAGACTGGTATTCCCCCCCCCCCCCCCCCCCCCCTTTTCTTTACAATATAACAGCTGAGAACTTGAGACTCAGAATACCAGGAATTAGTATAACAATGGCAGAAAGCTCATAGTCTTAAGGGATATCTGTGCCTGATAAACAGGCATCAAACAGTGGGTGACTGTCACACTTACTGTCTGTTTGACAAGAAATCATTGATAAATCAACATTTTAGGATGTATAGTAAGCAGAAGCTAAACATGGAGCAAGTTTGGAAATCAGTCTGTTAAAGATGCACATCCGTCCATTATCTGTAGCCACTTATCCTGTGCAGGGTCGCAGGCAAGCTGGAGCCTATCCCAGCTGACTATGGGTGAGAGGTGGGCTGGACAAGTCGCCAGGTTATCGCAGGGCTGACAGATAGAGACAAACAACCATTTCACACTCACATTCACACCTACGATCAATTTAGAGCCACCAATTAGCCTAACAGCCCTGCAATGAGCTGGCGACTTGTCCAGGGTGTACCCCACCTTTCGCCTGTAGTCAGCTGGGATAGGCTCCAGCTTGCCTGCGACCCTGTAGAACAGGATAAAGCGGCTAGAGATAATGAGATGAGATGTCATTTCATATATGAAATGACATCTCATCTCATTATCTCTAGCCGCTTTATCCTGTTCTACAGGGTCGCAGGCAAGCTGGAGCCTATCCCAGCTGACTACGGGCGTTTGGACACACCAACTCATTTATAGGTTTTTCTGGATTTTGACTGTTTTCTACATTGTATAATAATACTGGAGACACCAAAAGTATACTTTTGGTGTCTCCAGTATTATTATACAATGTAGAAAACAGTCAAAATCCAGAAAAACCTATAAATGAGTTGGTGTGTCCAAACGTTTGACTGGTATTCATCATCATCATCATCATCATGTTCCCTTAGTGGAGTATTGTACTCCTCAGGGTGCTCCTGTCAGGACTCGGCCCAACAGTTGCAGAATACAATGGTCTGTCTTATCCATCATTATTCCTCTAATTTGTTGTGCATCTGATTCCAAAAGATTCTCAAACTTTGTCCATCTAGATGATCATGTGTCAAATAGAAGTTGTTTTTGGAGTTCACTATTGTCCATTTGGCAAATGTGTGCCAGGTAATTTTGTTGTTGTTCAAAACAGAATAGCTACATGGGCTGGGTCTTAGTTTTCTCTCGCAAATCCACATTAGACAGTTTAAAGAGGAACTGATGGCAAATTTTTTATCATCAAAATTCTATTTATCTCATTTTATAAAATGTAGGAATGCATTTCTGACAGCTATTTTGTCACTGCTATAGCAAGTTATGAGTGTTTGAAATATCCTATGTAATGTGTCTATGTGTCAGCCCTGTGATGACCTGGTGACTTGTCCAGGGTGTACCCCGCCTTTCGCCCGTAGTCAGCTGGGACATGCTCTAGCTTGCCTGCAACTCTGTAGAACAGGATAAAGCGGCTAGAGATAATGAGATGGGATGGGAATATATCAGTCCATATGTCAAAGCAATGGCCTTAAATGAAATTCATTGAGACCTGTGTGAGACTTCATAGGACGAAAGTAAAATGTAGAGCGGAAATCAATGTTGTCAAAAGATGCGCGCACCTTCCTTCGAATGCTGATGTAATCAAGCCGGAAGTTTTCCCTGTGTCCAAAATCGCTCCTTACTCACTATATAGGGCAGTATATAGTGGGGACACCATTTTGTAGTGCTGTCCGAAACCTTAGTGAGGATTATGTGGGAAATGTGCTCAGTATAATATGTATTTATCACAAAAATACATGCATGTATTTATTATTTTGAAAACCCACCATCCGCCTGATCTGGCACGTTTTAATTGTGCGACAGTAATGACGTAAATACCAGCGGGATGGACTAGTCCTTATCCTGTCGTCTTTCCAACTCTTCTCTACTCCACATTGGCTCAAAGTCATATGGAATAATCTTCATCACTAATGAAGCTGGCAAATCTCAAAATTAATCTAAATTGGAATGATATGGCGATCTGGCCACTGTGTAAACAGTTTTCAAAATGATGGCACTGACACTTTACGTTTGAAGTCTCACACAAGTCTCGTGAAGATCGCGCGGATAAGTGACGCCTGCCGAGGACCATGCGAACTACATTCAACGTGGCTAAAAACCAAAAAGGCCGATAAATGTAATATAATATGCCAATATGGGTCACGATATAAGGTTAATAAAACTGAAAACATAATTGAATAACACGTTAATTAAGAAATAAAGCAAGTTTAAAAATGACTTCAGTTCCCCTTTAAAGCTCCAATCCAATTCCCCATTGAGACCATCGTATTCTGGATCATTACATTTAGGGGACCTTTTCCTTTTGTAGCCTTCCTTTATCATCTTGTGTAAGAAGCCATGCCAGACTACTTCGATGTTTTGGATTTCATTGGCAGATAGTGCCACTTCTGTACACTATAAAAAAGATGGGATTGGACCCAGGTTGTCAGAAACTTCACCCTTGTTGGTAAATACTGTAAATGTGGTGGTCTGTGAGTGCACGTTTTAATTTGTTCCATTTCTGGAATGCAGGTTCAATCCTCGTGCCAAGAAGGTGTCTTTCTTCTTCTTTGGAGTTAGTAATAGTGTAACTGAGGCACATTCTTGATCTTGTTACCACTGATGCAAATGATACTCTTCTTTATTGTGTACAGAGTTTGTGATTCATTATAATTTGTGATCATTTGGATAAAATGAAAGACAATATTTTTAACCAGCAGCACATTCAGTGTGTCACATCCACTTCTGCAATGTCTCCAATTTTTCACAGCCAACAACTGTCACATAACATTCAAGAAAACATCTATCCCCATTTTCAATCAGCAATTACCTTAATGTCAAACACAAATGTTCCTAATTTATCCAGCCCTTGAAATAACCCAGAGTCACAGTCAGTGCAAAGTCTTGCTCCAGTATTTCTCCAAAGACATTATTAAAGCCTTTGATCATTGCTCATTTGTCTTGCTGTTTTGGCCTCTATTGCTTGGGCTTATGCCAATTGACTTGTTTGCCCTTGCTGTAAATATCCATCCATTTTCTACAGTATATCGCTTATCCATCAAGGTTGCAGGGGAAGCTGGACTACAACTGGAGTACACCCTGGGCAGCTCGCCAAGCTATCAGAGGGCTAACACAGAAACGAACAACTGTTCTCACTCATATTCATTCATTCATTCATTCATTCATTCATTCATTATCTCTAGCCGCTTTATCCTTCTACAGGGTCGCAGGCAAGCTGGAGCCTATCCCAGCTGACTACGGGCGAAAGGCGGGGTACACCCTGGACAAGTCGCCAGGTCATCACAGGGCTGACACATAGACACAGACAACCATTCACACTCACATTCACACCTACGGTCAATTTAGAGTCACCAGTTAACCTAACCTGCATGTCTTTGGACTGTGGGGGAAACCGGAGCACCCGGAGGAAACCCACGCGGACACGGGGAGAACATGCAAACTCCGCACAGAAAGGCCCTCGCCGGCCCCGGGGCTCGAACCCAGGACCTTTTTGCTGTGAGGCGACAGCGCTAACCACTACACCACCGTGCCGCCCCACTCATATTGACACATAGGCAATTTAGAGTCGTCAGTTGACCTAATTAGCAAATCTTTGGAATGTGAAACTGGAGCACCTGGAGAAAACCCACACAAGCACAGGGAGAACATACAAACTCCACACAGAAAGGCCCTGGTCAGCTGTGAGGTTCGAACCCAGAACCTTCTTGCTGTGAGGCAACAGTGCTAACCACTGCAGCACTGTACAACTGCCACCCCATGTTCTTAAGCTATTGACACAAATACTATATATTTTTATACAAATTATATACAAAATATGATAGAAATACTCAATAATTCTATAACTTGTATGCCATTTTTTTATTTTCAAAGTGGTTTTGGATCCTTTCAGTTGTTAGAAGGAGTTTCTGTGTAGGAGTATAGAATGTAATTTGCCCTTCAATCTACAGTTGACTTTACTGTAGATCATCAAGATCTTACCTGTATTTTGCATTATTCATCATCAGCAGTATTTCTAATGCATATACAGTATATGATGTTAGCAATAAAGAATACAGAATATTTTGTCATTTTGATAACATGGTCACAGAAAATTGATATGGTATGCAATTTGTATCAAAAAGTTTTTTTTTTCTTTTTTAGCATTTTCAAAATGCTGTGTGTGGTGACATCATGTAAAGTGATGCTCATGTGAGCCATGATTGCCTTGCAGTTTGGTATACACACTGTTAAACATTCCCTGCCATCACCAAAGACTTACCAAAGGCACCTTCTGTTTGTGAACAGCTAAATGTACAGCACAGCAGCTTCCAAATTCCTGGATTCATTAAGGAGGAAATGGAGAAGTACGTAAAAGTGTTGACTGCTCATTATTATCCAGCATGCTACAAAAACTATGACCTTTGTAATTGGATTTTTAAAAACATTCACATGACTGTTGATGTCCTTTTATTATTTATCATCCCTTTCCTTAGCTAACAGTCTGGAACTATCTAGCAGGCAGAAGTGTAGATGTATGATCTTTTTAGATCTCAATAATTCATAGGAGTAAAGTACAACCCCGATTCCAAAAAAGTTGCGACAAAGTACAAATTGTAAATAAAAACAGAATACAATGATGTGGACGTTTCAAAATTCCATATTTTATTCAGAATAGAACATAGATGACATATCAAATGATTAAACTGAGAAAATGTATCATTTAAAGAGAAAAATTAGGTGATTTTAAATTTCATGACAACACCACATCTCAAAAAAGTTGGGACAAGGCCATGTTTACCACTGTGAGACATCCCCTTTTCTCTTTACAACAGTCTGTAAACGTCTGGGGACTGAGGAGACAAGTTGCTCAAGTTTAGGGACAGGAATGTTAACCCATTCTTGTCTAATGTAGGATTCTAGTTGCTCAACTGTCTTAGGTCTTTTTTGTCGTATCTTCCGTTTTATGATGCGCCAAATGTTTTCTGTGGGTGAAAGATCTGGACTGCAGGCTGGCCAGTTCAGTACCTGGACCCTTCTTCTATGCAGCCATGATGCTGTAATTGATGCAGTATGTGGTTTGGCATTGTCATGTTGGAAAATGCAAGGTCTTCCCTGAA
This sequence comes from Neoarius graeffei, assembly GCF_027579695.1. Classification (NCBI taxonomy): domain Eukaryota; kingdom Metazoa; phylum Chordata; class Actinopteri; order Siluriformes; family Ariidae; genus Neoarius; species Neoarius graeffei. The sequence continues at coordinate 48,771,068 of NC_083582.1, read as the reverse complement.
AGAGACGTCGTCTGGATGGGAGCATATGTTGCTCTAGAACCTGGATATACCTTTCAGCATTGATGGTGTCTTTCCAGATGTGTAAGCTGCCCATGACACACCCACTAATGCAACCCCATACCATCAGAGATGCAGGCTTCTGAACTGAGCGCTGATAACAACTTGGGTCGTCCTTCTCCTCTTTAGTCCGAATGACATGGCGTCCCTGATTTCCATAAAGAACTTCAAATTTTGATTCGTCTGACCACAGAACAGTTTTCCACTTTGCCACAGTCCATTTTAAATGAGCCTTTGCCCAGACAAGACGTCTGCGCTCCTGGATCATGTTTAGATACGGCTTCTTCTTTGAACTATAGAGTTTTAGTTGGCAACGGCGGATGGCACGGTGAATTGTGTCCACAGATAATGTTCTCTGGAAATATTCCTGAGCCCATTTTGTGATTTCCAATACAGAAGCATGCCTGTATGTGATGCAGTGCCATCAAGGGCCCGAAGATCACGGGCACCCAGTATGGTTTTCCGGCCTTGACCCTTATGCACAGAGATTCTTCCAGATTCTCTGAATCTTTTGATGATATTATGCACTGTAGATGATGATATGTTCAAACTCTTTGCAATTTTACACTGTTGAACTCCTTTCTGATATTGCTCCACTATTTGTCGGCGCAAAATCAGGGGGATTGGTGTCCTCTTCCCACCTTTACTTCTGAGAGCCGCTGCCACTCCAAGATGCTCTTTTTATACCCAGTCATGTTAATGACCTATTGCCAATTGACCTAATGAGTTGCAATTTGGTCCTCCAGCTGTTCCTTTTTTGTACCATTAACTTTTCCAGCCTCTTATTGCCCCTGTCCCAACTTTTTTGAGGTGTGTTGCTGTCATGAAATTTCAAATGAGCCAATATTTGGCATGAAATTTCTAAATGTCTCACTTTCGACATTTGATATGTTGTCTATGTTCTATTGTAAATACAATATCAGTTTTTGAGATTTGTAAATTATTACATTCTGTTTTTATTTACAATTTGTACTTTGTCCCAATTTTTTTGGAATCGGGGTTGTATAATCACAGTCACTTTAGATATTTTTGAACCAGAGAGAGTGTAAGTGATCCATCCAGCGAGCTTTCTGAAGGGTATGTAGCATTAGATTTTGTCATGAAACCGAAATGGCAACCCACCCCCCCTTACAAAAAACAAACAAAAAAACCCTCTCTGTAAATCCATCCATTATCTGTAGCCGCTTATCTGTCCTACAGGGTTGCAGGCAAGCTGGAGCCTATCCCAGCTAACTATGGGCGAGAGGTGGGGTACACCCTAGACAAGTCGGCAGGTCATCGCAGGGCTGACACAGAGACAAACAACCATTCACACTCACATTCACACCTACGTATGGTCAATTTAGAGCCACCAATTAGACTCACCAAATGTGAGTCTTTGGGAGAAACCAGAGCACCCGGAGGAAACCCACGCAGACAACATGCAAACTCCACACAGAAAGGCCCTCGTCGGCCACTGGGCTCGAACCCAGGACCTTCTTGCTGTGAGGTGACAGTGCTAACCACTACACCACTGTACCACCCCCCTCTCTGTAAAAATGTCCTTTATTTTATTTCACATTTTTGATATATTGTACCACATTCCCCTTCTTCTTTTCATCAACTTGAGCCTATGAAAAAGAAAAAAAACAGGATACTGCTACCGCCATACTTTACTATAACAATGACAATGTTTTCATTCCAATGTTTATCACAAAGTTTTTGGCACAATCCAAGCACAACACTTATTGAAGATTTTAAGGATTTTTAACCAACATCATGTATTGCTCTTTTGTCACAAGTATGATGTGACATGTGTTACTGGCACCAGACCTAGGGGAAACCTGGACCGGCAGCAATGGTTACACAAGCTAGGAAGCACTGCATAGCCGGTATATACATAAAATATGTCTGTGACTCACTGTGAATCAATAAGAGAGAGAACCGAAGTTACCATCTTGCTCATGCCTGAACTTATTTATCCAGACCTACGCATGAGCAAAACTGGGTAGCTAGAGTCTCCCTAATGAAGTCACAGCAGTGCAAGAGAGCACCATCTACTGATGTAAATGCGTATTACCTTGCGGTAAAACCATGCATGAATCTGGACATCTGTGTAAAATATTAGTTAGGATGAATGTTAGTATAGTTCAATTATCAAAATTAGGGGGGTGCCTGTTTACATAGAAAACTAAATATGCAGCATTTTCAACCTACTACACTCGCCCCTGCTTCAAGAGATGTCTCCAGACATCTAGAACCAAACTAACACAAGTGCTGTGTAGTTTTCAGGTGTAAAAAAAAACATTGTCAGTGTACAGCCAGTTTGTGTGTATAGACGTAGTCTTTAAGTCAAGTTCAAGTCAAGTCACTGTGTTCGTCATCACTAACATGTCCATACTGCTTGTGTGGGATAGTAACAAGGTTCAGGGACAGGAGGGTAAAATGAGGGCACGGGGCATGGATTGAAGGGCAAGGGGGCATGAGACATGGGGTAAGGGGCATAGGCAAACATCAGATTTGCTCCTGGCCTCCAAGACTGATATGAAGGTTGTCCGTGGTGGTTATATGTGAGCATTTCTCGATGTTTCAGTGCTCGGGTTGACCTCCTCACCGACTGCACTTCATCCCCTGATGGTTCTGGTACCGGCTCACTATTGTCTACCTGCTCACCTGAATCTGTCTCATCTGTAGTGTTATCTGTTGCAAGTTCTCCTAATATTTCCTCAGCTGGTGTTGCAGCAGCTGGTACGAGTCTTTGCACTTGATCTGGGGCTGCAGCTGGGTTAGGTTCATGAGGTTGCTGACTATTGCCGCTTTTCCACTACAAACGCGGCTGAGCCGTGCCGTGCCGAGTCGAGCTGAGTCGAGCTGAGCGGGGCTGTTGGAGTTGCATTTCGACTACAACCGTGCTGAACCGTGCTGGCTGGAAGTGGGTGGACACATTGGGTGGAGTTAGTGAAAGTGGGTGGACGTCACGTGATGTCGTTAAGCAGCGCAAACAGTGACATCAGTGACAGTGGCGGAACAAGTCAGAGCCGGGCCGGGGGCGGGGCAAATGACCGGGCCCTTTATTAAAGCTTATCATAACATCATTTTAGGCTACAAAATGTCCGCAACTGCGGTGTTTACCAATTTCAACACTACCGGGTGCAACTATATGTTATTTAGTACATCAAGTCCTTCAAACGAACATGTAACTCAGAAACAAAAAACATTAGGATACTGTACATGGCTCATAATAAAACATCAATAGCCTATACTGCGCACATTATTTGAAGGGCATACGAATGAGCGCTCAGAGGCTGCAACGGTGACAGGAAGAGTCAGAAATAAAAGGAGGGCGGTGCAAACCTCACTGAATGCACTGTGTTTACCAATTTCAACACTACGGGGTGCAACTATGTTATTTTGTACATTAAGTCCTTCAAACGAACATGTAACTCAGAAACAAAAAAACATTAGGCGACATACTGTACATGGCTCATAATAAAACATCAATAGCCTACTGCGCGCATTATTTGAAGGACATACGACGAGCCTTGTGCTCCGCGAACTCCTGCACGATGCTCTGTATGTCACTGATTCAGTGATCTTTTCAGCGGTAGTCTCACAACCCGGAGAGTAAACAATAAACATGGAGGACATGGAGTCGTTAGTGTTGCTGGTCTTGGTGCTGTGGCTTGTTGTCACCGACAACGCCAACAGATACTGGCAAGAGCGTATAGATGAGACGAGGCGCATAAGGCTTCAGAAATTCTCGTAATTCGTAATTCTTCCGGGTTTGCGGTGTTTACAGATCCCAGCGCGCTCGCGGGGCGTGTGTGGGCATGTGAGGACACTCCTCCTCACCAATCAGTGCACAGGGGAGTGTCTGCTCACGCCCCCAACCTCACTCGGCACGGCTTGGCTCGCTTCAGCCCCACTCCAAAACGGTGCGAGTTTTAGGGGCTAAGCAGGGCTGAAACGAGCTGAGTCGTGCTGGTTTTTGGTAGTCGAAACGCGAGCCGTGTCGGGCTGAAGTGAGCTGAAGCGAGCTGAAGTGAGCTGAAAAAGGGTAGTGGAAAAGGGCCATTTGAACTGTCTCTGTTCCATTTCTCATTGGCTGGAATTCTGGGGCTACAGCACTGAGTTCATTCTTTAGGTTAGACTGAGGAATTGGGGGTCTGACCCTCCTCCTGTCATACACTGGTATGTTCCGGAGGCAATATGTAGATTCCTCCTCTTCATCGGAGTGTTCAGACTCCTGTTCCAATGTCTCACTGTTGTTTCTGTGATTGTCTCTGTGTTTTTGTCTTTTCCTGGGTGCACACTGACTCTGTTCATCTTGTTCCAATGGCAAATCATTAACAGGTAGCAGGAGATTGCGATGCAGGACACAAAGGGTTCGATCTCTGGTCTCTGGCTGAACTCTATACATAGGTCCATCTCCCATCTTTTCAACGACGCGATGAATTCTCCTCTCCCAGTAAGCCCGAAGTTTGCCTGGACTGCCTCTCTCTGACAGATTTTTGACAAGCACCCTATCTCCAGGCTGTAGCACAATGCCTTTAACGTTTTGATCATAATATTTCTTATAATATCCCCTTAGCTGTATTCCCTTAGCATAATATTCTTTATAATATCCCCTTAGCTGAGCATTTTCCACTGTTCTCTGAGGCGATCTTGTATGCCTCCTGCATGCGAGAAGCCCATTTCTGTGCATACTCTTGTCTGGACTGTAGCTCTTCTTCAGGTTTCCAATCAAAGAGCAGATCTACGGGCAAGCATGGGGCTCTCCCGTATAGGAGAAAGAATGGGGAGTAACCTGTCCCCTCATGTCTTGTGCAGTTGTACACGTGGACTATGTGGGGTAGGTGTTCCTTCCACTCGTTTTTTTTTCCTCCTGCAGGGTGCGGAGCATCTGTAGAAGTGTCCTGTTCAGGCGCTCCACAGGATTCCCCTGCAGATGATAGGGAGTGGTTCGAGAGTGGGCAATTCCTCCCAGCTGCTGGAATCTCTGGAAAAGGCTGTTCTCAAACTCACGGCCCTGATCGTGATGGAGCTTTTCAGGGTACCCGAAGCGTGGAATGAAGTCATAGAAGATCTTTTCAGCTGCAGTTCGGCCTGACTTGTTTTTGGTTGCATATGCCTGGGCAAAATGAGTAAAGTGATCTACCAAAACTAAAATGTATTCAAAACCACCCTTACTCCACTCAAGATGGAGATAGTCCACAGAGATGAGTTCAAAAGGGGCGCTGGTTGTGATTGAACCCATAGGCGCTCTCTCTGGAATGTTAGGTCGCTTCTGTTTAACATAACAGCACTGGCAAATGACATAGTCTTCAATGTCGCGTTGCATAAAAGGCCAATAAAATCTTTCTCGTGTCAAATGGATGACTTTGTCAGCGCCAACATGCCCCATATCATCATGCAGGTGCTTCAACACAGTCACCTTCAGCTTACTGGGGAGAACCAACTGTTTCCGCTGTCCTGTTTGCCTGTACAATATTCCCTTGTCAAGCTTGAGTCTGTTCCATTCATGTATTAGTCTGTGTGTTTCTCATCCCATTTGTCTCTTTCCTTTATCCTGAGGATTCCATCCTGTTTTCTTTAGGTTGATCACTTCACAGATGGAAGCATCTTCTTTCTGAGCAGCCCTAACACTTTCTGGAGTGATAACCGGAATGCCTTCAGGAGTGTCATCTATGTTAGACTGCAACTGTAATGCGGCCACCCATGGCACGTCACTGTTTCTCACAGCTTTGTCCCCCTGCCAGATGGCAGAGACTACATCAGGGGGCATTGTCTCTGTGTACTCTTTTTGGTGGTCATTCAGATGTACAGGGCATTGTGACAGGGCGTCAGCATCTGCATTTGACTTGCCTGGCCGATATCTGATGGTGAAATGGAAGTCAGCTAAATCACCCACCCAACAGTGTCCAACTGCATTCAATCTGTCCATGCTCAAAACGTAGGTAAGGGGGTTGTTATCCGTGTATACAGTGAAGGTGGGAGCATAATAGAGGTAATCTCTAAATTTATTGCAGATTGCCCACTTCAATGCAAGGAACTCCAGCTTGCCAGAATGGAGATGGTAGCTCTTTTCAGCAGGTGTGAGTGTTCTGGAACCATAAGTGATAACACGGAGTTTGTTTCCCTGTTGTTGATAGATCACTGCCCCCAGACCTTCGTTTGAGGGGTTGGTGTGAAGGACAAAGGGCAAGTTATAATCTGGATAGGCGAGGATGGGTGGACTGGTTAGCATGTCAACAAGGCATGCCACTATGGCACTGTGCTCTGGTGTCCAATGGATAGGTGTTTTGGATGTAGGCTGGCCACTCTTTGTGCTCTTTGACTGTGTCTTGTTAACTCTCACTAGGGTGGCTCTCTGGCTAGACTCACTAGGACTCTCTATTAGCTTAAACAGTGGCCTAGCTGTCCTAGAAAAGTCCTGTATGAATGTTCTGTAATAGCCTAGAAACCCTAGGAGAGCCCTGACCTCCCCCACATTCTTTGGCTCTCTATCCTTCAAATGCTGAACTGCCTCAAGGTCTTTAGGGTCTATCTGGACACCTTCACTAGTCACTAAGCGCCCTAAATATCTGACTTGACTTTTGAACAGTTCACATTTTTTTGGACGTAGTTTAATACCATGCTCTCGCAGGCAGCAGAGTACCTGCTTCAAGTCTTCAACATGGTCATGAAAGGTCTTGGAGAAGCAAAGTACGTCATCCAAGTATGGCGAACAGCACTCATCCCTTAGACCATCAAGGACTCCCTCCATGCGCCACTGAAAAGCAGCTGGGGCATTTGTAAGACCAAACGGGAGACGGATCCACTCATAAAGTCCTCAAGGCGTGCTAAAGGCAGTGAGATGTCTGGAACTCTCATCTACAAAACCCTGGTGGTATGCACTGCCTTGGTCAAGTATCGAGAACCATGAGTATCCCCCCAGACTATCCAACAGATCTTGGATGCGTGGAAGCGGGTGACGGTCGGGGATGTTTTTTTGGTTCAAGCCCCGAAAGTCAACACACAGATGTAAGGTCTTGTCCTTTTTTCTGATGCAAACCACCAGAGATGAATAGGATGAGGTGGACTTCCTGATCCAGGCATGGTCGAGCAGGTTTTGGACATATTCCTTCACTTCTTTGTGCAAGGGCTTAGGAACTGAATTGTAGGATGTTTGCATTGGTGTGTCATCCCTGAGATGGATTTTTAGCTGCAAGCTTGGGATGCAACCAATGTCTGAATCATCTTAAGCAAAGACATCCGACTCTTCCTACAACATGTCTCTAACAACCTTTTGTTCATGCTCCTCCAGGTGTGACACATCAACAGGTGGATGCCATCTCTGTTTTGTTATGTCTTTTGTATTGTGTTTCTCACTCATTTCTCTCTGCTTGTCTGTGCTGACCTGAGCTGAGGACGTGTTAACGGTGGAATGGGATGTTGGCTCTGAACCGCCAGGGAAACAGTTAACTGGTTCAATTTCAGTAACTTCCTCCAGTGTTCCTAAAACTGTTCTCTTTGTGAGATAGATGTCATGTTTAGTGGGGTTTTGAACAGGGATTTTAACAATTTTTGTGGACCCCCTGGGAACATCAACTAAGGCGGGAAACAATTCCAAACCCTCAGGACAGTTATTCACTAGATTGGGTTGAAAAAGCATAGCCCCACCCCCTGGCCCTTCCCTGACTCTACACCTCACCTCGCAGATCTGCCCTGCAGGAATAGTTACGCCTCTCTTCCCTGTCCTCACACTGCACTCCGGGGTTGTCTCATCTGGGGTCAAAGCCTGGAGAGCAGAAACTAGGGCTTCCACTGCACTGTCCCTGATACTTAAAGCTTCTTTGAGTAAAGCAGAAACATCAGCATCCTCTCGCTGTTCTTTGATTATCTCGACTATGACATTACTGCCTAAAAGAGGACAGCTAAGACAGTTCTGGCTGATTAACATTGGTACTTGTGTGGTGATATTTCCATAGTTATGGCTACAGACCTGAAGTTCAACATCTGCCCATTTGTACCATTAGCCGCAGCAATCGCCAGAGGGTCATCGAGAGGGAGGGTGTCAAGTGGCTGGATTTGGACACGGGGAAGTGCTTCTTCCATCCATGCTCTCCCCACCATAGTCACTTGAGCCCCTGAGTCGAGCAACATTTGAAGAGGGACTCCATTAATAACACGAGACCATACATCGTTTTCCTATGAGCTGTGCTAGGCGCTTTCTTGTTAGTGGTTGGCACTGTGTGTTTGCTTTTACCAGGCTGGTTGTTTTAGAGTGGCTGGCTTATGCTAGGGGCTCCTCAGCTATCACGGTCACTGGCTGCCCCTCTCCAGTGACCTCAACCCATTTCCCAATGCCTTTCTTTGAAGACAGCCAATGGCACGATGTCCAGTTTGGCCACACACAAAACAGTGAGGGCAGCTCACCTTGCTCTGCTGTACACAGTTGCTGCATCTGCCTCGGGCTTCAGATGTTCGTGACTGAGGATGGGCTGAAGTTGAGCAGGGGTCCCCCGGTGTCACTTTGTCAGTGGGTTTTACCACCTGGGCTAGGTGTTTGGTCGGGGAGGACACCTGTGCAGTCAGTTCTCTAATAGCAGCACGATTAGCCTGTAATTCAGTGTCAACCGTACTTTGCTTAGCTGGGTCACTACTGTCAAGCTGAGCAGGGCTTACAGTCACTGGTCAGTATTTAGCTACTATGCTAAGGGGTTTTAATCTTTCTGTCTCCACACTAGTAGACTTAGTGATTTGATCTAAGAGAAAGTCATCACTAACCTGCAAATCTGTGAGAAGAGGTTTAAGATCATGTCGAACATGGTTGCTTTTCTCATTTAACCCTTGGAGAAAGTGTGTGGAGAAAAGTGCCCTGAACAAGCTTTTTGTCATAGCTAAACTCCGCACCAGGCTGTTGAGACTCAAACAAAACATGCTGCTTTAAACCCATTATTTTGTACAAAAACTGCTGTGGGCTCTCTTTGTCTTGCTGTTTAGCATTACTTAGCTCTTGAAAAAGCTCATTACTGCTTTTGTCTCTGATGTGTGCACGGAGAAACCGCTTAAGCTCATCAACAGTTAAGTCACTTTTGTTTGATAACATCTCTCTACACGTACCCGGTTTTATGACCTTGATTACACTGCGAATTACCTTTGACTCAGTAAAACCTTCATGCATCCCTTCATCTATTTGTTTACAAAGATTACTGTATGACATATCAGAACCAACATCAGAAATTTGTCCACCATGTAGCTTAAACTCCCTGCATGGAAGCAGAGCTGCAACATCATTAACTCTCAGTACCTGATCTCCTAAGCTGGGAGACAGACTCACTCTGCCATGGGAAATGCCACCAACACCTGCTGTGAATGGCCTGGTCGATGCAGAAGTGGCAAAGTTCCAAGCCGGCAGACCGCTGTCTCCTCCTGGAGGTGCTGGGAGTGTGTGAATGTCTCTGTTCATCTGGGATGGCTGTGTGGAAGTGTCTGTAGTGGGTGTGAGTGGGTGTCTGTCCGAATGGTTGTGGTCAGGGTGAGGTAGAGTGGAGTACTGCTCTCGATGGGCTGTTGAATCTCCAGTCACCTGTCCCATCTTAGGTGCAGTCTGGCCAACTCCATTTCCCCCAACATCTGGAGCCAGCAGGTCGGTCAGCCTGTCATCGAGGAGGAAGAGTTGGCTCATGCCTTCGTCCTCCATAGCACCCAATTTCTTGCTTCTCAGGTAGTCACTGATCAGGTCATACAGTTCTGGTTCACTTAATTCAGCAACATTGTGAGTTGCGCTGCCATCTTCAATCCAACTCACAACTGCCAATAGCTGGTTGGCACTCAAATATAAAAGACTCTTCTGGATCTTGTAGATCAGCATCCGCAGTGGGGTGACAGTGGCCATCATGACGTTACACTGGTGCCTTCCACTCTCTGGATGACGCACGGGCTTGCAACCTTCCCTGAAGCTGTACGCACAGGCTCACGTCGTCTCGGCACTCGCTTCACCCAGCAGTAGCGCTAGAATGATCCCGGACGAGCCCCCAGTTGTTACCGGCACCAGACCTAGGGGAAACCTGGACCGGCAGCAAGGGTTACACAGGCTAGGAAGCACTGCATAGCCAGTATATACATAAAATATGTCTGTGACTCACTGTGAATCAATAAGAGAGAGAACCGAAGTTAGCGTCTTGCTCATGCCTGAACTTATTTATTCAGAGCTACGCATGAGCAAAACTGGGTAGCTAGAGTCTCCCTAATAAAGTCACAGCAGTGCAAGAGAGCACCCTCTACTGGTGTAAATGTGTATTACCTTGCGGTAAAACCATGCATGAATCTGGATGTCTGTGTAAAATATTAGTTAGGATGAATGTTAGTATAGTTCAATTATCAAAAATTAGGGAGGTGCCTGTTTACATAGAAAACTAAATATGCAGCATTTTCAACCTACTACACATGCACACAATGACCTGGATTTGTCAAAACACCTGGTTCTCATTCATACTTGCCACTGGCTTTTTGCAAGCCTCTTTAATAAGCCTATTGCTTTATCACAGAGTCTGGAGCAACTGTCCAATCTCAGCAAGATCTGGGCAGTGCTGTTTGCCATGTGCCTCTTGTTAATGGTCCTTACTGTGTTCCACTGAATACTCAGATACTACATTACAATTTTCTTTCTATTACAATCTCCAATCTGGTTTGCATTTGTGTCTATACTGTATGTGATCCATTAATTTTAAAAGGCTTCATCGCTGAAAAAACCTATATATGCACATTGTAGGTACCGCCACAGTCCCGTCTAGAACTACAAATTCCATCAACTAACTTCCGCGATGACCTACGTCACGCCTAGGCAGGATTACCTACGTCACGTCCCCCCCGACTCCATAAGTGACTCGAACATCCTGAATTCTTTCTTTCTCGTCGTGGACCGTCGCGTCATACAGACATAAAGAGACACCCGCTCATATGAACATCCAAGATCAACACGTCTGCCTTGCAAGAAAAAGGACTCAGCGCGCTTTCGTATATACCACTGGCCACAGTAAAAATAGTACCTAAGTTGCTCCGTCTCACTCATATTGAGTTACAACCAGTTTATTTGTTTATTATAAGTAACGTTACGACTGCAGCCCAAGCAGTTAATTAAAAGTTAGAAGCAACCGGATTCCTTCTGACTTAATCGCTGTGCACATTATTGATCAGAGACTTTTCCTCACGAACGATGAAGCTTCGGATCAAGGAATTCTCTGCCTTTCACGGAAGCGACCCACGAACTTTCTGTGAAACTCCGCGAAACTTCGGGATATCTCTGCATATCCTGCATAGAGACATCGATACTAGAAGTAAGGCTGGCATTTGGGCAAACTAGTCTTAGGAATTAGCTTTATGAAGTAGTGTGAATTTAAACTCAGAAACTGTTTAATTGTGCACACTGATCATTGTGTTCTACACTGCTCTCTCTCTGTTGTTTCAAAAAGATAAGTTATGCATGCTCTCCTCTATCCTCACTAACATCCTTTAATTTCATTATTACACATATTTTGACCTCATCAAGATTTCAGTGAATTTGGTAATGTTATAGGGAGTGGGTTAGCAACCACGACAGACTCCTTTGTCTCAAGAGACCACGAGGTGATTCTCACCTCCCCCAACACACACACAAACGCACACACACACCCTCACTCTCCCTCTCAAACACACACACACACACACACACACACACACACACACACACACACACACACACACACACACACACACCTCACTGTTTATGCCTTGTATATATTGATGTTGACCATATTGAATGTATTCAAACTGCTATTATCTGTTTAGTATCATTGTTATAATAAATTCAATTATTCTGTTAAACTGTGCTTGTCTGTCTGTTGCTACTGTATACTTGAAGTCACACAATCTCAAAGAACTCCAAATTGCCTTCACCCAAGTGTATATGAGTGCTATTGGCTGTAGTGTCTATGTAATATGGTAAGTAATACATTATTGCTGCATCAGTAGTGATCATAATAGTTTGGAATATACCATAATTTAGCTGTTTGGTAATTTATTATTAAACACCAAAATTAATGGTATTATTAATGAGACTGATTTAATGAGACTGATCACTTAAGGCCAATAGCACCCACAACATGTTTTTGAAATCAGTGTCACTTATATAAGCCACCAGTTATGAACAACAAAAAATGATGTTTGTGAGACAATTTGTCAATGCCATAGTGATAAAATAAATAGAACTGGCAAAACAAACCTTAATCACAAAGGTTATTTGTTCTGTAGGTTGGCTGATTGCTCTCCTCCATTTTTCTTTTATGTTATTCACTGCCAACACTTAAATGATAAATATGTGCATGCACAGTGAGTGTAGAATAAAAAAAGGCATGAATCCCAGTATACCCTTTCTCATTTACGGTCACATATCCACAGGAGTGGAAAATACTGAATTGTATTTTTCCCCGTGGCCCTAGATTTTCTGTTATTTTTTTCCTGCTTCACCATGACCGAATTCAAAATACTACATCATGCATCACGTGGTGGGTTTGCACAAGGCATTGTGGGATACAAATTTGAAACAGGAGAGAAAAATGGAGGATGTGAGTGTGCTAATGAAACGTGAAAAACCGACTACAATAATGGAAAGCAAGAAGAAAAGATGTTATGTTGTGAAGGAAAGGAAACACAGGACCAAACTAATAAATATCGGCGGTCAGCGAGCACCTTGGTGTGATCAGCTGTTCATTTAGCGACAGAATGATGGAACTGTCAGTGCATGGTCAAGGTAAACCTGTAGATGGCAGTAATGCAACACTGTGAATGCCAGCTGCCGTAAAACCCAAAAGAAGAAGAAGAAGAAGAACATGTGCATGCGCACACAGACTTCCTCTGCTTGACTGTGCAAAGTGAGCAATTTCATGCACATTATTTGCTAGGGAATCCCCTCAAATTAAATAACTTCCCAGCCACAGAATGACCTGATATTTTGTGAGATGTTACAGAAATAAACATACAGTTTGGGGAAGTCCCACAGGAGGATCAGGGTCAAGCATATGCATACTTTTGTCCATATAGTGTATTGTCCATTTATTCTGTCCATGTTCACTGGACATGAGCAATCGCATGCTCTGATTGGTTACTCTACTACTCAGATATCAGCTCATATACTGTGAGTAGAGGAAAACAAAATGGCAGAGTGTGTTGCTGAACCAACCGAGGATGAAATAAAAACTCTACTCAAAAACAAACCCCCCAAAAATACAAAAAGAGCAACAAAATATCAAATTAAATATTTGATGGTAAGAATGTATCTTTTTTATTTTCAAGAATTATTATTATAGCAGGCGGCACGGTGGTGTAGTGGTTAGACCACCTCGCCTCACAGCAAGAAGGTCCTGGGTTCGAGCCCCGGGGCCAGCGAGGGCCTTTCTGTGTGGAGTTTGCATGTTCTCCCCGTGTCCGCGTGGGTTTCCTCCGGGTGCTCCGGTTTCCCCCACAGTCCAAAGACATGCAGGTTAGGTTAACTGGTGACTCTGAATTGACCGTAGGTGTGAATGTGAGTGTGAATGGTTGTCTGTGTCTATGTGTCAGCCCTGTGATGACCTGGCGACTTGTCCAGGGTGTACCCCGCCTTTCGCCCGTAGTCAGCTGGGATAGGCTCCAGCTTGCCTGCGACCCTGTAGAAGGATAAAGCGGCTAGAGATAATGTGATGTGATTATTATAGCATTTTTCACAAATTGCTACTGTCATTTTGCCAGTTTGTTTACATTCTAAACGGAAATTATTTTGTCAGACGTTTTGTATGAAGTTATTTATTGACTTTGCAAAAAATAAAAATGCTCTGGTTCTCAAAATCCAGTGAATGTGGATAGAATAAAACAGTTATTCCACTCAGTCTTGTCATACATGGCTTATAGCCAACTTGGTGCTACGCACCTAATCAGCTGTTGGCTAATGTACGACTTGATTTCATGGAATAACTGTTAAATATTTTGTCCACCAATATCACCAATTTACACAGCTCAGGTAGCTGTAAAATTCTATTTCCATTCAAAGCTACAGTAGATTACTAATCAATGCAATCATGCCCAATTAGCTTCCTATAATTAATGATAAAAGGGAAAAAAGGTCCTTATCTTTTTATTGATTTTTTTTGTTGCATATTTTTAACTATCCTGATGACTGAAGCAGACCCGAATCTCAGTGCAAAAGGATTTTTTTCATTGAAATGTACATAAGTCTCTCACCTACTATAACTGTCCAGTTTTTTTTTTTTTTAATTTTGGGATTGAATAGACGCAAAATATCTCCTTAATAGCAATCATTGCAGTGTATTGTGGTTGCAGGACAGGGAATTGTTAATTGCTGAAACTTCTCATAAACACAGAATGATTTAAGGCTTGGCACAGAGTGTTGCTTGAGTGTGCATGCCAAGCCTGGCCCTGCTTCTGCTAGCTCATGCTCTTGCGTGCAGGGATAAGTTTACAGTGGTGCTTGAAAGTTTGTGAACCCTTTAGAATTTTCTATATTTCTGCATAAATATGACCTAAAACATCATCAGATTTTCACACAAGTCCTAAAAATAGATAAAGAGACCCCAGTTAAACAAATGAGACAAAAATATTATACTTGGTCATTTTTTTAATTGAGGAAAATGATCCAGTATTACATATCTGTAAGTGGCAAAAGTATGTGAACCTTTGCTTTCAGTATCTGGTGTGACCCCCTTGTGCAGCAATAACTGCAACTAAATGTTTCCGGTAACTGTTGATCAGTCCTGCACACCGGCTTGGAGGAATTTTAGCCCATTCCTCCGTACAGAACAGCTTCAACTCTGGGATGTTGGTGGGTTTCCTCACATGAACTGCTTGCTTCAGGTCCTTCCACAACATTTCGATTGGATTGAAGGTCAGGACTTTGACTTGGCCATTCCAAAACATTAACTTTATTCTTCTTTAACCATTCTTTGGTAGAACGACTTGTGTGCTTAGGGTCGTTGTCTTGCTGCATGACCCACCTTCTCTTGAGATTCAGTTCATGGACAGATGTCCTGACATTTTCCTTTAGAATTCACTGGTATAATTCAGAATTTATTGTTCCATCAATGATGGCAAGCTGTCCTGGCCCAGATGCAGCAAAACAGGCCCAAACCATGATACTACCACCACCATGTTTCACAGATGGGATAAGGTTCTTATGCTGGAATGCAGTGTTTTCCTTTCTCCAAAGATAATGCTTCTCATTTAAGCCAAAAGTTCTATTTTGGTCTCATCCATGCACAAAACATTTTTCTAATAGCCTTCTGGCTTGTCCACGTGATCTTTATCAAACTGCAGTCGAGCAGCAATGCTCTTTTTGGGTAACAGTGGCTTTCTCCTTGCAACCCTGCCATGCACACCATTGTTGTTCAGTGTTCTCCTGATGGTGGACTCATGAACATTAGCCAATGTGAGAGAGGCCTTCAGTTGCTTAGAAGTTGCCCTGGGGTCCTTTGTGACCTCGCTGACTATTACACACCTTGCTCTTGGAGTGATCTTTGTTGGTTGACCACTGCTGGGGAGGGTAACAATGGTCTTGCATTTCCTCCATTTGTACACAATCTGTCTGACTGTGGATTGGTGGAGTCCAAACTCTTTAGAGATGGTTTTGTAATCTTTTCCAGCCTGATGAGCATCAACAACACTTTTTCTGAGGTCCTCAGAAATCTTCTTTGTTTGTGCCATGATACACTTCCACAAGTGTGTGGAAACATGAAGATCAGACTTTGATAGGTCCCTGTTCTTTAAATAAAACAGGGTGCCCACTCACACCTGATTGTCATCCCATTGATTGAAAACACCTGACTCTAATTTCACCTTCAAATTAACTGCTAATCCTAGAGGTTCACATACTTTTGCCACTCACAGATATGTAATATTGGATCAATTTCCTCAATAAATAAATTACCAAGTATAATATTTTTGTTTCATTTGTTTAACTGGGTTCTCTTTATCTACTTTTAGGACTTGTGTGAAAATCTGATGATGTTTTAGGTCATATTTATGCAGAAAATTCTAAAGGCTTCACAAGCTTTCAAGCACCACTGTATATCAGGAATTTCCATATTTCTGTAAAGCTGCTTTGCGACAATGTCTACTGTTAAAAGGGCTATACAAAAAATTGACTTGACTTAAAGGAACAAAAGATATAGTTCATTCCACAAGGAGAACATTGGCTTAGTGTGTGTTTGCTTCCCTGGATAAAATAAAATCACATCACTGGCTGTATTGAAAAAGAAAAAAAAAGATTATTTTAAAGTGGAATTTAAAGTTAAAAATGCCCATGCTTAAAAAGTAAATATTCTTTACAACTTTTTAATGCACCAAAAAGTTACAATTCAGAACAATTTGCACAGCTTGATTCATCTGAAAACATTTGAAGGTTAATGTTTAGTTTAGTGGTGGGTTTAACATTTGTACTTCTCTTTACTTCATTCATATGGAATCAAATGAAACACCATCATTGAACCTGATCTATGAGATCCATAACACTTCATCTTAATAGTAAATTGCGTTTTGGCTTGTGGAAAATCCAATGAAGTGGCCTGTGTACCTTTCTGTGTATGAGGATCTAATACTGTATATAAATTTAGGTACTGCCTAAAAGTGGGGCCCCCAGTGAGTGTAAAATGCGTTTGTAAGCGGTGGCCAGAGCTGTCACTCATTATTCATGTTGCAGGCAGAGCAGTCAGCCAAGGAAGCTGTATTCGTTATGCTACAGCCGGTCACTGCTGTGTTTATATTCACCATGTGCCTCAGTCAGAGGTTTAGCATGCTATGTTATAAAGCTTTGCTGTCTGTCATCCTGATATGTCATTCATGCACTCTGTAAAATTTGTATGCGCTGTTTATTAACTGTGTTTTGTTTGTCTTTGGTGCCTTAGTTGAACTGTAGTTTAGTGCAAAACTGAGCACAGAGGCTAATAGTGCATGTTGGCTAATTTGTAGACGTTTGCACCCTTGGTTGAGTGAAAGAAGGTGTGTATTGTTCAGAGCATAGCCTGTAAACATTATTCTGCAAAACTGTGTATTTGTTTACAACCATGTTATGTGAATTTTTTTTTGTTTAGTTTTCATGGTGCTTGGTGTATGGTGTCCTCCGGTGTTCGATGCTATACTCATGTTCAAGAAGAATAAAACGCATATGCTGTTGTTCTTAATGCCAAGGACTGCTACAGTGTTAGTAAATAATCCCACATTATGTTTTAAAAAGCAAATTAAAAATAAGCGCTGGATAAGAACCCTCCATCCATCCATCCATCCATCCATCCATCCATCCGTTATCTGTAGCCGCTTATCCTGTTCTACAGGGTCACAGGCAAGCTGGAGCTTGTGGTGATACATAGACATATTTCATATTTACGTACGGACGTCATATGGTCACAAAAGTCATCAAAAATCAGGTCAGTGCATTCCCATATTCTCTTAAGTATGGGGCTCTGCTATAAATACAAATACGTTTTTTTCAAGACATCAGGTACTTCATTTTTAGTACATGAAGAGCTAGTGATATTAATAGGTAGCCATTGTGGTATACATGTAAATAGATATGGATTTGATTGAATGTTTTAACTATGTGTAGTTAATGCTCAACACAAGCAGGCAAAAGTCTAAATGAATATTTTAAGGACTAAAATATTTACATAGAAATGTAATGAAGTAAATTATTATTATTATTATTATTATTACTACCTCCCCTGGGACAGAGTCCACCAGGGGGCGAGGTACTGTTTTCAGTCGGGTTTCTTTGTTTCATTGTTAACGATATTATTGGAAAACAGCTGGATCAATCTTCATGAAACTTTCAGAATAGATGGGCATTGGTCTCAAATAGAACCTCCAACTTTTTGGGGGTCATCTGGTCAAGGTCACCAAAAAGGTCAAAATCGTTTTTTGTTGTAACTACTGCCTCATATATGTCATTGTGCTGTAAGAATGTAAGAGTGTAACAATCGCGCACTGTGCATGTGCATACATGTGTTCTGATTAAAATGGCCGGTGAATGTGTACAATTCGGTTCACCATTTGAAATAAATGGACTAGACTAAAGAAACTGCTTTCAGACATCTCTCATCTCATTATCTCTAGCCGCTTTATCCTGTTCTACAGGGTCGCAGGCAAGCTGGAGCCTATCCCAGCTGACTATGGGCGAAAGGCAGGGTACACCCTAGACAAGTTGCCAGGTCATCACAGGGCTGACACATAGACACAGACAACCATTCACACTCACATTCACACCTACAGTCAATTTAGAGTCAACAGTTAACCTAACCTGCATGTCTTTGGACTGTGGGGGAAACCGGAGCACCCGGAGGAAACCCACACGGACAACATGCAAACTCCGCACAGAAAGGCCCTCACCGGCCACGGGGCTCAAACCCGGACCTTCTTGCTGTGAGGCAACAGCGCCAACCACTACACCACCATGCCACCCGCTTTCAGAAATGTTTATGCTTATTACAGAGGGAAAGTGCGTTCCACTGAGCTCTAGTGCCAGGCCATTTCCGTGAAATAAGAGTTTCAGTCATGACAACAGTGCGTGTATGTCAGAGTGCAGGCACTTACAGATGTATGTGCAGGGGAGAGTGGGGCGCAAACTGGAAATGAAGCCAAATCGTAAGACAGGAAGTGTAGTCAGAGAGCAGGCAAAGGTCAGTCAATCAGTAAACAGGGCAATAGAGGCAAGACAAGTAATGCAAACAAAGAGATAAAGCAAGGGTCAGAAATACAAGAGGCTGGCAGAGAATGAAAGTCTTGGTATGGACTGGAGAAACATACAGTAGAATGATACTTCACACTGAAGGTGTGTGAGTGAAAGGCTTAAGTAGCATGACTGATGAGTTAGTGAGTGAATGACAGCTGACTTCAATAAGCAGGTGACAGGGGGCACTGTGCTTTCTGGGAGTTGTAGTTCTGAGTGTCCATGTTTGTAGTCTGGCTAGTGCTGTCATTCTCAATCGTTTTACTGACAGTGTATGTCAGCCTCGGTTCGGAGGTTTCAGTTTCGAAAACTGTAAGCGGTAAGAGTAGAATAATATAAAGTACAGACACTTGGTATACTTTACTTCTGTGATTTTTTAAATTGTTCATTTTTGGATTATGCTTCATTTTTGTGGCTACTGCCTCATAGAGTAAATATATATGCTATATTTACTGTATGGACATGGTATCATAATTTTACTTCTAAGCAGTAGCCACATGTACCCATAGGGTACCTATTTTTTTGCGATATCTTCCTTCATATTCATCATAAGTGCTACCGGGCGAGGTTTGTTTTGCCTGGCAACACTTATTATTATTATTATTATTATTATTATTATTATTATTATTATTACTTCAGTACAAATTTATTAAAATGAAGTACACTTACTTCACTATTTTCCATCCTGGATGGCTTTGCAAGTAGAAAACAACAGACCAATAAGGATCAACCTTCTTAAAATGCTAAGAAACTTCTGTTTTCTGAATTAAACCATTTGGAGGGGGCAGCATGGTGGTGCAGTGGTTAGCACTGTTGCATCACAGCAAACAGGTTCTGGGTTTGAATCTGCCAGTCAACTGGGGACTTTCTGTGTGGATTTGCATGTTCTCCTCATGCCTCCTTTGGTTTCCTCTGAGTGCCCTGGTTTCCTCCCACAGTCCAAAGACGTGAATTAAATAATCTGTCTACTCTTAATTGGCTATAGGCATGAATGTGTGTGAATGTCTGTCTGTCTGAGGGTGTAGCCTGTCTCTCACCCAATGCCAGGTCAGATTGGCTTGTGCTCTCCTGCAATCTGATCCACAGAAAATTGAGGGGTTTTTTTGCTGTCAATCTTAGTATAGTAAGTTCATTTTGTTCAAACTAAAAAAAAATAAATACAGCTGAGCAAAAAATGTACAACTCCAAATGGTCCTCAATATTACTGTCAGACTTTCTGTAGATTTGATCTTGAGGTTAATCTGATAATTAGCTGCACTTCAAACGTGGATGGCTTTTGATTCTTGCATGCTAATCTGAGTGACTGAGTCACGGCTTATTGAAGGCCACATAGAAACAATGTGAAAGTGTAATGACCATGTACAAATGTGTGACAGGACTTAGTGTTCATTCACCTTCAACTTAATCAGCATTCATTCATCTTGCACTTGTCCAGTCACAGGTCACCAGATGATTCCCTCCCTCTAAGCATTAGTACAGCTGTCATACTGATTAAAGGGCTGATGACACGTTTTTGACATCTTTGGTGATGTTTTATAACAGAAAAAGTAATTCCCGATGATCCATATATTAATTCACGAAGGCGCCTATTTTACAAATTATGATAAAAAACGCGGCTATTTGGGCAAATTTGACGGGGCTGCAGCACCCAGGAGACGAATGAGGAGGAGGGGCTATATGAAGTCAGTGAAAGAATCTTCCTCCTAACTTACCAGTTTGTTGTTGATGCGAGAGGTGTTCAGTTTATCATTATTAGTATTATTATTATACATTATATATATATATATATATATATATATATATATATATATATATATATTATGCCTTCGCGTTGTGTTGCCAGCTTTTGCTCCAAAACCCACAAGGATGGGGTAAGTTTATTCAAGTTTCCCAGAGATCCCAAGCTGCATGCGAAGTGGGTGAAGCAAGTCAGGCGCACTCGTGACAAGTGGGAGCCCTCACCAACATCCATCCTGTGCTCTGAACACTTCGATTTGGATTGTTTTGACACCCTTCCCAGCTTAAAGGAATCTCTTGGGTGTTCAGTTCAGCACAAACGTGTGCTGCTACCATCAGCAGTGCCTACAGTATTCCGGAGGGGGTCTACTAGTAGCTATGCCGAATCCAGCAGTCGCCTGGGACAAGGCGACTCCTCCAAAGACAGTCCTCCTGTCAGAACATGTGTTGAGAAACGACATAAGATAAAGGTACGTAGAGCTATAGAGTGCTCCGACATGATGCTAAAAATAGTAACCATGCGGTCTGCGCGGCCATCTTGGAAGTGACTCGCTCCAGAGCGCTCATAGAGTACACATCATAGAGTACACATTCATGATAATCATAAATGTAATCATAAAGTCGGCGTGATATCAGTCATGTATTTGCTTGTGAAAGCTTGCACTGTCTTCGATGGTGTTGGATGGTTTGTTTACGTCTTCTTAGTACTAATACAAAAAAACCCTGATCTATGGGTATGGGCATCATATCGCCTAGTCTTCCTCCTCACTTGCTGGCTTGTTGATGTGACAGATTTGTAGTAGCAGTTGTAGTATTTTGCCTTTGCATTGTGGTCTCTTATTGCCAAGTTGAAAGAATTTGTTTCTCAAAGCAAACACTGAGGGAAAGCTAACTTAGCCAGACAAGTAGGCTACAGATTGTCATTTGCTTATGCTGATGTAGGTTATCAAATATTTTGCTTCATTCAAGGATAAAACTAAGAAGCCATAAACTAGAAGACGTGCCTGCCAATATTATCCTAAATGTATCACGGATCAGGCATAGTCGTAAGCTTATTATGTTAGCCGTTTGCATGCTCCATTAGGAACTATGTATTCAGTGTAGCATACGGCTTAAATGATATAAGCAGTGTTTACACATGCAAGACAACAATACACAATATTAAAATATTGATTCCGTAACATTTTGAACAAATACGGGTTGATCTACCAATCGTTGTTATCCACCCTTGTGGTGTTCAATGCTGGGCTGTCTGCCTGTCCGCTGTCCATCTCAGGGTCGGAGTCGCTCTCAGATTGCACAGTAACAGGTTCAAACCTGTACGGCTGGATGCACCCGTGTTCGTCATCACTTGATTCTTCCGATCTATCCCACTCACAACACAATTCTAGACTCCCAGAAGAGGAAGAGCTAGAGAGTTCACTGGCGTTTTCATGCGCCATTTCCATTGAGTAGACAGCCAGTGAACCGCAGCGTGTTCTTCCGCTGACGTCACAACATGGCTGCGAGCCACAGACCCAGTTTTCTTGCGCTGTGCAATTAAAAGTTGGATATTCGCGTAACAACAGCTTCTTTTCACATAATTATAACAGAAATCTAACATGTTTGTCATGTTGTATAGTTTATTTAAGAAATTGCATAGAGTCATGTTCGTGTCATCAGCCCTTTAAGCTATTTTCTGCCTGTGGCACAAGTTGTGGCATAGGTGGTGTCAATGATACACTGTTTGTTGTTTATATTATTACAAATGAATATATTACTTTTTGTTGTAAAGGCACATTATGGATAAAAAAAGAGTGTAATGGCCAGAAGGAAAAAGAATATCTTGCACAAATTCTTTACAACCAAGTAACATTAATGTGCTTACTTCTGAAAAAAGCAAGGCGCAGAATAATGTGAGAGGAAAGCAACATGCTGACGGGGCAATGACAAATTAAAGCTGTAATCATTTATTTTATGAATTATTTTGTGCACCAAGGTTTATAATGTAGCCATATTTACACTCAGCTTTCACTGTGTCTTGATATGTCTTCACTATCTAAAGTAAGATTTATTTATTTTTAACAGAGATAATAGCTATAAGTAGATAATCCTAAATTAATCTTTACTGAAGTGCTTGATAAAATATTAAGACCCGGTATCAATGTGACAAAAGAACGAACAAAAAAGAAAGAAAAAACCAATTAAACAATATTGAAAGCAATTGAACAGTCAGTGATCTCTGACCACGTCATAATTCTCAAGATAATCACCTTTTCATTCACTCTCAGTGATGGAAGGAGTACTCAGATCTTTTACTGAAGTAAAGCTACTAATATCACACTGAAAATACCCCATTACAAGTAAAAGTCCGCTGGGCTCAAACCGAGGACCTTCTTGCTGTGAGGCGACAGTGCTAACCACTACACCACAAGTAAAGTCCTGCATTCAAAACCTACTGTCGCTTTCCTTTTTGTACTTTCCACTTTCGCTTTCTTTTTCCGTTTTTTTTTTCGGTTTTTCTCTTTCTTTTTTCGGAAGAACGCCGAGACCGGAAGCTTTCTTTTTCTCTCCTCCTGTGTAAAGACCACAAGTGGAGGCCATCCACATCGGATCTGCTTTAATATCAACAGATCTTCGTTTAAGGTACGTGAATCTTTTCATCATGGCACACCTTCAGCCTGTTCAATGTGCTGAGTGCAGGATGTTTAGTCATTCGTCTTCCGTCACTAGCGATAGCTTTATTAGTGATAAGTGCAGATTAGTTAGCTCTCTGACGGAGAAGATTACAGTGCTAGAAGCGCGTGTCCAGGCTTTAGAACAGGTTAGTGAGCGTGAGAACAGTGTAGCTTCTGTAGGGGAAAGTCTGGATGCCCTAGGTGGAGTTAGTAATCCCCCAACTCCGGCTTTAGAGCCCTTACAGCGGGGCGAATGGGTGACGGCTCGGCGGCATAAGCGTAGAGCCAAAGCTACCGCTGAGGCTCGCCCACGGGAGTACCACTCCTCTCTGCGTCATGTGCCGAACAGGTTTGCTCTCCTTAGTGATGCACCCACTGAGAAACCTGAAAGAGCTCTGGTTATAGGGGACTCTATCATACGGCATGTGAAATTAGCTCAGCCTTTAGGGGGGGCACCAGCAGCTTTAGTCAGGTGTATACCGGGAGCCAGGGTGCCGGACATAAACAGGTAATCTTAGGGTCCTAGGCAAGCACAGGTTCTCAAAGATAGTTATCCATGCAGGAGCTAATGATATACGCCTTTGTCAGTCTGAGGTTACTAAGAGTAACTTTGTAGAGGTGTTTAAATTAGCGAAGGCGATGTCCGATGCTGTAGTATGCTCTGGCCCCATCCCAATGCGGCGTGGTGATGTAGCTTACAGCAGGTTATGGTCGCTGAACTGCTGGCTGTCCAGGTGGTGCTCTGAAAACAGTGTGGGCTTTATAGATAATTGGGCTAATTTTGAGGGCACTGCTGGCCTGTTAGGGCGGGATGGTATCCATCCCACTCGGGAAGGTGCTGCTCTCATTTCCTGCAGCATAGGTCATAGTCTCAGAACAGGCCTAGTTAATTTCTGACAATCCAGAGCCAAGGCCAGGGAGCAGACGAACAGGCTAAACCGACTGTCTGCTAGCTGCACAGAGTCGTCACTCAGGGTCCACTACATCGAGACTGTGTCTGTTCCCCGAGCTCAACAAAAAGGTAGAAATTTTCAGAGAGTTTGTTCCAGTAACCTAATCAATATAAAATTAGATCATACTGATTGTACAGCTGCTGCCAGCACCTCTGATCTAAAGGTGGGGCTATTAAAGATTAGATCTCTTACATCTAAAGCGCTAATGGTTAATGAACTCATTACTGATCAGGAGTTTAATGTACTTTGTTTAACTGAAACATGGATTAAGCCAAATGAATATATAGCATTAAATGAAGCGAGTCCTCCTGGATACAGTTATATACACCAGCCTCGTCTAACTGGCAGAGGAGGAGGCGTTGCGGTTATTTATAATGATTATCTAGGTGTAACACAAAAACCTGGTTATAAATTTAATACATTTGAAGTTCTTCATACTCATATAATGTATGTAGCCTCAAAAAATAAGTCTACCCAGTTAATTCCATTGCTTATTATTTACAGGACCCCGGGGCCATATTCTGAGTTTCTTTCTGAATTTGCAGATTTTATCTCAGATGTGGTTATTTCCTTAGACAAAGCTTTAGTTATCGGAGATTTTAATATTCACTTCGATAACCCAGAAGACCCTTTAAAAACAGCGTTTGTGTCCATCTTAGATTCAGTCGGGATTAAACAGAATGTCATAGGACCAACCCATAATGGTGGTCACACCCTTGATCTAATACTAACATTCAGATTAAACGTAGACAATATAGTCATACTTCCACAGTCTGAAGTTATCTCAGATCATTATCTCATCTCATTCAAACTATGTCTGAGTAATAATATATGCACCTCACCACGCTACTGTATTAAACGTACTTTCACGTCAACTACTACACAGAGCTTTATGGATGATCTCCCAGAGTTGTCGGCTTTGGTTGGGTCACTGTCAGCCCCTGCAGAGCTTGATCAGGCAACTGAATGCTGAGAGTCAACATTCCGCCATACTTTAGATAATGTAGCTCCTCTAAAAAGGAAAATGGTCAGAGACAAAAAATTAGCACCCTGGTATAATGATGACACTCGCACATTAAAACAGACCACTCGAAATTTGGAACGTAAATGGCGCCAAACAAAATTGGTAGTGTTCAAATTAGCTTGGAAGGAGAGCTTCCTGAAGTATAGAAAAGCTCTTAGTGCTGCAAGATCAACGTATTTCTCCTCCCTAATAGAAGATAACAAAAATAATCCTAGATTCCTATTTAATACTGTAGCAAAATTAACCAGGAATAAGTCCACTATTGACACATGCACACCTGCAGTATGTAGTAGCAACGACTTCATGAATTTTTTTAATGACAAAATTGAGAATATCCGACAAAAAATTCAAACTACTAATTTAAGGTCAGACAATGAAAGTGACCGTGTAGTTAACTATATAACTATATCAGATCATCAGTTAGAATGTTTTACTCCCCTTAAAGAAACTGAATTACTTTCATTAATCTCTACATCAAAAGCCTCAACTTGCGTACTAGATCCGTTACCTACACGTCTATTCAAACAGATAATACCTGGAGTAATTGAACCACTTCTAAAAATAATAAATTCTTCTCTGAGGATCGGCGATGTACCCAAATCCTTTAAACTAGCAGTTATCAAACCCCTGATTAAAAAACCTGACCTTGATCCCTGTCAGCTGTCCAATTATCAGCCAATATCAAACCTCCCCTTTATCTCCAAGATCCTTGAAAAAGCTGTGGCACAGCAGTTATGCTTATATTTACATAGGAATAACATCCATGAAATGTATCAGTCAGGATTTAGACCTCATCATAGCACAGAGACAGCTCTGGTTAAAGTAGTAAACGACCTACTGTTGGCGTCTGATCGGGGCTGTGTCTCGCTGCTTGTGTTGCTTGACCTTAGTGCAGCATTTGATACCATTGATCATTCCATTCTTCTGGATAGACTAGAAAATGTTGTGGGAGTTAAGGGAATGGCCCTCTCCTGGCTCAGGTCTTATCTAACTGATCGTTATCAGTATGTTGATATAAATGGTGATATTTCTAGACGTACTGAGGTAAAGTTTGGTGTTCCACAAGGTTCTGTCTTGGGTCCACTGCTTTTTTCTCTATATATGTTACCTCTGGGTGATATTATTCATAAACATTGTATTAGTTTCCACTGTTATGCTGATGACACACAGTTGTATGTCTCTGCAAAACCTGATGAGAGACACCAGCTTAATAGAATTGAGGAATGTGTTAAGGACATTAGACACTGGATGCTTATTAATTTCCTTCTGCTTAACTCTGACAAGACTGAAGTACTTGTGCTAGGACCACATACAGCTAGAAGTAAGTTTTCTGATTACACAGTGACTCTGGACAGCCTTTCTGTTTCTTCACGTGCAGCAGTAAAAGACCTCGGAGTGATTATTGACCCCAGTCTTTCATTCGAAACTCACATTGATAACATTATCCGGATAGCTTTCTTTCATCTCAGAAATATTGCAAAGATAAGAAATTTAATGTCATTGCGTGACGCAGAAAAACTAGTCCATGCTTTCGTTACCTCCAGGTTGGATTATTGTAATGCCTTACTGTCTTGATGTTCCAATAAGTGCATAAACAAGCTCCAGTTAGTTCAAAATGCAGCAGCAAGAGTCCTTACTAGAACTAGAAAATATGACCACATCACGCCTGTCTTATCCACACTGCATTGGCTCCCAATCAAATTTCGTATTGATTATAAAATACTACTATTGACCTTTAAAGCACTGAATGGTCTCGCACCACAGTACCTGAGTGAACTTCTGCTCCTCTATGACCCGCCACGCCCACTTAGATCAAAAGGTGCAGGCTATCTGCTGGTACCTCGTATAGTGAAGGCTACATCAGGGGGCAGAGCCTTTTCTTACAAAGCCCCACAGTTATGAAACAGCCTTCCAAGTAATGTTCGGGAATCAGACACAGTCTCAGCATTTAAGTCTAGGCTGAAAACATTTATGTTTGGTCAAGCCTTTTGTTAATGGTGTTTATGAGGTAAAGGAGTAGATCTGGAGGGTCCTCAGACATAGAGTGTTTTGGTAAACTGGGATGTATGGATGCTGTCAGTCCCCACTCGCTTGCTCACTCGAGTTTGTTGATGGTGTAGTGGCTGGCTGCTTTATGTCCCGGGGCTCCCTCATGCCTGTGTTACCTTCTGGCTCTCTCCTTTTAGTTATGCTGTCATAGTTAGTTGCTGGAGTCCCTGCTTGTACTCAGTGCAATATGTATACTGTTCCTACTTATTCAGGTGACATTGGGCATACCTAACAACCTGTGTTATCTTTCCCTCCCCCCCCCAATCTGTCCCTCTGAGTTACATGGAGTCAACAGGAAATCTTTTGGTGGAGAGGGTGGAGACCTCGACTGGCTATCGTAGCCTGCAGGGAATCGGCCGTCAGACTTTCTGTCGCATTTCCCAGACCCGGTGAAATGTAACTGAATTGTCTTGGCCAGCCCTAAGGGTCCCATCTGCATCTCATCATTGCTGAGGAGTGTGCTCCCATCACCCAATCAAGCATCCAGCCAGAGCAGGTCATGATATATTTTTTACCATATTAACATGTCATGGGCGGCACGGTGGTGTAGTGGTTAGCGCTGTCGCCTCACAGCAAGAAGGTCCTGGGTTCGAGCCCCGGGGCCGGCGAGGGCCTTTCTGTGTGGAGTTTGCATGTTCTCCCCGTGTTCGCGTGGGTTTCCTCCGGGTGCTCCGGTTTCCCCCACAGTCCAAAGACATGCAGGTTAGGTTAACTGGTGACTCTAAATTGACCGTAGGTGTGAATGTGAGTGTGAATGGTTGTCTGTGTCTATGTGTCAGCCCTGTGATGACCTGGCGACTTGTCCAGGGTGTACCCCGCCTTTCGCCCATAGTCAGCTGGGATAGGCTCCAGCTTGCCTGCGACCCTGTAGAAGGATAAAGCGGCTAGAGATAATGAGATGAGATGAGATTAACATGTCATTGTTGTATGTTATGCCTGATGTAAAGACTCTCGTCTCTGCGAGCCTACCACACAGATTTAATACTTGTCATTTTTAGGGCATACCTAACAACCTGTGTTTTCTTTCTCTCTCTCTTCTCCCCCCCCACCCCCAATCTGTCCCTCTGAGTTACATGTTGATCCTGGGATTGAGATGCTGGCCTCTTCTGCCCCTCGGACCTGCTTGATCCGTCCTGGTGCCCTGTGTCTGGTCGGAGTTTTATCGCTCCGCTCCTGTGAAGGACGGCCCCATGAGGACAGTTGAGGGTTATACCTGTTAAAACTGTTAATATTATAGTCAGGCTGTCTGTTGTTGCCCAAATGAGGATGGGTTCCCTTTTGAGTCTGGTTCCTCTCGAGGTTTCTTCCTCATGTCGTCTGAGGGAGTTTTTCCTTGCCACCGTCGCCACAGGCTTGCTCATTGGGGATAGATTAGGGAAAAAATTGTCTCATGTTTTGAGTCGTTCAAATTCTGTAAAGCTGCTTTGCGACAATGTTTATTGTTAAAAGCGCTATACAAATAAACTTGACTTGACTTAATTAAGTAAAAGTATATGTGTTATTAGCAAAATGTACTTAAAGTATCAAAAGAAAAAGTACTGATTCTGCAGAAAAATGGTCGTTGTCAGTGTTTTATATGATATATGTTTGATACATGTTTATCTATGATGCTTTTGGACTAATGTTACTGCTGCATTAATGTGCATGTTGCATTTTACTGCTGTAGATGTTTATGGTTGTGCTAATTTGAACTACTTTATATAGTGTTATAAAGTGTTGGAAAGTTTAATCTACAGTGATCAGTTAATCATATTCTGTTAATCATATTCTGGAAGATCATGATATATTCATCATGTTGCTGCCCTGTTGGAACCACGTACCACTAAAAAGTCAACTTTTCATGAGCTCAGAAAAAGAGCCCTGATTTCAGCTTTGGGCGATCCAAGAGGGCTTTGAAACATTTTATTTAGCTTTAGACATAGGAAAATTTTCTCAAACCATGAAAGAACACTTAATCCTTCAGTTTATCACAAACAAGTCAAAAAGTCAAAATCACCAAATTTGGAGATACATGGTTTTCAAAGGACAGGAAGATTATGCAAACATGTAATCTTAAAAGTAACTAAATACAGCTGTCAGACAAATATAGTGGAGTAAAAAGGACACTATTTGCCTTTGAGATATAGTGGAGTACAACTCCAATTCCAAAAAGAGTTGGGACCCTGTGGAAACTGTAAATTAAAAACTGAATGTGATAATTTGCAAATCATGGAAACCCTATATTTCACTGACAATAATACAAAGACATCCATCCATTATCTGTAGCCGCTTATCCTGTGCAGAGTCGTGGACAAGCTGGAGCCTATCCCAGCTGACTATGGGCAAGAGGCGAGGTACACCCTGGACAAGTTGCCAGGTCATCGCAGGGCTGACACATAGAGACACACAACCATTCACACTCACGGTCAATTTAGAGCCACCAATTAGCCTAACCTGCATGTCTTTGGACTGTGGGGGAAACCCACGGGGAGAACATGCAAACTCCACACAGAAAAACCCTCGTTGGCAATTGGGCTCGAACCCAGGACCTTCTTGCCGTGAGGCGACAGTGCTAACCACTACACCACTGTGCCACCAAGTACAAAGACAACATATCAAATGTTGAAACTGAGAAATGTTTGTTTTTGAAAAATACATGTTTCAAAAACGTTTCAAAAAAGTTGGGACAAGGGCATGTTTACCACTGTGTTGCATCACCTCTACTTTTAACAACACTCTGTAAACGTTTGGGAACTGAGGAGACCAGTTGCTGTAGTTTTGAAAGAGAAATGTTGTCCCATTCTTGCCTGATATACAATTCCAGTTGCTCAACAGTTTGGGGTCTCCTTTGTCGTATTTTGCGCTTCATAATGCGCCAAAGGTTTTAAATAGGAGACAGACAGGTCTGGACTGCAGGCAGGTCAGTTTAGCACCCGGGGTTCTTCTACTACAGAGCCATACAGTTTTAATATGTGCAGAAAGCAGTTTGGTATTGTCTTACTGAAAGAAGGAAGGCTTTCCTGAAAAAGATTTTGTCTGGATGGCAGCATATTGCTCTGAAACGTGTATATATCATTCAGCATTAATGATGCCTTCCCAGATGTACAAGCTACCCATGTCATGTGCACTAATGCACCCTCATGCCATCACAGATGTTGGCTTTTGAACTGTGCACTGATAACAAGCCGGATGGTCCCTCTCCTCTTTAACCTGGAGGACATGGTGTCCATGATTTCTAAAAAGAATTTCTACTTTTGATTCATCAGACGGGCGGCACGGTGGTGTAGTGGTTAGCGCTGTAGCCTCACAGCAAGAAGGTCTGGGTTCGAGCCTCGTGGTCGGTGAGGGCCTTTCTGTGCGGAGTTTGCATGTTCTCTCTGTGTCCGCGTGGGTTTCCTCTGGGTGCTCCGGTTTCCCCCACAGTCCAAAGACATGCAGGTTAGGTTAACTGGTGACTCTAAATTGACTGTTGGGGTTTAACCCAGTCTGAAACGGTCAATCGGTCAACTTATTTCTCGGGACCCCCGCCCTCGTACCACCCAGACGTCTGGGATGGAACACCGCAAAAAAACAGAGATCGGTTTAACTGCTGTTTATTCACAGTATTCTCGCCAAAGATGAAAGATTACAAACACCTTTTATAACAAATCATAATCTCTCCAAACGGCTATTGTGTCTGTCAAATGTGTGTGTGTGTTTGTATGTGACCTCAGAGAGGGGTGTGAGTAAGTGACATCATTTTGATATCTGTGTCTATGTGTGTGTGTGAGAGCAGGTCACATTTTAATTACATCACTGTTCTGATGGAGTGTTCAGATGTATGTGTGTGTGGTTGACTTGCGAGCAAGTGAGCAGCTTGATCTTGGGGCAGGTCAAATAATCATAACATAACATATCTGATCATATGACATGATAGCAAGGTACAAACATTGCTTACGCACATACGGAATCTTTCAACAAAGATATGTTATAAGTAAATAAGAACACCTAAAAGACAGTCATATGAAAAATAAGAATATGTCTGGCAAAGCAAAGAAATGCTACTTCACCAGAGAAAGGTCAAACAGGATTCAGGATTAAACTCATGAAGTCTTAACATTAGAATCATAAGGTCTTAACAACCCTAAATTATATTCTGTAATTATAAAACTAACTTAAAACTATAAAACTAACTTAAATCATTGAATGCATCTTAGATCTAACAATTAAATTTAAATCACTGCCATAGTATATGCAATAATCCAAAAATATAGTCTTAACTCTTTGTTCAGCAATAAGGCTACCGTTACATCCAACATTAAAGTGTGTGTGGGTCGATCTGACATCAAAACAGACCTTGGCGTCGTTCAGACATCTCTGATAAAAAATACACATTTCATATCAAAATAAACAAAATGTTCCCAAACAATGTCCAGCCGAGACAGAAGGTCATTTTAACTGAACCGAAGTTAATCCTTAATTTTGTCACCATTTTAATAAATTACTGCCTTCTTGGTCAAGAATAATACTTATATAAACCTAACATTGACCATAGGTGTGAATGTGAGTGTGAATGGTTGTGTGTCTCTATGTGTCAGCCCTGCGATGACCTGGCAACTTGTCCAGGGTGTACCCCGCCTTTCGCCCATAGTCAGCTGGGATAGGCTCCAGCTTGCCTGCAACCCTGTAGAACAGGATAAAGCGGCTAGAGATAATGAGATGAGATGAGATTCGTCAGACCTCCGGACAATTTTCCACTTCGCCTCAGTCCATCGTAAAAGAGCTCGGGCTCAGAGAAGGTGGCGGTGTTTCTGGATATTGTTTATATCTGGTTTTAACTTGCATTTGTGGATGCAGTAATGAACTGTTTTCACAGACAGTGGTTTTCTGAAGTGTTCCTGAGCCCATAAAGTGATTTACACTACAGACATGTCTGCTTTTAATGCAGTGTCACCTGAGGGCCTGAAGATCACAGGCATACAATATCAGTTTTCAGCCTTGTCTCTTGCGTACAGAGATTCCTCCAGTTTCTCTCAATCTTTTAATGATATTATGTACCATAGATGATGTGATCCCCAAATTCTTTGCAATTTTACATTGAGGAACATTATTCTTAAATTGTTGCACTGTTTGCCCACACAGTCTTTCAGAGAGCAGTGAATCCCTCCCCATCTTTACTTCTGAGAGATTCAGCCTCTTTGGGATGCCCTTTTTATACCCAATCATGTTACTGACCTGTTGCCAATTAACCACATTAGGGTTTTTTAGCATTACACAACTTTTTCAGTCTTTTGTTGCCCCTGTCCCAACTTTTCTGAAACGTGTTTCTGACAATAAGCATCTATTTAAAAAAAAAACAGTAAAAATTTCTAAAATGTTTCAACATGAAGAAATGAAGATATGAAGAAGTTTATCTTCTCATGCTGAAAATATTTTCACTTGTTCGCTTTGCTCACTCATGAATATTCACCACTTGAAGATAAACATATCTTTGTGCCACCATGTAATATCCTCTTCATTTGACAGAGAATATTAAGAATTGCTCAACTAAGTAAAGGGAAACAACAGTCCATGATTACGACACAAAGTGTCTTTTAATTAATAAAAATAAAGAAAAGACACTGAATTAGAAGGTGTGTCCAAACTTTTGACTGCTACTGTATGTCATTACCTAACAACAGCATTTTGATATGAGGAATTTTAAATTGTCTTACTGACAACAAAATTACTGAGATGTGTGGTAATAAAACCAGCTTTATGGCTTTTCGCACAGTTGCAGATCACAGCTTGTTGCGCCAGTCAAACTTGACTATTTTCAGTTACATAATGATTGATTAGACCGCGAGTTGGCCTAGTGGTTAGTGTGCCTGCCTCTCGATCAGGAGTTCTATTCACGGTCGGGTCATACCAAAGACCATCATAAAAATAGTACCTGCTGCCGTCTGGCAAGGCACGCTGCAATACAGGTGTGAGTGGGGAGTCAAACTCTCATGGTTACCAGAGGACTACCCCCCCCCACTGTAACCCTAGCTAGGTAATGGCTGAGGGCTACGGAAACGTACAAAATTTTAGTACTATCAGAATACACTCACTTGTAATCTTGGGTGCACCATCACATCAGATGCCAAAATTGACAAAGAAATTGACAACAGGTTGGCAAAAGCAAACAGTGCCTTCGGCAGGCTCTACAAGACAGTCTGGTCCAACAAAGACCTGAAAAAAGAGACAAAGATACAAGTGTATAGAACAGCTGTACTAACGACACTCATGTATGGCTCTGAGACGTGGGTGACCTAT
The DNA here is from genome assembly GCF_027579695.1 of Neoarius graeffei. Classification (NCBI taxonomy): domain Eukaryota; kingdom Metazoa; phylum Chordata; class Actinopteri; order Siluriformes; family Ariidae; genus Neoarius; species Neoarius graeffei. The sequence continues at coordinate 48,737,630 of NC_083582.1, read as the reverse complement.
CGACGGCATCTATGACTCCTTGAGCGCTTCCATCGGTGCTGTCTCCACTCCATCCTCAACGTCCACTGGAGCGACTTTGTCACTAATGTGGTGGTCCTCCAGCAGGCAGAGATCTCCAGTATCAAGGCCATGCTCCTCAAAGCTCGGCTGCGTTGGGCTGGGCACTTGTCCAGGATGGAAGACCACTGCCTGCCTAAGATATCACTTTATGGCAAACTGTCCACTGGGCGACACAACAGAGGAGCCTGACATAGGAGGTACAAGGATCTCCTCAAGGCCTCTCTGACCATATGCCACATTGACACTCGCACCTGGTCCTTTCTTGCTGCTGACCGGGTGGGCTAGCGCAGTATCACCCATGGGGCAGTCACAGCCTTTGAGTGCGCACATACAACCAGCCTGGAAGAGAAGCAGGAGGAAAAACAAGGTGCCCTCCACTCCAAACACTGATCGGTCATTCATCTGCAGCCGCTGCAGCCGAGCCTGCCTATCCCGGATAGGTCTCGTCAGCCATCAGCGTACCTGCAGCCGTTGTGGACAGACCTGACCCTGAATCTTTGTTCGCCAAGCCAAGCCAAGCAGACCTCGCCCGCTACAGACTAGACTAAAGAAATCACTTTCAGACATGTTTATGCTTATTACAGCAGAGTTCTCAAAAGTAGCTGGTCAGCAGCGGCAAATTGCTGTCTGTAGTAGGATTTACCGCTGTCTATTTTTCATTGAGTAACAAAAAATATTTTTTTACATATCTTTACAAACCTGAGCAGCACACAATGTGAAAATAAGTTTCATTCAACTAAATAATGGCCAGGGTTCCCACTGGCACTTGTCACACTCATCACTGATAAACATAATTCATCAGTGATGAAGAGAAAACTACTAGCAGTCGTCACTGTGACGAATGTGTGTCATTATTATCATAAGTCATCTTTTATAGAAATCCCTCCGTTTGCTGAAATCCAGCCCCAGTGAAGAGACTTTGGGAAGCCAGAGTGCAAACAATGAGTGCGTGCTTGTGACCAATAAAAATCGATTACACATAATGACCACATGAGCGCCAAGCTTTTGACCAATCACAGTGCATCTTTATTGGCCTGGTGTGGGGGTGTAATCATCTCTGCGTGAACCAAACAGTGAAGCAGTCTAAACTGGCAATTTTTTTTTTTATTTAATTTTTTTGAGCGAGCTTCTTCAAGTGCTGAAGATGATTTAAGGGCCGAAACAGGTACGGGGAGGCACACTCAGGGCCCCGACCATCCCTGAGCACATTGGGCAGCATCAGTAATACAGGGGTCGGTTAAAAAAAAGAAAAAAAAAACCCGGTAAACTGAAAGCACTATCAACCAGCAAGCCACCTAAGCGAGCTCTGTTTCTGGGCTCTAGCCCCTGGGTATTTTCCCCCTCAAAAAACAAAAGAGATTAATAGAAAACAACTGACTTGGATGTCATCTGGGATTTTGAATGTTGTAATATAATAATGCAGGTTAGAATGTGTGTCTTTGTGATCCTAAAGGAGAGAGATGTGAGTGAAAAATTATATATTTTTATTAAACTGACAATTAATTTTACTAGTGACATTAAGTCAGTGGACACGTGCTTCAGTTTCCTGAGAAATTATGGGTGTTGATGATAATAATACAGAGTCAGAAACTAAAGTGAACGACAAATTTAAAAAGAGGAGTGCAAAAATCAGTGATAAAGATGTCATAACCTGTGAATGTGTATGGGTGATGATATTTCTTGTAAAGTTAGATATAACCTCGCCAATCTATCTATGCCAATCACCCTTAAAAAAATACAAGCCTCAGGAAAATTGGACTGAGCCCCCAGTCTGTTCAATAGCTCGAATAGAAACTGACTCTATTTTGCTGTTTACAATAAATTGGAAATTCCTCCCCAAAAACCTTGAAACTGTGTCTCAGATAAACCCAGTTTTCCATTTTTCTCACCTGTGGTTCAAGGTGAAGGGCTTCAGCCTTTTTAATTGTACCCTCCTTTTCTCTGCCTCGTGCCCTTTTATTCCCCAAAACTTTGAGACCACTGTTACAGAGGGAAAGTGCATTCCAAAGAGCTCTAGCGCCGGGCCATTTCCGGGAAATAAGAGTTTGGGTCATGGCGACAGAGAGCCATTCCACCGAATTGGTGCCATTTCCCTCACTAGAAAATTATATGTATAAATGCACATAAAAATGTACTTTAAAATACATTTCCTTATTACGCAGAATGTCCTGCACATTGATCTGATTTCAAATTTAAGATATATAATTGTAAGGATTAATAAAAACTACCTAAAACACTGAAAAATAGCATGTGTTACCTGTCCCCGCACTCTAACTTTATACTCATTTCATTATCTCTAGCCGCTTTATCTTGTTCTACAGGGTCGCAGGCAAGCTGGAGCCTATCCCAGCTGACTACGGGCGAAAGGCGGGGTACACCCTGGACAAGTCGCCAGGTCATCACAGGGCTGACACATAGACACAGACAACCATTTACACTCACATTCACACCTACGGTCAATTAGAGTCACCAGTTAACCTAATCTGCATGTCTTTGGACTGTGGGGGAAACCAGAGCACCCGGAGGAAACCCACGCGGACACAGGGAGAACATGCAAACTCCGCACAGAAAGGCCCTCGCCGGCCACGGGGCTCAAACCCGGACCTTCTTGCTGTGAGGTGACAGCGCTAACCACTACACCACCGTACCGCCCTAACTTTATACTTAACTATGAAATATTATGATTAAAATCCTTCAGAAACAGTACTTCTTTTGCACTTTTGTGTGACTCCATATCCTATCCATGGTTTAAATATTTTTTTTTTCATAAGAAATCCACAATATCTTAGTTAAAATACACATTTTAGTTGTGTCCCTGGGTTTTCACTCAGTCCTGTTACCCAAACATATTACCCCATCTGACAAATTTGGGACATTCCATAAATCACATGCTCAACAGGAAGTTACATCAGTTGTGTCTTCTGAAGGCCATGGGAAGACCAAAAGTTAGTTCTCTCATTTACTTTTATGTATATTTGATGATTTTGTAACTTTGACTGATAAGGTCAATGTCAACATACTGTCCTGTTACTTAAATTATTTCTTAGATGATATTTGTTTATTTTAAAAATACAGATTTTTGGTAAATCACTAGAATGTGCTAAGTGTGGTCATGCTATTAGCGATGATGCCATGTGGCTTAATTCCATGTATTAGCTAATCCTAGGCTAAAAACTCAGTCCTGTTACTTTCAGTCCTGTTGCTCATATAAAGAGTATGCAGCCATCTTTGACTTCCAAACCTTGTAAAAAAATAAATAACGTAGCCTGAGGTTGACCAAAACACATTTTGAATAGTTAAATATGTGTGTTATTATAATCAGTGTTGAAAAGATATAACAAATTAAGTTTAATTTGGGAGTGGTACAACAAGCAAATGGCACCCATTCGGTGGAATGTCCCATGTGTATGTCAGCCACAGTTCGGAGGTTTCAGTTTCAAAAACTGTAAGAGGTAAGAGTAGAATAATATCAAGTACAGACATGGTACATTTTACGTCTGTGATTTTTAAATTGTTCATTTTTGGATTACGCTTCATTTTTGTGACTACTGCCTCATAGAGTAAATATATATGCTACTGTATATTTACTGTATAGATGTTATCAGAAAACAATTTTATTTATAAGCAGTAGCCACATGTACCCATAGGGTACCTATGTTTTTCACGATAACTTCCTGAGTGAATGTGATGGATAACAAAAACATATGATCTATATAGTCTATAAAATTAGGTGATCTACAAAATCTACAACCTGAACATGAATTTAATGTTTGAACTTTTCACTATAAATCTGAATCGCCATATAGACTGAAAGCATCATTTTCAGTAATTGTCCCTTAATTCCATGGAGTGCATGTGGGTTTATACATATATATATATATATATATATATATATATATATATATATATATATATATATATGATTATATCATCAAGACACATGTTTTAGCTTTCAGTCGAGATTCTATTATGTTTTTATTGAATGCTCATTCTGTACATTAGCCACAGTGGTTCTCTTAAATAATGACAAAACTCTTTCATTTCAAAGACAACAAGAATAGAATAAATGTGTGGCTTGTTTAAAGAAAGCAGGAATGAAAAGAAAGTACAGTATTTACAGTCTTTACATTGCACATGCAATTCCCTTTAACCTAATAAGCAGGTGTGCATTTCACCTTTAGGTAGAAATGTGTATGTTTTCATAAGAATTAAGATGTTAAACATAACCCCCATATGTTCTGGATATTTGGAAGCCTAATGAGGAAATAATTTAATCTTGGCGTGAGCGATCTTTTTGCTCAATAGACAACAATCTGTTTTCATGTACAATAAATAATTATAAGGATTAGTGCAATTCCAGCTTTCTTGATAGAATCATTTTATTACATCTTGTGTGACATTGGTAAGCCACTTGCCTTCATGTAAACAATCAGTTTGTCACCAACCACAACATTTACAAATATATCAAATCTACTGAATTAAAGAGTACGTGCTTGTTTTTTAACTTACATATCAACACATCAGAACACCAGAAACTGTGGTATGAACACATATTTTAACACAGTTTAATATAAATGTTGAAAATGAGTCTTCTTTTCTGTGCATTAATAATACATCTTTCATCCAAGCTGTAATCCACAGCTGACACTGACAATGACACAGGTCATTGCACAGACTTGATCTGAACCCTGATTCATCCATTTAAAACGTTTTACAAAAGCCAGGAACCATCATGATGTCCCTCTCAGAAGAGTTTCAGCTAAGGCATGTACAGAAGAATAATGATCTCAGGTCAGCTCACAGGACAGATATTGAGCTGCTGTCAGCCACAGTACTGAGGTTTCAGGGCAATGCGAGGAAGAAGAAAATGGTGCACTCTTCTCCATATCAATCTGGAGCTATTAGGGAGATCTCAAGGGTTTGAAAAGGTTCAGCAATTGTCTCTTGCAGTTAAACAGTGAACCTTTTATCAATCTGATGCTTTTAAATGAAGTGGAGATGATGGACAAATGTTCATGCCTGTAATTTTCCTTGCTGTCAAATTCACAGGAGTGAGATCAGCATTAATATACAAGTTATAATACACTTCCTTTCTTCTGAATGACAACTGAAATATAATTTTATGCCATACGCTGCTGATTCATTCATTCTCTGTGAGTTTGTTCCAGTAACCTAATCAATATAAAATTAGATCATACTGACTGTACAGCTGCTGCCAGCACCTTTGACCTAAGGGGGGGGGGGGGGCTATTAAATATTAGATCTCTTACATCTAAAGTGCTAATGGTTAATGAACTTATTATTGATCAGGAGTTTAATGTACTTTGTTTAACTGAAACATGGATTAAGCCAAATGAATATACAGTATAGCATTAAGTCCTGGATACAGTTACATATACCAGCCTCGTTTAACTGGCAGAGGATGAGGCATCACGGTTATTTATAATGATTATCTAGGTGTAACACACAAACCTGGTTATAAATTTAATACATTTGAAGTTCTTCATACTCATATAATGTATGTAGCCTCGAAAAATAGGTCTACCCAGTTAATTCCGTGACTTATTATTTACAGGCCCCCGGGGCCATATTCTGAGTTTCTTTCTGAATTTACAGATTTTATCTCAGATCTGGTTATTTCCTTAGACAAAGCTTTAGTTGTTGGAGATTTTAATATTCACTTCGATAACCCAGAAGGCCCTTTGAAAACAGCGTTTGTGTCCATTTTAGATTCAGTAAGGATTAATCATAATGTCATAGGACCGACCCATAATGGTGGTCATACCCTCGATCTAATACTAACATTCAGATTAAACGTAGAAAATATAGTCACACTTCCACAGTCTGAAGTTATCTCAGATCAATATCTCATCTCATTCAAACTATGTCTGAGTAATAATATATGCACCTCACCACGCTACTGTATTAAACATACATTCACGTCAACTACTGCACAGAGCTTTATAAATGATCTCCCAGAGTTATCAACTTTGATCGGGTCACTGTCAGCCCCTGCAGAACTTGATCAGATAATTGAATGCTTAGAGTCAACGTTCCGCCATACTTTAAATAATGTAGCTCCTCTTAAAAGGAAAAATGGTCAGAGACAAAAAATTAGCACCCTGGTATAATGATGACACTCGCACTTTAAAACAGACCACTCGAAAATTGGAATGTAAATGGCGTCAAACAAAATTAGTAGCGTTCAAATTAGCATGGAAGGAGAGCTTCCTGCAGTATAGAAAAGCTCTTAGTGCTGCTAGATCAACATATCTCTCCTCCTTAATAGAAGATAACAAAAATAATCCTAGATTCCTATTTAATACTGTAGCAAAATTACCCAGGAAAAAGTCCACTATAGACACATGCACACCTGCAGCATGTAGTAGCAACGACTTCATGAATTTTTTTAATGACAAAATTGAGAATATCCGACAAAAAATTCAAACTACTACCGGTAATTTAAGGTCAGACAATGTAAGTGACCCTGTAGTTAACAATATAACTGTATCAGATCAGCAATTAGAATGTTTTACTCCCCTTAGAAAAATTTAATTACTTTCATTAATCTCCGCATCAAAAAGCCTCAACTTGCGTACTAGATCCCTTACCTACACATCTATTCAAACAGATAATACCTGAAGTAATTGAACCGCTTTTAAAAACAATAAATTCTTCTCTTAGGATTGGCTATGTACCCAAATCCTTTAAACTAGCAGTTATCAAACCCCTGATTAAAAAACCTGACCTTGATCCCTGTCAGCTGTCCAATTATCAGCCAATATCAAACCTCCCCTTTATCTCCAAGATCCTTGAAAAAGCTGTGGCACAGCAGTTATGCTTATATTTACATAGGAATAACATCCATGAAATGTATCAGTCAGGATTTAGACCTCATCATAGCACAGAGACAGCTCTGGTTAAAGTAGTAAACGACCTACTGTTGGCGTCTGATCAGGGCTGTGTCTCACTGCTTGTGTTGCTTGACCTTAGTGCAGCATTTGATACCATTGATCATTCCATTCTTCTGGATAGACTAGAAAATGTTGTGGGAGTTATGGGAATGGCCCTCTCCTGGCTCAGGTCTTATTTAACTGATCGCTATCAGGATGTTGATGTAAATGGTGATTTTTCTAGACATACTGAAGTAAAGTTTGGTGTTCCACAAGGTTCTGTCTTGGGTCCACTGCTTTTTTCTTTATATATGTTACCTCTGGGTGATATTATTCGTAAACATTGTATTAGTTTCCACTGTTATGCTGATGACACACAGTTGTATGTTTCTGCAAAACCTGATGAGAGACACCAGCTTAATAGAATTGAGGAATGTGTGAAGGACATTAGACACTGGATGCTTATTAACTTCCTTCTGCTTAACTCTGACAAGACTGAAGTACTTGTACAAGGACCACATGCAGCTAGAAGTAAGTTTTCTGATTCCACAGTAACTCTGGATGGCCTTTCTGTTTCTTCACGTGCAGCAGTAAAAGACCTCGGAGTGATTATTGACCCCAGTCTTTCATTTGAAACTCACATTGATAACATTATCCGGATAGCTTTCTTTCATCTCAGAAATATTGCTAAGATAAGAAATTTAATGTCACTACATGACGCGGAAAAACTAGTTCATGCTTTTGTTACCTCCAGGTTGGATTATTGTAATGCCTTACTGTCTGGATGTTCCAATAAGTGCATAAACAAGCTCCAGTTAGTTCAAAATGCAGCAGCAAGAGTCCTTACTAGAACTAGAAAATATGACCACATCACCCCTGTCTTATCCACACTGCACTGGCTCCCAATCAAATTTTGTATTGATTATAAAATACTACTATTGACCTTTAAAGCACTGAATGGTCTCGCACCACAGTACCTGAGTGAACTTCTGGTCCTCTATGACCTGCCACGCCTACTTAGATCAAAAGGTGCAGGCTATCTGCTGGTACTTTGTATAGTGAATGCTACATCAGGGGGCAGAGCCTTTTCTTACAAAGCCCCACAGTTATGGAACAGCCTTCCAAGTAATGTTCAGGAATCAGACACAGTCTCAGCGTTTAAGTCTAGGCTGAAAACATATCTGTTTAGTCAAGCCTTGTGTTAATGGTGTTTATGAGGTAAAGGTGTAGATCTGGAGGGTCCTCAGACATAGAGGGTTTTGGTAAACTGGGATGTATGGATGCTGTCAATCCCCCACTTGCTTGCTCACTCAAGTTTGTTGACGGTGTAGTGGCTGGCTGCTTTATGTCCCGGGGCTCCTTCATGCCTGTTACCTTCTGGCTCTCCCCTTTTAGTTATGCTGTCATAGTTAGTGGCCGGAGTCCCTGCTTGTACTCAGCGCAAAATGTATACTGTACCTACTTATTCAGGTGACATTGGGCATACCTAACAACCTGTGTTTTCTCTCTCTCTCTCCCCCCCCAAAAAAATCTGTCCCTCTGAGTTACATGTCAATCCTGGGATCGAGATGCTGACCTCTTCTGCTCCTCGTACCTGCCTGACCCATCCTGGTGCCCTGTGTCTGGTTGGAGTCTCATCGTATCGCTCCTGTGGAGGACGGCCCCATGTGGACAGTTGAAATTCACACCTGGAGGACGCTCTGGACATTTACAGTAATGCTTTTATGGCTGAGGACTATGGTTGACTTGCTAACTTTAGGACTGCAGTTGTCATGAACAGTTTTGCACTCAAGTTTCCATCAATGAAGAGTTATAACATCAATGAAACTGACTTCATGTTAAAACGGTTAATGTTATAGTCATGTTGTCTGTTGTTGCCCAAATGAGGATGGGTTCCCTTTTGAGTCTGGTTCCTCTCGAGGTTTCTTCCTCATGTCGTCTGAGGGAGTTTTCCTTGCCACTGTCACCACAGGCTTGCTCATTGGGGATAAATTAGGGATAAATTTAGCTCATGTTTTAAGTCATTCAAATTTTGTAAAGCTGCTTTGCGACAATGTTTATTGTTAAACACGCTATACAAATAAACTTGACTTGACTCTATGCCGCTTATCCATTGAGCTGGAACCAATCCCAGCTGAAATTGAGCAAGAGGTAGGGTACACATTGGACAGGTGGCCAATCAATCACATGGCACACAGAGTGTCAGACAGTCATCCATCCATCCATCATCTGTCCTACAGGGTCGCAGGCAAGCTGGAGCCTATCCCAGCTAACTATGGGCGAGAGGCGGGGTACATCCTGAACAAGTTGCCAGGTCATCGCAGGGCTGACACATAGACACAGACAACCATTCATACTCACATTCACACCTACGGTCAATTTAGAGCCACCAATTAGCCTAACCTGCATGTCTTTGGACTGTGCGGGAAACCAGAACACCTGGAGGAAACCCACGCAGACACAGGGAGAACATGCAAACTCCACACAGAAAGGCCCTCGTCGGCCGCTGGGCTCGAACCCAGGACCTTCTGTAAGGCGACAGTGCTAAGCACTACACCACCGTGCTGCCGTCAGACAGTCATAAACACACACATTCACACCTATGGACAATTTAGCATAGCCAGTTGACCTAATCCATATGTCTTTGGACTGTGGGAGGAAACCAGAGCACCTGGAGGGAACCCATGCAGACACAAGGAGAACTTGCAAACTCCACACAAAAAGGCCCCAGTCAACTGGCATGTTTTAACCCAGAACCTGCTTGCTGTAAGGTGACAGTGCTAAACAGTGCACCACCGTGCCTGGCACTGCTGAATCTACAAACACAAAATTATTTTGAAGGAAACAAAGCATGAAAATAAATTACTTGAAGAAAGACATGTTAAAACTCCCTACCAAATCAGAATTTGGTAGGCAACCATGACTAATTATCAGGTTTTATACTGAAATATATGGAATGGGATAAAATTGGTTTAGGCAGTAACTTCTGCTCCTCCTCTTGACTGTTTTGCTCCTCTTCTTTGCTTCCTGCTTATCAAGAAGGAAGATGCATATCCTCTTGGCTTTCTCCTGGCACTTCCTCTCTCCCTGTAATAGCAAAATAAAGAAACAGTCCCCAGTTAAAACCCGAGACTTTGGACTTGGAAGACTTACTCTTGGACTGCCAGTTCATACTAACCCAGACAACTCTCCCATACAGCCAGGTTTGAGAGCATGATTGGTGCTTGTTGAGCAGACTCTTACCTCTGTGTGGAATTGATTAAGCTACGCACAGTGGCCAAGCCTTTATCTGTCTTGCGTTTTGCAGTATTGCCTATTACGGTAGTGTCTTACCTAGAATGAAATGCCTGCAGGCAACGATACTGTGAAAATCAGTAGGTTTATGCATTCTGAACTATTTCTTTGTGTGCCGACGGATCATGTGCATTACTCGCATCCTGTCACAGCATTTTAAGTTATTCTAATTTTCCATCCCTTGCAAACATTTAATACCTTAATCTGTGATCTATTAAAAGTCTGTGGATTTTGGTGTGAGTTTTATAGATTTTTTCCTTCAGACAGCACTAATGCAATTGCAGGGAAAAAAATACAAATGGAAAGAAAAATAAATGAGTAGAATCAAGAACAGAAATCTAAGTGCTATGCAGGGCAAGGCATAAATGCTACAGTCCACTATGTAGTTTTGTTATCATAGAAAGAAAAAAGAAATTAGTTAATTAACTGACACCAGCCTGATCTTCCTTGATATCTTGGTAATATCATTATTGCTTCCATGTCATTGAACATCATGTTTGCACTATTTCTTGGAGAGGTGGTGACACATTGTAACAGATGAAAGCACTGTAGAAGTATGAGCTCTATCCCTGAATAACTATCACAAGCACTGACGTGTGTGCCAAATTTCGTGAGTTTTCACCCATGGGAACCACCTTAAAAATGGTCTTGGAAAAAAAACCCTTACGGATTCAATAGGGTCCTTGAACCTATGATGCTTGGGCCCTAACAACCACTATTTTCAAAAAATCTGAGTAAAAGTGGTCAGTGGGTTTTGATATTCAGTTTCATACCTACATGTTCAAAGCTTCCATTTTTTTAAAAACCGGGACTGCTTCATGATGCTTCATTAACTCATGTAACTTTCAATAAAATATTTCCTAATTTATAATCACTCAGTATATAATGCTCGGTAATCACTCTCAATAATAATTTCCCCCATCTGGTTGGCAAAAATAAATATCAAATGTCTACCTTGGCAAAAGTGTTTTATCTCATATTTCACCAGTATAGGTGTTTATCTACCTCCATTACAACATTCCCTCTATAACGCAAGATCCCAAGGAACTCATGTTACACCTTTATAGTTATTTAATTACAAAATAAACTGAATGAGTACAGAATATTTGGTTAGATCATGATGGTTATATTTTGTATGTTATGGTCTCAGGCTTCTCACTGACCATTTGTAAATTTCCATATAGATTTGTAGCTTTATTCCTGGTGTTAAATGCAAGCTGTACACTAGTTATGGGCCCTATACACCACATACTCCAAAGTCTATAGTAAATTGGCAAACAGGTGATTGAAAAGTATTTGTAGTAAATCCAATCATCATGAAGGAACAACCAGTGAATTTGCAAAGATCACCGTCTGATGCTGGATGATCAGTCATTATAGTTATGCTGCTAGCTGGAGACATACTGTACCAGCTAACAACCACTAACGAGAGTGAAGCTTTTCAAAAGTCCAGCTGAATTATATTCATGATGGTAGTCTAATTTTGACAGGCTCCCATCTGCTTTTTGGTGATAACCAATTTTAAAGCTAGTTTATAAAATGTGACTTTTTGCCTGTTTTTGAAAGTTTAAATTGAGTTTTGAGGGTTTCATTATTTATAAATGCACAAGATGTCCACAGGATTATTTGAAGTTTGTCGGCATTCGCTTGGAGTCCAGCTGTCTTCAGAAATTGCCAAGAATTAATTTAAATTTTGAGCATCTGTTTCGTTCTTTGAGGGTTTTTTTTTTGTCTAAAATTTTATCTTGCTCCAGGAAGTTTGTCCCATCCACTTCTATACACACTGATTTAAAAATAGCAGTGAGCAGAATAGCAATTTCTGCATTAAGATATTCATAAAATGGTAATTTAGAGACCTTAATTTTGCCTGTATTCAAATGAGATGAAGTCCAAGCAAATCAGAAGGCAGGGTGTTGATGTAGCTACCTACGGAATGGGAGGGCAAAAGGACCAGGAGCACTGAGCCAGAGCCACAATCGTCTTACTATGATTAACCAGAAAAAAAAAAAGCAGAAATGTCATCAGTGGGGACTAAAAAAAAAGGAGAAAATCCATTTTTTAATTTTTATTTATTTATTTATTTATTAGCAAAGCACTAAAGCCAGTTGCCTGGCCCATTAAAATCCTCTGCTTCACTATACATAGGAGCATCACTGAATCTTAAACAGACTGCAGTCAGAAACTTTATAAGCATTTTTACAATCCATGTAGTATGTACTGTAATAATAATAATAATAATAATCGTCAGGCTATTTCCCACATGGTGTGGGGTCGCCGGTGCTAATTCGTGCCCTCCAATATCTTCTGTCATTTGCCATTTCCTCCGTCACTCCAGCAGCTTTCACCCTCACAGCGCTCGGGCTGCACATTGTTTCTGGAGAATGCCCTAACATGACACTCAGGGCCCGTTTACACGAGGACGCTGTCGGGTAAAAACGACTAAATATTTTATCGGAAGTGCCTTTCGTCTACACGGGGACGGCGTTTCCGAGGATGAAAAATGGAAAAAATTGAAAACGCCTTCCAGAGTGGATAAGTTAAAAACAGCCCCCGTTGCGTATCCGTCTAAACTACCCAATACGCGAAACTCTGCTCGGATCTGCTCACGTCGGGTACGCGTTTACGTCATACATATGTCATATACTGTACATGCCAGCCCGGGAAGTAAAAAAGTAAGTAAAAAAGTAAGAGCATGTCTGATTACATCGATCCAACAGACCTTCAAGCTGCTCTGGCAGCTTTAATAAACGTCCAGGAGTCCTTCGAACATCTATACCGAATCTGCACATATACCGTTAATGAACAGAGGCGGGTATAGCATGCTCTTACTTTTTTACTTACTTTCTTACTTACCATAGCCAGAGTAGTCAAAGTTTTCACGGCGCAGATGTGCAGATCAGACAAGACGGAAGACGTTGCGCATGCGTGCAGACATAGCGGAGGTCTTTCACAGCACCACCTAACTGCCTGGCATGCACATCCAATTGAATTCCACACATTTATGCGTCACCGTATAGATGCAGATTTCCTCCTTGAAAACGGTCGTGTAGACGCGGAAAAAAGTGAGAACGAAAATGGACTTTTGCGTTTTTGTTTCAGACCGTCCCCGTGTAAAGTGGGCCTCATTGGATTGAACGGATTGCATTCTATAGTTAGTTTGCCAAAGATTTTACAACCAGATTCCCTTCCTGCTGTCAACCCTCCTCATTTATCCAGGCTTAGGACTGGCGCACAGATCCAGTGGATTCTATGCTTATACGGCTGAGTTAATAATAATAATAATAATAATAATAATAATAATAATAATAATTTCTTGTTTGACAACTGATTTCCACTTTATACTGTACTATTTATAATTGGATTAAGACTTTAGCTTCTATAACTAATAGTTGTAGATGGTTATTAACTGACATTCTTTCTTAAAAAAAAAGACAAAATAGAGACTCTGAGAGCATGCCTCACTAGACAAACCTTTTTTTTTTGACACTTTTGATGAAGCTGTTGTAACTTTATACTGAGAGTGAGGCTGAGCCAGGGTGCACTTTGTATTCATGATGCATTGCAGAGTTACTCTCTATTCTCCTATAGCTTGCTATCCACAACTTTCCCAAACTCTGACCTTTCCCATGATTCATTTCTGCATCATAGCAGAAGCTGGGATCTTTTTTCCACTCTACTGTGTTGACATTTGTAGCTAACACTAACTGCTAGATAGTTAAGCTCAAAGATGGCTAAAAGATAGTTACACAGGTCCGATTTTCCGATGTGCTCTGGGGATAATACGATCAGAGTGCCCCATCAGTCTACCCTTATGGAATGGATAGATGACATGAAGTTGTGGCCCGACATCAGCTATGTTGACATTGTCAATTATTTTATTCTTAGTGAGGGCGTTGATGGCAAGGAGCTAAGGAACTACAAAAGCACGGGGCTGTACAATTATCTACACAGTAATAAAATTGGCAAAATTATGTGTAAAAGAGAGGGCGAGTTTGTTTGCTTCAAGGGTGAGGTTGAGCCTAGCCAGAGAGAAAAAAGGGAAATCCTGCAGTCATGCAGCAGCTATCATCTGGAAGGTAGGCTATGTCAGAGTAGACCGATTGTATTATTGTATTGGTTTATTAATAAGGTAGTGTTTATATATTGTAAGCCGCTTTGGACAAACGCGTCTGCTAAATACCATATAGGCTCAATATGTATATAGGCTCAAGAAGCAAAAGCTAGGAGAGAAGCATAGGCTAACTATTTTAATGCAAATGCTGTCAAACTTTGGAAACAAACATACCATACTTAAATAATTCCTTGTCTATGTATTTAACTGAGCTTCTTCAATTTCTTAACTCCCCTGGAGTGGGTTTCCCAAAAGCATCTTAACTAGGAGAGTGTTCATTGTGATGCTTGCTCTACAATTTAACGATGATCTTTGTGCTACAATGCTTTTGGGAAACCCACCCCTGATCATTCCAGATATTGGATGGTATTTGTAGGCTATTTGTTTACACTAGTACTTCAGCACTGCTCACTCTTGACTTCTCTTGGCTACATGCACTTATTGTTATTCACGTTGAATTAAAACATTAGCTAAATGTTAAAACTAATGTTTGAATCCTCCCCCTGTGCTGCTACCTTGCCGCGGTGAGGAGGCTTGAGTGCCTCAAGGAGCCTGTGAGCTATACCAGCTGGAGCTTAGGTCCCTGGCAGGTCCAAGCATGCCAGGCAGGTTACAGGGGAGAGGTCAGACAAAAGGCAGCACCCAGCCCTCCAGGTTAGGGGGTTGGGCTCAGGGTTAACTGCCCTGTCCTGTAAAAAAGCTCAGTTACGGAAACAGCAACAAAAGTATCCAACACAACCAGACATGATGGGATTCCAGGTGATCATTTGATACCAGGATGAATGCCAGTGGTCAAAGCCATAGGGAAACCACTGACAGGATGAGGGAAGCTCTTCATATCAAAGGAAAAGAACTGTAGAGAAAGAGATGCAGAGCCTGAACCACACATGGGGCACCATCCAACAACTTGCCCAGGACAGACAGAGGTGGAAAACTTTTGTTGCTGTCCTACATGCCATTGAGGCATAAAAGGCACCAAGAAGAAAAATGTTTGAATAATGTACAATATCTAAACAACAATTACATAGAATTAATGTTGTTGATTCAGGTCCAAAATGCAGTGGTTAGTGGAAAGACAGGAATCACATGTACAGATGAGCAGCATATGGTGCTGAACAACACGTCTTGCAAATCTGTTTTTTGTGCTCAAAACAGATTCCATTCATAAAATCTTTAAGCTTTTGCGAGTTGTTTGTGCACCTAATGACGGCACATGTTGAACCAGAAGAAGACATAATTTAAAAAGATGTTATCATCTGACTAAAGCATGGTTGTCGTAGCTAGCTCCGCTCAGCTATGTTCGGCTCCCTCAGCCATAGCTGCTTGGATAAACTGGAACTCAAAGACTGGCAGCCAGGAGAGGTGGGTGTGATGGCAACCCCCACTGTCTCTCTCGCAGGAAAGCTGTGGATATCCTGATAGTTTCCTTTTTATCTTTGGTGACATAGCTTGGAGGAATTATTATAGAGCACCAAGTATTATGAGTAGTATATGGCTTTGTGCTTAGAGCTAAATGGAAGGAGAGAAAGAAAGAAGAGCTCATGCTGATTTTCAGCTGTTCAGACTAAGTCATTTCTGACTGTTTGCCCTCTGCTGAGTTTCATGTTCTGCCTCTATTTACCGTGACACACTCCAGTCATTTCATGACATGCTGCTGTTACTGACATTTCACCGTTAGTGTGCCTTGAAATGTGTGCGCTTGCCCGTTAATAAAGATTTATTGAAGGGAACAGTGACGTTATTAAGATGATTATGATAAAGCATAGTCTAATGCACTGGTTTAGACATAGCTATCTTTAGAGACTGCTTCCAGTCATACTTCAGTCCATCTTACTCACTTTCTAGTTATGCATTTCCTGGGTTTTCTTATCTGCATCATACAGAATGGATCAATTTGTAACCATATAGTGATTTGTCACGGGACTGTACAGCATGTGTGTCCTGGTGGGTTCTGAATTCCTGAAATTCAGGAATACGTTACATACTGAAGTTTTTAACAGCAATACATCATTACACTGTGAAATTATAGGATCTGTATATTTGCTCTGCTCCTTCATTTGAGTGAGTTTTGACATTTGACATTATACAGTGCCTTGCAAAAGTATTCAACCCCCTTGGTGTTCATCCTGTTTTGTAGCAGTACAAGCTGGAATTAAAATGGATTTTTGGAGGGTTAGCACCATTTGATTTACACAACATGCCTATCACTTTAAAGGTGCACATTGTTTCTTTATTGTGACAAAAACAATAATTAAGATGAAAAACAGAAATCTGAAGTAAGTATCCCCCCCCCCCCCCCCCCAAAAAAAGTCAACACTTTATAGAGCCAGCTTTTGCTACAATTACAGCTGCAAGTCTCTTGGGGTATGTCTCTATTAGCTTAGCACATCTAGCCACTGGGATTTTTGCCCATTCCTCAAGGCAAAACTGCTCCAACTCTTTCAAGTTACAGTGGTGCTTGAAAGTTTGTGAACCCTTAAGAATTTTCTATATTTCTGCATAAATATGACCTAAAACAACATTAGATTTTCACACAAGTACTAAAAGAAGATAAAGAGAACCCAGTTAAACAAATGAGACAAAAATATGATACTTGGTCATTTATTTATTGAGGAAAATGATCCAATATTACATATCTGTGAGTGGCAAAAGTATGTGAACCTCTAGGATTAGCAGTTAATTTGAAGGTGAAATTAGAGTCAAGTGTTTTCAATCAATGGGATGACAATCAGGTGTGAGTGGGCGCCCTGTTTTATTTAAAGAACAGGGATCTATCAAAGTCTGATCTTCACAACATGTTTGTGGAAGTGAATCATGGTACGAACAAAGGAGATTTCTGAGGACCTCAGAAAAAGCATTGTTGATGCTCATCAGGCTGGAAAAGGTTACAAAACCATCTCTGAAGAGTTTAGACTCCACCAATCCACAGTCAGACAGATTGTGTACAAATGGAGGAAATTCAAGACCATTGTTATCCTCCCCAGGAGTGGTCGACCAACAAAGATCACTCCAAGAGCAAGGCGAGGTCACAAAGGACCCCGGGGTAACTTCTAAGCAACTGAAGGCCTCTCTCACATTGGCTAATGTTAATGTTCATGAGTCCACCATCAGGAGAACACTGGACAACAATGGTGTGCATGGCAGGGTTGCAAGGAGAAAGCTCCATATCAATGCGCTGCCGAAGCGCGCAGAAGGTGTTAGTACGCCTGTCATTATAATGCGGACTTTCCATAGCATAGAAAATCGCTACGTTTCAATTTGTGTAACTGAACTTGTTTCATATCACTGGTCATATAAACCTATGTAAACAGGAAAAACGCGGAAGAGTTTGGTCGCATCTAACTACAGCCCCCAAAAATACCGTTGGCCATACTGAGCCTAGCTACATTGCTAACAGGAGTGACAGCGCGTCTGACTGCGTCTGACTGACTGGGAGGTCGCGCAAAGCTCGGAGAGGTACGGAGCAGCTCGTCTCAATTCAGATAAGAGCATATTTCATTATGGAAATACGGTGGACTGTTCCTTTAATCAACTAATTATGTGACTTATGAAGTGGTTGGACCAGCTCTTATTTAGGAGGTTTCATACAAAAGGGGGGTGAATACTTATGCACACACTTATGCTCCAGATTTCTGTTTTTTCATCTTAATTATTATTTGTGTCACAATAAAAAAAAAACAATTTGCACCTTTAAAGTGGTAGGCATGTTGTCTCATCTCATCTCATTATCTCGAGCCACTTTATCCTGTTCTACAGGGTCGCAGACAAGCTGGAGCCTATCCCAGCTGACTACGGGCGAAAGGCGGGGTACACCCTGGACAAGTCGCCAGGTCATCACAGGGCTGACACATAGACACAGACAACCATTCACATTCACACCTACGGTCAATTTAGAGTCACCAGTTAACCTAACCTGCATGTCTTTGGACTGTGGGGGAAACCGGAGCACCCGGAGGAAACCCACGCGGACACGGGGAGAACATGCAAACTCCGCACAGAAAGGCCCTCGCCGGCCACGGGGCTCGAACCCGGACCTTCTTGCTGTGAGGCGGCAGCGCTAACCACTACACCACCGTGCCGCCCCTAGGCATGTTGTATAAATCAAATTGTGCCAACCCCCCAAAAATCCATTTTAATGCCAGCTTGCAATGCAACAAAACAGGATAAACACCAAGGGGGATGAATACTTTTACAAGGCACTGTACATATTTCTGTAAGTTATTTAGGTTTATGTAGCAGATATCATGAAGGCTTCAATTAGCTCTAGCTGGTTATCTGCCTGCTCTGTAGTCTCCTGTGGGATAAACATGAATAAGGACTGAAATAATGTCAACAAGAAGACGCCTGCTTCCCCTGTGCACTGCAGAAAAAAGACTTGTGCTGAGAAATAAAGCTGACAGATAATCAAAAGCATGCATTTAGTTCATGATTGTCTGTTCCTCAGCCCAGCCACGGCCAGACCAGCATTTCAAATGATGAAGATGGAGCAGATGGAAGGGCAAGATGAGAGAACAGGATAAATGCATGTCTTACCACTGCTTCATTACAAGTTTCTGTTGCTAAGATCAGAAGAAACCTTTCGTTTTTCTGCTTCATGTTTAGTTATAAGAGTAAGGACAGAACTTTATTCTTAAAAAAATCTTAAAATAAGATGGCAAAGTCCCTCACCAGGACTTTGCCGTCTGGTGCAACAGGAACCATCTGCAGCTCAACACCTCGAAGACCAAGGAGCTCATTGACTTTGGGAGGTCCAGACCAAGGTCACAACCAGTTCTGATCGAGGGAGTCGAGGTGGAGGCTGTGGATTCCTACAAGTACCTCGGGCTGTGGCTGGACAGCAAGCTGAACTGGACTTGCAACACCAACCACCTGTACAGGAAGGTACAGAGCAGGCTATACTTCCTGAGGAGGCTGTGGTCCTTTAACATCTGCAGGAAACTCCTGTGGATGTTCTATCAGTCTGTGGTCGCCAGTGTCCTGTTTCACACCGTGGTGTGCTGGGGGGGGCAGCACATCCAAGAAGGACACATCCAGGCTGGACAAACTGATCAGGCGGGCCGGCTCTGTGGTCGGCATGAAGCTGGACTCTATGGTGACGGTGGCAGAGAAGAGGTCTATGGACAAACTACTGAGCATCATGGACGATGCGAGTCACCCTCTGCACACCGTCATCAACAACCAGAGGAGCCTGTTCAGTGACAGAATGCTCCTTCCCAAGTGCAGGACGAACAGACTTAGAAACTTCTTTGTCCCTCACACCATCAGACTGTACAACTCCTCTCTGGGGGGGAGGAGGGGTAACAGGAGGACAGAGGACGGGAAGTAGCAGTAGCATAGCCTGACAAAAAGCAATACTGGACAATGTGCAATACCTCTCCTGCTAGATTTTTTTTTTGTATTAATACTTAATTTATCTAGAAATTTTCTCTATTTTCTATTCTCTGTTTATTCTGTAATGATGCTGCTGGAATTTTAATTTCCCTGAGGGAACCCTCCCAAAGGGATCAATAAATTTCTATCTATCTATCTATCTATCTATCTATCTATCTATCTATCTATCTATCTATCTATCTATCTATCTATCTATCTATCTAATAAAATTATTAATTGTCCATAATGAAAAATTGCATTTCAACATTGTAAAAGGCCTCAGTCAAATGCAGAAGTCTTCTGATGCATGGTTAAGGCTGAAGGCTCTGATATCTTTTCCCAGTTCCTTTAGTTCATTCCTTTAGTTAGCTCAAACTGCACCGTTTTACTATTAAACAAGACACACACACACACACACACACACACAGAGAGAGAGACAGAGTGTGGTGGAGCACCATGTGTTTCATTAACTGGATGTGATTTTTGTGTCTGGCAGATGAAAATGTTTCCCATGCTTTCTATACCCTCATTATGCAACTAATGATGTAAAGCAATCTTAATGCATTTTTAAATAAACATCCCTTTGAATATTCAGAAGCACAGTTAAATCCTTGATACATATTTGCTGTTTGTAAACAACATCTGCTACGCAGAGATGGAGTACAGTCATTTGGAGCATGATGGATGGAAATGATCTGTCTGTAAAGACTATGACCATAAGCCTTGGACATGGCTGCTTGAGTCTATTTGTTGCAGGCATGGAAATGGGTTTGAGGGTCAGATGCAGTTAGTTTCTATGCTGCTATGCATTTAACAAGAGCCAGCAAAGCAGACTGTTACATGCATATTGATCTGTGCCTGTTAGCACAGGATTTAGCAGGTAATTGGATGACAATCTGGAAAATTTCCCAACTATAGAGCGTTTTTTTTTCTTTCCCCCAAACAGATTTCAAGCCCAGATTTCATTTTGATGTAGGTTTAAAGGGGATTAAAACAGCTCTAGAGTCTTCTCTGGCTGTCTGACCAGCCTCCATTCCACCCACATCTCAACATACTTTTAGCATGACCATGTCTTTGCAAGTCTCATACTCACTTTCTCACAAGAAAAAACAAAACAAAAAAAAAAACCCACAAAAACCTAGAGTTACCTCAAACATCAGCTCAGTAATATGACATAGCAATGTGTGTAGTTAAAAATATATACAGCCAGAATAGTGTGCTATTCTAGCAATACCGTTGTGCATTCATCTTGGTATTGATTAAGGTGACAAAATGACATGCATGTTTATAAAGTTCTTCTTGCTCAGTGGGCATGTTTCCCAAGAAATTTTTTCTCAGGCTGTTTGCATCCCAGTGATTCTTCTGGCTAAATTCCCCATTATTATTTTTGCTTACAGCCCCTTGGGCATCTAATTAGACTCAGATTAGACTCTCCGATGTTCCTTCCAATGAGAACACTAATGAGCATTTGATTATAAAGCAAAACAGAAACTGATGTTGAAGTTAGAAACCCACATTTGGTTCCTGGTTAATGCAATGGTAAAGCAGGTTTTCAAAACTCAAAAAAAAAAAAGAAGTGGAAAATAGTCCACAATAATGTTTCATTTCTCTGTTTCATTCATCTCTGTTTCACCACACTGCTTCAAGATAGGTATGCGAGACAGGAAAATGTGTGTAGTCTGGGGTGCTTCCATGAGAAAACAGAAATGTACTGTTGGCACTGAATACCAGACAGACACTAATAACATTAAGGATGATAAGTAGTTTTTTCATTCTGATGGAGTTGCGAGTCACTAGAGCTTAACATTGTATAAACACTTAAAAAGTTGTATGTATGTATGTATGTATGTATTTATTTATTTAAAACAATCTGAGAATAGGGTAAGAATGTAATGCCCTGGTACTCCACTAGCACAACTCAATCAAGAAGGCATCTGAGTTCATGGCAGCTAGTGTGTCATGCATGCATTTGCTTTTATTTGAACTATAGGCACCACAGGAAGTAGTAGCACTGGAAAGAATGTGCTGATCATTAATTACCTATGAGATGTCCTCTTATAAGCATGACTACTACACATTATTAGACCTGACAAAACAAAGCTAGGTGCCAGAAATGCAAGAGAAAAAAAAATATGACTGAACCAAAGAGCCAGAGTTAATACTTGGGGGGAGAGACTAGTAAAGTCTTTATTATGAGGGGAAAAAAAAAGACTGACTCATGTAATTAAGTATTATTTGTCTTTTGTCCAGGCCCTTAATGGCTATGTTAGAACTAGAGGGCAAATAATTATAATCTTGCATCAGCTTTATGGGTGTTCTTCTAATTGATCCCAGTTGTTTTATTCCACAGTTGTCCATATAATATGATCAAGGACAATTAATGTTACTCAGACAAACAGCAGCACTATTACCTGCTTGGAATGTGCATGGTACCCACTGCACAAAATACTATCCATAAAGAGATGAGCATCATAATAATTCATTCACAATCTTTTGTATATTTAAAGCATGGAGATATAGAATGGGTGATCTTATTAAGATCTGCTCATGTATATCTCTGAATCTGTGATATCCTTGTCTTATAAAGATAATAAATAGACTTCACTGCTGAACAGTTGCCCACCTCAGATGGAAAACTGATTATGAGCTTCTTTGTGATCCAAATCAGTTATTTTTGTCATCAAAAGAGTAGAGTTTTTCCATTGCATTGGTTTAGAAACATTCCCTATTGTATTTTTTTTGTATCTTCATTAGCCTTGATGTACATTTGTACTTTTTGTACTTATATTTTTAGAAAGCATCACTGGATGTGGATGAATTTCAAAGCCTGTTATGAGTGGGTTTAGGTGATAAGTTGTGCTAGAAATAATGTATTATTATTATTATTATTATTATTATTATTATTATTATTATTATTACAACAACCCCAAGTCAGAAAAATTGGGATGATATGTTGAAATTTAAATTAAAACTGAAACTATGATTTGCAAATAATCTTTGACATGTATTGCACTCAAAATGATACAGTAGCGCATTATTTTTCATTGTCACATTTTTTAATTTCAAAATTCGCCACACATTCTTTACTAAGGACAGATCATGACTGCAGGCAGACCAGTCCAACACCTGCACTCTCTTCTTCCACAACCATGCTTTTGGAATGTGGTTTTGCATTGTCTTGTTAAGATATGCATGGGCATCCCTGGAAAAGATGTCATTTTGAAGACAGCATATGTTACTCCAAAAATCTCATTGTAGTGAATTAATGTTGCTATTACAGAAGTGTAAGTTACCTTTGCCATGGCCACTGACACAACCCCATACCATGACAGACCTCGGCTTTTGGACTTGTTGCTGGTAACAGTCTTTGATCTTTTTCTTCTTTGGTCTGGAGCAAATTACATCCTAAAAAGACCTGGAAAATTGATTCATCTGACCACAATACACATTTCCACTGTGCGATGGTTCATCTCAGATGCCTTTGAGCCCAGATTTTCTACATAGTTAACATAGGGCTTCATTTTTGCACAGTAAAGTTTTAACTGGCATTTGTGGCTGTAACTCTGTATTGTAGTGCTTGACAAAGTTTACTAATGTAATCCTGAGCCCATGTGGTTATATCAGCTATAGATAAATGACAGTTCTTGATGCAGTGCCGTCTGAGGGATCAGAGATCACATTTTTCAGCTTAGGCTTGCGCCCTTGCCCTTTATGCACCAATATTTGTTCAGATTCCTTGAAAACTTTAATGATATTACACACAATACAGGGAATCCCTTCATATCATTCTTTGAGGAATATTGTTTTTAAACATTTAAATAATTTTCTCATGTATTTATTGACAAACTGGAGAGCCTCTGCAAATCTTTGCTCCTCAAAGACTAGGCCTTTCCTGGATACTGATTTTGTACCTAATCATGATTACAATCACTTGTTGACGTCACCTGTTTCAAATCACGTCATTATTTGTTTTACCTCATTGCTAGCCCTAAATTGCCTCCATCACAACTTTTTCTAATTAGGGGTTGTATATTTTATGAGGTCAGTCAGCACTGGTGCTCCTCAGGGATGTGTCCTCTCCTCACTACTCTTCTCCCTTTACACCAATGACTGCACCTCCATTTTATTTTATTTTATTTAGCCTTTATTTTTCCAGGAAGGTCCTATTGAGATACATTATCTCTTCTGCCAGGGAGTCCTGGCCAAGATGGGCAGCAAATAAAAGTTACAGTAAATACAAAGATCATAACAAAATACAATAAAACATTCAGTTAAAAGAAAACAAAGAATAAAGAAAAGACATAGAGGAAGGTACAGTTAAGATGTGTTAAGAAACCAGAGAAGCTAGGTTAGAAACAATGACATTGTTCTGTAATAGTTGTTTTTAAAAGGTTTTTAAATGCATTGAGAGAGGGTAATAACTCAAGATTTAGTATGTAATGAAGTTCATTCCAGGCATATGGTGCAAATGAGCTAAAGGCAGTTTTGCCCAACACTGTTCATGTTGTTGGGATCTGTCCATTATCTGTAGCCACATATCCTGTTCTACAGGGTCACAGGCAAGCTGGAGCCTATCCCAGCTGACTATGGGTGAAAGGCAGGGTACACCCTGGACAAGTCGCCAGGTCATCGCAGAGCTGACAAATAGAGATAAACAACCATTCACACTCACACCTACAATCAATTTAGAGTCACCAATTAGCTTAACCTGCATGCCTTTGGACTGTGGGAGAAACTGGAGCACCCAGAGGGGACCCACACGGACAACATGCAAACTCCACACAGAAAGGCCCTCGTCGGCCACTGGGCTCAAACCCAGGAGCTTCTTGCTGTGAGGCGACAGCGCTAACCACTATACCACTGTGCCGGCATTGTTGGGATGTTCAAGATTATTTTATTTGATGACCTTGTGCTATAAGCACTGGTTTGACATGTCAACAGATTACCAATATAGGGTGGTAATTTACTAATCAATGCTTTAACTATGAAAATCAGAACATGACTTGTCCTTCTAAGCAACAGTGACGTCCATTGAACCATTTCATACAGATTACAGTGATGGTCTTGCTTTTGCATCTGTCCCAAAACGTAAAGCAGCATGATACACTACATCCAACTTTTTCAAAAAAGAAATAGGAGCATGCATATATATCACCATAACCTAAAATTGGTAGAAAAGTACTTTGGACCAATCTCAATCTAACAACAAAAGAAAAACATTTTTTCAGCCGAAAATAGAAACTTAACTTTGGTCTGAGCTTTTTTAGGAGGTTATGAATATGAATTCCAGAGTTTAGTTTTTCATCAAGCCATATCCCTAAATATTTATAAAAATTTACCCTCTCTAGATGAGTGCCATCTAGAGTTGAAATTATAAAATTAGTAAGTGATGAGCGAGAATGTGTAAAAATCATGAATTTTGTCTTTTTGGCATTTAGTACCAGTCTCAAACTAACTAGGGAACTTTGTAGCAGGCTAAAGGCAGACTGTAATGCATCTATCGTTGTCTGTAGTGATGATGCCGTGGTGTAGACAATTGTATCATCAGCATAGAGGTGTACCTTTGCTGGGTCTAAACCTACACCAAGGCTATTTATATAGATAGTGAATAAGACAGGCCCCAGGATTGATCCCTGCGGCACACCTGTCTTCACTTCAAGTGATGCAGAATCATAATTATCTACAGATACACATTGAGTTCTCCCAGATAAATAATTTAAAAACCAATTTAGCATAGTATCACTAAGACCAATACACTGCAGACATTGTAACAGAAGGCCATGGTTAACAGAGTTAAAAGGTTTAGATAGGTCAATAAAGAGAACAGCACATGATTTCTTATTATTTAAAGCAGTAACTATGTCATTTATGACAGATGTAACAGCCATTATTGTGCTGTGGCCTTGCCTAAATCCTGATTGTGTTGGAGTTAAAATATCATTATCTGATAAGTAATGTTTAATCTGTTCATTTACTAGGGATTCAAATACTTTAGCTGTTACTGACAGTCTAGAAGTGGGGTGATAATTGTCTGGAATGGAAGGATCTCCACCTTTCAGCAATGGGAGAACCATTGCTGACTTCTAGGAGTTAGGGATTTGCCCACTGGAGAGGCTAAGGTTAAAAATAGAGGTAATAGGGCCAGCAATCAAAAACTTGCCGCTGTCTTCAGGAAAAAACAGGTCAATCTGATCCGGACCAGTGGATTTTTTATGATCCAGTTTCGACAGGGCTTTATAAACTTGGGAAGGAGTAATAGTCGAGAAATTAAAGCAGTTTGAGCAATTTGATATTTGAGGTGTTATAGGGCTATCAGAAACTGGAAGATGAGATGTAATCAAGCCTGCTGCCTTGATGAAAGGATCATTAAATACGTTAGCTATATTGCCTTTACCTTTAATCTCACATTGATTTATTTTTAACAGGTCAGGGAGAGTTGATGCTATCATAGTCCCCTCTGTTGATTTCACTAACTTCCAAAATTTACTGGGGTCAGTTGGGTACCATGGACCCAATTGTAAAGCTCCTGAAATTTGCAGATGACATGATGGTCATAGGCCTCATCCAAGATGGCAACGAGTCTGCATACAGGTGGGAGGTCGAACAGTTGGTGCTCTGGTGCAGTCAGAATAACCTGGAACTAAACATGCTCAAGACAGTGGAGATGATAGTGAACTCAGGAGACACCCCCTCTGTGATGCTCCTCCTCACAATATCCAGCAATCCTGTGTCAACTGTGGAGACCTTCAAGTTCCTGGGAACGATCATCTCACAAGACTTGAAATAGGACTCCAACATCAACTCCATCCTTAAAAAAGCCCAGCAGAGGATGTACTTTCTGCGGCAACTCAAGAAGTATGGCTTATCACAGGAGCTGCTGACACAGTTCTACACTGCTGTCATTGAATCCGTCCTGTACACATCCATCACAGTCTGGTTCGGTGCAGCCACAAAACAGGACAGGAACAGACTGCAGTGAACAGTGAGGTCAGCAGAAATGATTATCAGTGCTCCCTTGCCCAGCCTCCAGGATTTGTACATTTCATAAACCAGGAAGCAGGCCAAGAAAATCATTAATGGCTCCTCACACCCTGGTCACAACCTTTTCCAACTCCTCCCCTCCAGCAGAACCACCAGACAGAAGAGCAGCTTCTTTCCCCATGCCATCAGTGTCATAAATATCTGACCTGAACTATCCTTGCCATTATATGATTGTACCACTTGTACTGCCTGTATACTCCTGTTTGCACGACCTTACTGCACTCTGTGTACTCTGACTGTCGTGTATATTTTTAGTATATTGTGTCTTGTCTGTAAATATCCTGCATATTTTCTGTATATGGTGTACTGTTTATATTGTTGATATCATACATATTTGTAATGTATACTGTATATTATAGATATTGTGCACATATATTATATATAATATATATATATATATATATATATTACATTGTAGATACTGTAGTGTTTATTATAGATAGATATATTATATATATTTAGATTATAGATAGAATTTCTTCGAGGCCGACCGATAGTCCTTCTCCATGGCCTCCCCGAACTCCTCCCAGTTCTGAGTTTTTGCCTCCGCAACTGCCCGAGCTGCAGCACGCCTGGCCTGCCGATACCCGTCGGCTGCCTCAGGAGTCCCGGAGGTCAACATGGCCCGATTGCCCGGTGGAAGGAATACTTTGAGGATCTCCTTAATCCCACCGTCATGTCTTCCACTGAGGAGACTGAGGCTGATGACTCAGAGGTGGACTCGTCCATTACCCAAGCCGAAGTCACTGAGGTGGTTTGCAAGCTCCTCGGTGGCAAGGCACCAGGGGTGGATGAGATCCGCCCTGAGTATCTCAAGTCTCTGGATGTTGTGGGGCTGTCTTGGTTGACACGCCTCTGCAACATCGCGTGGCAGTCAGGGACAGTGCATCTGGAGTGGCAGACTGGGGTGGTGGTCCCTCTTTCTAAGAAAGGGGACCGGAGAGTGTGCTCCAATTATAGGGGAATCACACTTCTCAGCCTCCCAGGGAAAGTTTACTCCAGGGTACTGGAGAGGAGAATTTGACCAATAGTCGAACCTCGGATCCAGGAGGAACAATGCGGTTTTCGTCCTGGTCGCGGAACACTGGACCAGCTCTATACCCTTCATAGGGTGCTCGAGGGTTCATGGGAGTTTGCCCAACCAGTCCACATGTGCTTTGTGGATCTGGAGAAGGCATTTGACCGTGTCCCCCGTGGTATTCTGTGGGGGGTGCTTCGGGAGTATGGGGTTCGGGGCTCTTTGCTAAGGGCTGTCCGGTCCCTGTACGAACGGAGCAGGAGTCTGGTTCGCATTGCCGGCAGTAAGTCAGACCTGTTCCCAGTGCATGTTGGACTCTGGCAGGGCTGCCCTTTGTCACCGGTTCTGTTCATAATTTTTATGGACAGAATTTCTAGGCGCAGCCAGGGGCCGGAAGGAATCCTGTTTGGGAACCACAGGATTTCATCTCTGCTTTTTGTGGATGATGTTGTCCTGTTGGCTTCTTCAAACCAGGACCTTCAGCATGCACTGGGGCGGTTTGCAGTCGAGTGTGAAGCGGCTGGGATGAGAATCAGCACCTCCAAGTCCGAGGCCATGGTTCTCAACCGGAAAAGGGTGGCTTGCCCTCTCCAGGTTGGTGGAGAAGTCCTGCCTCAAGTGGAGGAGTTTAAGTATCTCGGGATCTTGTTCACGAGTGAGGGAAGGATGGAGCGTGAGATCGACAGGCGGATCGGTGCAGCCTCCGCAGTGATGCGGTCGCTTTACCGGTCCGTCGTGGTGAAGAAGGAGCTGAGCCAAAAGGCGAAGCTCTCAATTTACCGGTCGATCTACGTTCTGACTCTCACCTATGGTCATGAGCTTTGAGTAATGACAGAAAGAACAAGATCGCGGAAACAAGCGGCTGAAATGAGTTTCCTTCGCAGGGTGGCTGGGCGCTCCCTTAGAGATAGGGTGAGAAGCACAGTCACTCGGGAGGAGCTCGGAGTAGAGCCGCTGCTCCTCCACATCGAGAGGAACCAGCTGAGGTGGCTCAGGCATCTTTTTTGGATGCCTCCTGGACGCCTCCCTGGGGAGGTGTTCCAGGCATGTCCCCCCGGGAGGAGGCCCCGGGGAAGACCCAGGACACGCTGGAGGGACTATGTCTCTCGGCTGGCCTGGGAAGGCCTCGGTGTTCTTCCCGAGGAGCTGGCCGAGGTGTCTGGGGAAAGGGAAGTTTGGGCTTCCATGCTTAGACTGCTGCCTCCGCGACCCAGTCCCGGATAAGCAGAAGAAGACGAGACGAGACGAGATTATAGATAGATATTGCATAATACAGATATTTTAGACATATTGTGTATAATATAGGTATTGTATATTATGTTTATTGTATATAATAGTTATATTAGTTATTGCAGATTGCATATTATTATATTGTGTAATGGCTATATTGTCCATTTTGTACATTACATATACATATATACATTTTTCTTATAGGGCATATACATAACTTACATATACAAAAATTCACTTTTTTTTTGCTTCTTTATCGCTTGAGAGACACCAACTGCTGGAACCAAATTACTTGTTTGTGTCAACATACTTGGCCAATAAACATGATTATCCATCCATCCATTATCCATAACCGCTTATCTTGTGCAGGGTCACAGGCAAGCTGGAGCCTATCCCAGCTGACTATGGGCGAAAGGCGGGGTACACCCTGGACAAGTCGCCAGGTCACCACAGGGCTGACACATAGACACAGACAACCATTCACACTCACATTCACACCTACGGTCAATTTAGAGTCACCAATTAGCCTAACCTGCATGTCTTTGGACTGTGGGGGAAACCGGAGCACCTGGATGAAACCCACACGGACAAGGGGAGAACATGCAAACTCCACACAGAAAGGCCCTTGTCAGCCACTGGGCTCGAACCCGGACCTTCTTGCTGTGAAGCGACAGTGCTAACCACTACACCACCGTGCTGCCCTAAACATCCATCCATCCATCCATCCATTATCTGTAGCCGCTTATCCTGTTCTACAGGGTCGCAGGCAAGCTGGAGCCTATCCCAGCTGACTATGGGCGAGAGGCGGGGTACACCCTGGATAAGTCACCAGGTTATCGCAGGGCCAACACAGAGACAAACAACCATTCACACTCACATTCACACCTACAGTCAATTTAGAGTCACCAGTTAACCTAACCTGCATGTCTTTGGACTGTGGGGGAAACTGGAGCACCCGGATGAAACTCACGCAGACAAGGGGAGAACATGCAAACTCCACACAGAAAGGCCGCTGGGCTTGAACCCAGGACCTTCTTGGTGTGAGGCGACAGTGCTAACCAATGGCACCACTGTTCTGCCCCACCCTAAACATTATTATTATTATTATTAATAAACAGTTTTGTATATGTGCGTGTGTGTGTGTGAGTGAGAGAGAGAGACAAAAGGGTACTTCTGTACTGCATGCTCAAGCTGTTTATACAGAGAAGTGCCTTACTGTTGACAGAACACTAATAATGACATGGTGGAAAGGAAAGACACTGTGTGCTTTATGTGGCAGGTAATGATCCTCTTTTGATGAAGATATGTCTTGTTCTTATCTATGTCTTGTTCTTATCTAGTGTTTATACTGTTTATTTATACTGTTTATATTGTTTGAGTGTTTAGTCTAGGTCTTGTTCTTATCTAGTGTTTATACTGTTTATTTATACTGTTTATATTGAGTGTTTAGTCTATGTCTTGTTCTTATCTAGTGTTTATACTGTTTATTTATACGGTTTATATTGTTTGAGTGTTTAGTCTATGTCTAGTTCCTATCTAGAGTGTTTATACTGTTTATATTGTTTGTTTTTTTCAATTATTCTATTTTTATTCTATTTTTATCTATTGCATTGCCTGCTTGCAGTTTGCAGGGTGAGAGAGGACTGATATTTCATCTGTGCTGTATGTCGAGCATCTATAGCATATTTGACAATAAAGTTGACTTGACTTGACTTTCACACTAGAATGAATGAAATGATTGATTCACGGACACACTAGAAGGCTCAAGATTAGCTGCTGAGATGATGGAAAGTGTCTTAACTGCATGCTATTACACACTGCGCTGACATCATTTGAGAACTCTTGCTTGTCTGAGCAGTGAGTTTGTAACAGTAGCATTCAAGTCAGTAATGTGTAAATAAGATGGAGAAGAGGAAATTGAATGAGGCTAAAGTTGATGGATATATTTCAGAATTTTTTTCTTCATCTATAGATGACTTGCAACCACGTGATTAAAATGTGTTACGTCATGAGCGTCCGCCATGTTGGTGGATATACAAAGCAACTAGGATGGCAGCCGCTGAAAGCGTGTCTGTAAACAATGCTGAATTTACTCAGTATTACCATGATTTGAACGGTCAAGCAAAGATAGATGTGTGGTTTTGACCCATATTATTTAAAAAAGTCAGACTTTTCTGAATGTAAGACGCTTCTACTGACCATCGAGTGCCCAGAGATTGCATTCTATCTGGTTTGGCTGCCAAAGAATCAAGTCTGACCTTGGATGAAACATAGCCCATTTTCTGAGTGAGTGCCCAGTCTGGATTGTTTCTGGCATATAATTTTGCTGGTGCTCCTAGAAGGTAATATACAGTTAAATGATAATAGACGTGTTAAAATTATAACAATGACCGAGTGAACCACGACAAGAGAATGCTAATTTTATAGCAAAATTCTAACAACACGAAATAAAATTCTACCATGATATTATTGAGAAAGCTTTTGAATCTCACCTGAGATAAAATAATTACTGCAAACACGAGCTGTTTTGGTTTTAGCCTCTGTTAGATCAGCCCTGCCGGTGTTGTTCAGCCGTGCTCATCTCCTCTCCGTACTAAGCCTCAGAGTTTCCTCGCCCTCTTTCCGAATCACGAATGGAATTCTAAAAATCGGAACGTGCCACGGTCACGAGTACTGTTGTGATGACAACCATATACAGCCCAAAGATATGGCAGAGCTAAAAGAACGCTTAAAGCAGTGGAAAAACAAAGAGAGTTATGCACGCATGACTATGTTTTGTATGGAATGTTGCTTGACCCCGTATTTGTGTCTCCACCAACATGGCCGACATCCGGGTTTCTATTTTGCTTTGACATCACTTGCAAGTCAAGATTTGAAGGTACATTGGCTGATTGTTCTCTCTGCAGGAATTCCTCAAAAGATCTAATTAGACATTTTTTGTTCCAGTTAAACTTTCATCTCCAGAGAATACCAATGCAATAAATGCTTCATTTGTCAGCCAGACAGCATCATAATGGCATGTTGCACGGTCTTTTTTTATTTTTATTCTCACAAAATATCTCCAGGAGTTACATGTCACAGTTTATATGTAGAAAAACTTTTTCTGTGCTTACAATTCTGGTGTTAAACTGTCCAATCCTTACATACATTCCAGCTTCTTGGATGGATCTTGTATTCATAATGTCTGAGACAGTCAACTTGCCCTAAATCAATGGAAAAAGATTAGACCTTAGATAATTTCTTGGTGACTTTAGTGCTTTGCCCAAATCCAGATGTTTTTAAAAGTTCCATGATGCTCCCAAATAAAAAAGTTTGGTTACACACACACACACACACACACACACACACACACACACACACACACACACAGTTGTGGTCAGAAGTTTGCATACACTGACATGAATGTCATCTTCGATATGAATGTCATGGCAATATTTGGGCTTTCAGTAATTTCTTTGAACTGTTCTTTTTCTGTGACAGAATGATTGTACAGCATACACCTTAAATCAGGGGTGTCAAACCTGATCCATAAAGGGCCTTGTGGCTGCAGGTTTTCATTCCAGCCATGCAGCAGCACACCTGACTTGGCTCATTCAATCAACTGAACTGTCTTCACACAGTCAAATACTTGCAGCCACACCCACCCTTGATTAAAGGGTGGGTGTGTCAGTTGATTGAATAAGCCAAATCAGGGTGCTGCTGCATGGCTGGAATGAAAACCTGCAGCCACACGGCCCTTTATGGATCAGGTTTGACACCCCTGCCTTAAATAATTAAAACAACACTAGAATTTGGTGCACAAGTTTTAATTTTCTTTGGGTTTTCTGAAATCAACACAGGGTCAAAATTGTTAGGACTGGGACTGTTTTGGCCTCTAGAGGCCGCTGTTATTTCCATCTTGTCATGTTTGTTTTGGCCTCTAGAGGCCGCCACTGTGTTTTTGTGTTTGTCTTCATTGCCTGTTTCCTGCCCCGCCCTGTTCCTTAATTAGTGTGTGTATAAATACCCCTCTGTTTGTTCCCTTGTCACAGAGTCTTTTTCCTATGCTATGCCTGTTAGTGCTAGTTCCCTCTGTTCCATGTTCCTTGCCTGTGTCTTTGTGGTTTTTGTACTTTGCTTTCTTTTTGGACTTTTTGAATTTTGTTTTTACCAGTTTTGAGATCATCTGAGCGTTTGCATTTTTGCCTTTTCTTTTCTTATTTTTGGACTTTGAACTTTTGGATATTTTTTATTTTCCCTTTATCTTCTGAGCTTTTGGATTACTTTTGTTTTTTGCCGTGGATTGTAAATTTTGTAAATAAACTTTTTGATACTTTTCTACTTCCGCCTCACGCCTCTGCATTTGAGTCATCCCCCTGGTGGCCTAGTGGGGGTTTGCTGGATTATCACACCAGTGAACCAGGTTTGAATCCCAGCAAAACCCTAACAGAAAGACTCTGTCATGACCGACTCAGCAGAGGCTTCTTCATCTGTCTACCCGGCCAACCTTCAGGGAATGATGGCTGCGTTAACGCGCCTCGGAAACACCATGGACGCTCATGGACGGACTCTTGCAAGCCAACGTGAGACCCTTGCTCGCCACGAGGTACTGCTTCAGCAGATTGGGAAAACCCTGGCACAGCTGACTTCTCTGCCCCCATCTCCTCCGCCTGATTCTGCTCCTGCTCCACCATCCACTCCTGCTCCAGTGCCTCCTGCCATGCTGCCTTCTTCACCTTGTGAACCCAGCCTTCCTGCACCACAGAGGTATGACGGCAAGCACAGTGAGTGTTGAGAGTTCCTTACCCAGTGCCAACTCACCTTTGAGCTTCAGCCTACCACCTACACTACGGATCGCCGCAAGATTGCCTTTGTGATAACCTTGTTAGCTGGTAAGGTGCGGGCCTGGGCCACTGCTATCTGGCAGAAACAGGGACCCAAGTGCTCTGATTTCCAGCTGTTTACTGAGGAGATGCTTCGTGTCTTCGATCAAGCAGACATCAGTAAAGACGCAGCCAGAAAGCTCATGTCCATCCGGCAAGGGGGAAGTGTCGCAGACTATGCCATCTCGTTCCGGACGCTCGCAGCAGTAAGTGGATGGAACGAGACTGCCCTGGTGTCAGCCTTCCACCATGGTCTGTCTGACCCCATCAAAGACGGTCTGGCTTCTATCGGATGCCCTAGTGACCTTGAAACACTGATCTCACATTCTACTCGTCTGGACAACAGGATGAGAGAATGCCGCCAAGTCCTGAGCCTCCCCGGCCTCCCTGCCTCTACCTGGAGCCCGTCTACCTCCTCCAGTGACTGTCCAGAACCCATGCAAGTGGGTCGTACTCGCCTCTCCGCATCTGAGAGGGAGCGCAGAAGGAGGGACAAGTGCTGCATCTACTGTGGCAAGCCTGGTCACTTCCGAGCATCATGTCCCGAACTCTCAGGAAAAGGACCGCCCTGTCCAGCCAAGGGAGGGTTGTGACAGGGCCTACCCTCTCTCCTGAACTTCCTGGCCAAGGAGTTTACATCCCGGTCTCCATCTCCTGGGGTGAGTCCGTCCACTCTTGTCAAGCCTTGTTAGACTCCGGGGTGGCTGGAAACTTTATGAATGTTCACTTCGCCCAAAGTATCAATGTCCCGACTGCACTTCTTGAAGTCCCACTGTCTGTGTCTGCCCTGGATGGCCAAGCCTTAGGTGACGGAAGAGTCACCCAAGTTACTTCTCCAGTCTTCCTCCAGTCTCAAGGTCACAAGGAAGAAATATCCCTGCACCTGATTCCTTCACCAGAGTTCCCAGTGATTCTAGGCCTTCCTTGGCTTACCCGCCACAACCCTCGCATAGACTGGGTAACAAGCCAGGTTGTGGAATGGGGCCCTGCGTGCCATGCCTCTTGTCTGCTCTCTAGCTCTCCTGTGTCTCCTGCCGAGCCCCCTGATCTCACCGAGCTATCTCAAATTCCCACAGAGTACTGGGATTTGAAGGAGGTATTCAGCAAAAGCAGGGCCGCCGTTCTTCCTCCACACCGGGCCTATGACTGTGCCATCGACTTGCTCCCTGGGACTACCCCTCCTCGTGGCAGACTGTTTTCCCTCTCTCAGCCAGAACACAAGGCCATGGAGGAATACCTCAAAGACGCCCTGGTCTCTGGGTTCATTCGACCCTCCACCTCACCTGCTGGTGCCAGCTTCTTCTTTGTCGGCAAGAAGGATGGGGGGCTCCGACCATGTATTGACTACAGGGGCCTGAACAAGATCACTGTGCGCAACCGATATCCCCTTCCGCTGATGTCCACAGCATTCGACCTGCTCCAAGGCGCCACCGTCTTCACCAAGTTGGACCTACGGAACGCATACCACCTCATCCGTATCCGACAGGGAGACGAGTGGAAGACTGCCTTTAACGCCCTGTCTGGGCACTACGAATACCAGGTGATGCCCTTCGGACTCACCAACGCACCAGCTGTTTTTCAGGCCCTAATCAACGACGTCTTGAGGGACATGATTAACCTGTACGTTTTTGTCTACCTCGACGACATCCTTATCTTTTCCAAGACCGTGCAGGAGCACCGCCACCATGTCCGCCAGGTTCTCCAGAGGCTGCTACAGAACAATCTGTTCGCCAAGGCCCAGAAATGCGAATTTCATGTTCCCGAGGTCTCCTTTCTGGGTTTTATTGTACGGACAGGCCAACTACAAATGGACCCAGCCAAGACCCTGGCCATCCGGGACTGGCCCACTCCCAAGTCCGTCAAAGAGGTTCAGCGGTTCTTAGGATTTGCTAACTTCTACCGCAAGTTTATCAGGAACTTTAGTTCTGTAACAGCACCCATGTCGGACCTCACCAAAGGGACAGGTGGATCTTATGTCTGGTCTCCTCAGGCGGAAAAGGCATTCAAAGACCTCAAGCACCGTTTCTGCACGGCACCCATTCTGGTCCTCCCGGACACCTCCCAACCATTCATCGTGGAGGTGGACACCTCGGACAGTGGTGTCGGCACGGTGCTCTCTCAATGTTCGGAAGGAAAGCTGCATCCCTGCGCATACTTCTCCCACCGTCTGAGTCCTGCGGAGTCCCAGTACGATGTGGGGGATCGAGAACTGCTAGCGGTCAAACTGGCCCTTGAGGAGTGGAGGCACTGGCTGGAGGGAGCGCAACATCCATTCCTGGTTTGGACGGACCACAAGAACCTGGAGTACCTCCAGCAAGCCAAGAGACTGAACCCACGACAGGCTAGGTGGGCCCTGTTTTTCAGTCGGTTTGACTTCACCCTATCGTACTGCCCCGGCTCCAAGAACACCAAACCTGACGCACTGTCCAGGCTGTTCTCTGCCACTAACAGGGAGAGTGAAGTTGGGCCTATTATCCCTGTGTCCCGGATTGTGGCCCCTGTCCGCTGGGGTATTGAGGAGGCCATCCGACGAGCCCAACGCCAGGACCCTGGGACGGGGCCACTGGGCCTCTTGTACGTCCCACATCAAGAGAATAGGCCAAGGTTCTCCAGTGGGGTCACTCGTCCCCTCTCACCGCCCACCCGGGAGCTCGAAGGACCCTGGACTTTTTGAGAAGGCGCTTCTGGTGGCCTAGCATGGAGAAGGAAGTGAAGTCATTCGTCCTTTCCTGCGAAGTGTGCACCAGAAGCAAGAACCCACGACAGCACCCCCAGGGTCTCCTGCATCCTCTGACCATTCCCCGGCGTCCCTGGTCCCACGTGGCAGTCGACTTCATCACGGGTCTCCCTGAGTCACAAGGTAACACTGTCAT
Source organism: Neoarius graeffei (assembly GCF_027579695.1). Taxonomy (NCBI): domain Eukaryota; kingdom Metazoa; phylum Chordata; class Actinopteri; order Siluriformes; family Ariidae; genus Neoarius; species Neoarius graeffei. Next base: position 48,700,878 of record NC_083582.1, on the reverse strand, counting down.
ATTGGTCATAGTTGACAGATTCTCCAAGGCCTGCCGCTTTTTACCACTGTGCAAGCTCCCTTCTGCTCTTGAAACTGCTAAGCTATTATTCACTCATGTCTTCCGAGCCTTTGGTCTCCCGCAGGACATCGTCTCAGAACGAGGGCCCCAGTTCTCCTCCCGAGTGTGGCACGGGTTCTGCAAGGTCATCGGAGCCACTGCCAGCCTCTCCTCTGGGTTTCACCCACAGTCCAATGGCCAGACGGAGAGGCTCAACCAGGACCTGGAAACCACCCTGCGAGGCCTGGCTATGGATAACCCGACATCGTGGAGCACCTGGCTACCATGGGCAGAGTACGCCCACAACACCCTGCAGTCATCGGCCACCAAGCTGTCGCCATTCCAGTGCCAATTCAGGTTCCAGCCACCTCTGTTCCTGGACCAGGAGGAGGACGCGGGGGTGCCTTCAGTCAACCAATATGTGAGACGGTGTCGCAAGACCTGGAGCAAGGTCAGGAAGACCCTCATCCAGACCTCCAGAACCAACCAGACTCAGGCCAACCACCATAGAAGACCTGCCCACGCTTTCCGCTCTGGGCAGCGGGTTTGGCTGTCCACTAAGGACCTTCTGCTGCGGGTGGAGAACCGCAAGCTTGCTCCTCGCTACATTGGCCCCTTCAAGGTGCTGCGCAGGGTGAACCCTGTCTCTTACCGGCTCCAGTTGCCCCGGACTCTGAGGATCAACCCCATATTCCATGTTTCCCTGTTGCAGCCCGTACTGACGTCCATGTATGCCCCTGCCCCTAGGAACCCCCCACCCCCCCGCATCTTCCAGGATCAGACTGTGTTCACCGTCCATCGCCTGCTTGACTCCCACCGGGTCCGCGACGGGCTTCAATATCTAGTAGATTGGGAGGGCTATGGCCCTGAGGAACGCTGTTGGGTCCCCGTCCGGGACATTCTAGATAAAGGACTATGCCAGGACTTCCATTCGGCCCATCTGGATCGCCCTGGGAACGTCAGGAGACGCTCCTGGGGGGGGGGGGGGGGGGGTCCTGTTAGGACTGGGACTGTTTTGGCCTCTAGAGGCTGCTGTTATTTCCATCTTGTCATGTTTGTTTTGGCTTCTAGAGGCCGCCACTGTGTTTTTGTGTTTGTCTTCATTGCCTGTTTCCTGCCCCGCCCTGTTCCTTAATTAGTGTGTATAAATACCCCTCTGTTTGTTCCCTTGTCACGGAGTCGTTTTCCTATGCTATGCCTGTTAGTGCTAGTTCCCTCTGTTCCATGTTCCTTGCCTGTGTCTTTGTGGTTTTTGTACTTTGCTTTCTTTTTGGACCTTTCTGAATTTTGTTTTTACCAGTTTTGAGATCTTCTGAGTGTTTGCATTTTTGCCTTTTCTTTTCTTATTTTTGGACTTTGAACTTTTGGATATTTTTTAATTTTCCCTTTATCTTCTGAGCTTTTGGATTATTTTTGTTTTTTGCCGTGGATTGTACATTTTGTAAATAAACTTTTTGATACTTTTCTACTTCTGCCTCACGCCTCTGCACTTGAGTCATCCCCCTGGTGGCCTAGTGGGGGTTTGCTGGATTATCACACCAGCGAACCACGTTCGAATCCCAGCAAAACCCTAACAAAAATTATACATACAGGGTCAAAAATGTACATACACTCACTGAGATTATTAATTCAGAGGTGGTGAAACTTCAAAAATGTCTCTTATCTTCCCGAGGCAAAGATCTCTTAACTTCCTGTTAGTGATCATGATTGACTCCAGCTCGTAGCTTCTCTGTGCCTTCAAAAAAAGGGTTTGTTTACAGCACTCGAACACACAGTAAAATGAAAAAATCCAAGGAGCTCAGTGCAGATCTGAGAAAGAGGATTCCATATGTACATGACTCCAGAATGTCTCTTGGAGCCATTTCTAAACAACTGCAAATTCCAAGATCAGTTCAAACAAATGTATCCATGTTATTGTGAGGTGTATTCGCTTTGCCAAGCCACTTTGCTTCAAGAAAACCCAAACTGTCACTCTCAACTGAAAGGAAATTGGTTTGCATGGCGAGGAACAACCTGGGAACCACCATGGCACAGCCCTGCCATGAACTGGAAGCTGATGGATCACTGTCTACAATTCAGATCACCATGGACTAAGAGGCTGCTATCCAAGAAATAACTCCCTGCTCCAAAATTGCCACCTTCAAACTTAACTAAAGTTTGAAGCTGACCACACAGACAAAGAAAAAGCCTTCTGGAGGATAGCTGTATGGTCAGATGAGACAAAGATTGAGTTGTTTGGCCACAATGACCACCATATACAGGAGGACACTGTACCAGCTGGTGGTGGTGGTAGGACCATCATGCTCTGGGGCTGTTTTGCTGCCAGTGGCACTGGTTCATTGCACAAAGTGGATGGAACAATGAAGGAGGACTACCTCAGAATTCTTCAGCATAAACCATCAGAAACTTGAACACGACTTGGGAGTTACAACAGGGCAGTGAACCCAAACTTGCATCAGAGCTGGTTGTGGAGGATAAAGCAGGCTAACATGAAGCCTAAAACAAGCCCTGACTTCAACCCTATTGAAAATATATGCACCGTGCTTATAAGTCAAGTCCATGCCAAAGGAAAAAAAAAATTGACTGAACTCTACCAAGTCTACTATGAAGAGTCATGAAATATGCAACCAGAATTCTGCAAGAAGCTTGTTCATGGTAAACAAAAATGTTTGGTCAAGGTGAATCTTGTGAAGAGACATTTTACCCAAATATTAGGTGCGCTGTCTGTAAATTTTTGACCCGTTTTGTATAATTTTGACCCTGTGTTGATTTCAGAAAGTCCAAATAAAATGAAAACTTGTGCACGAAATTCTAGTGTTTTTAATTAAAGCTGTAAGCTGTACAATCATTCTGCCACAGAAAAAGAACAGTTCAAAGAAATTACTGCAAGTCCAAATACTGGCATGACATTCATATCGAAGATGACATTCATGTCACTGTATGTAAACTTCTGACCACAACTGTACAGTATACACACACACACAATATATATATATATATATATATATATATATATATATATATATATATATATATATATATACACACACACACACATTATATATATATATATATATATATATATATATATATATATGTGTGTGTATATATATATATATATATATATATATATATATATATATATATATTTTGTGTGTGTGGTGGCACAGTGGTGTAGTGGTTAGCACTGTCGCCTCACAGCAAGAAGGTTCTGGGTTTGAGCCCAGCGGCCGACGAGGGCCTTTCTGTGTGGAGTTTGCATGTTCTCCCCATGTCCGTGTGGGTTTCCTCCGGGTGCTCCAGTTTCCCCCACAGTCCAAAGACATGCAGGTTAGGCTAATTGGTGGCTCTAAATTGACCGTAGGTGTGAATGTGAATGGTTGTTTGTCTCTATGTGTCAGCCCTGCGATAACCTGGCGATTTGTCCAGGGTATACCCTGCCTCTCACCCATAGTCAGCTGGGATAGGCTCCAGCTTGCCTGCGACCCTGTAGAACAGGATAAGTGGCTACAGATAATGGATGGATGGATGGATGTGTGTGTGTGTGTATTTCGGGAGGCTAATAGGTCTCAACATTGTGAAATTATTAAAATATACAACCCCGATTCCAAAAAAGTTGGGACAAAGTACAAATTGTAAATAAAAACGGAATGCAGTGATGGGGAAGTTTCAAAATTCCATATTTTATTCAGAATAGAACATAGATGACATATCAAATGTTTAAACTGAGAAAATGTATCATTTAAAGAGAAAAATTAGGTGATTTTAAATTTCATGACAACAACACATCTCGCAAAAGTTGGGACAAGGCCATGTTTACCACTGTGAGACATCCCCTTTTCTCTTTACAACAGTCTGTAAATGTCTGGGGACTGAGGAGACAAGTTGCTCAAGTTTAGGGATAGGAATGTTAACCCATTCTTTTCTAATGTAGGATTCTAGTTGCTCAACTGTCTTAGGTCTTTTTTGTCGTATCTTCCGTTTTATGATGCGCCAAATGTTTTCTATGGGTGAGAGATCTGGACTGCAGGCTGGCCAGTTCAGTACCTGCATTCTTCTTCTACGCAGCCATGATGCTGTAACTGATGCAGTATGTGGTTTGGCACTGTCATGTTGGAAAATGCACGGTCTTCCCTGAAAGAGACGTTGTCTGGATGGGAGCATATGTTGCTCTAGAACCTGGATATACCTTTCAGGATTGATGGTGTCTTTCCAGATGTGTAAGCTGCCCATGCCACACGCACTAATGCAACCCCATACCATCAGAGATGCAGGCTTCTGAACTGAGCGCTGATAACAACTTGGGTCGTCCTTCTCCTCTTTAGTCCGAATGACACGGCGTCCCTGATTTCCATAAAGAACTTCAAATTTTGATTCGTCTGACCACAGAACAGTTTTCCACTTTGCCACAGTCCATTTTAAATGAGCCTTGGCCCAGAGAAGACGTCTGCGCTTCTGGATCATATTTAGATACAGCTTCTTCTTTGAACTATAGAGTTTTAGCTGGCAACGGCGGATGGCACAGTGAATTGTGTTCACAGATAATGTTCTCTGGAAATATTCCTGAGCCCATTTTGTGATTTCCAATACAGAAGCATGCCTGTATGTGATGCAGTGCCATCTAAGGGCCCAAAGATCACAGGCACCTGGTATGGTTTTCCGGCCTTGACCCTAACGCACAGAGATTCTTCCAGATTCTCTGAGTCTTTTGATAATATTATGCACTGTAGATGATGATATGTTCAAACTCTTTGCAATTTTACACTGTCGAACTCCTTTCTGATATTGCTCCACTATTTGTCGGTGCAGAATTAGGGGGATTGGTGATCCTCCTCCCATCTTTACTTCTGAGAGCCGCTGCCACTCCAAGATGCTCTTTTTATACCCAGTCATGTTAATGACCTATTGCCAATTGACCTAATGAGTTGCAATTTGGTCCTCCAGCTGTTCCTTTTTTGTACTTTTAACTTTTCCAGCCTCTTATTGCCCCTGTCCCAACTTTTTTGAGATGTGTTGCTGTCATGAAATTTCAAATGAGCCAATATTTGGCATGAAATTTTTCAAAATGTCTCACTTTCGACATTTGATATGTTGTCTATGTTCTATTGTGAATACAATATCAGTTTTTGAGATTTGTAAATTATTGCATTCCGTTTTTATTTACAATTTGTACTTTGTCCCAACTTTTTTGGAATTGGGGTTGTACATTATATATTCTTAAAAAATGGAGCAGGAAATGAGGTCCAGATTTTTTTCCCTTTGTAATAAAACCACAAGCCAATGATAGTGAGTGCAAGCCCATAGACACAATATATAATTTAGCACACAACTAAAAGTTCTGAATGGTAAAACTAGCAGATAAAAACTATAAAAATGGAGCTTTTATAAAATGTAATTACTTTCCACTCACAATCGTAAAAGTTACTAATAGTTGTTCTATTCACTGATTTTATAACAGCGAATTATATTATATGCATTCCTGAGATTTTGCATGAAAATAATCAGCACAGATGTGACTAAGTCTGCAGGTGTTCAGCTAGACTATATTGTTTTGTGATAGCTTTTATTCAGGAGAAGCAATTATTGCAGTACCCTGATTACTTGCCAGAAAACAATCTTTTGTGAAGTGTTCACACATGGGACTGGAACATGGAACAAACTTACAACACGTTGAGCTAGAAGACTGGAAATGTGCATTGCGTAAGGGATATGCCTTTTATTAGGTCAATTTAAATCAGATTAAAGGTCATGAGTCTAGATGGCCTCCTGCACAAATATGTCATAAGTTATTTGCAGTGCCAAAAAACCAAACAAGCATGCAGTTGTAGTAAATTAAGTGTCCTTGATATGTCATTAAAAGCTTGACAGATCAAGTTTCTGGCACTGGCACAGCTTCCTATAAAAAATATCCTGTACATAACACTAAATCAAATTATCAGCAGTTCCTGTACTAGTGCAGTGCACAGGACATAAAACACTCCTACATGGATAACACAGGATAGAGAACGTTTATAGAAACACAGAGACAAAGTTACTGAAATATTATCTTGTAGAATTGCAACAATTATCTCATACAACCTGTGAAAACAGACTCCATTTCCGACACAGTATACATTTCAAACTTATCAATGATGTCATAAAAAAATAGTCTCTTTCTGTCAAAGTGCACTGTAGAAGCAGTGTGCTTCATTACACAAGTATAACAATGGGTTACATTACATTTCCTGTCTCGCTTCCAGGAATGATGTTGATAAATGTATATCAATTCACCCATAACCCCCTCTCATCACTGACAGGAGTAATGATAAATAATAGATTGTACTGTAGCTTCACTCCTTACATTAGCTTGAAATAAATATTTGAATGTTGAACAAGCCATTGAACCATCAGTAAGAGACGATTCATTTGCACTCAACTTAGATTAAATAATGATGCAGGTATGAACAGGCCGAAGTGAAATATCTAGCACAATTAAATGAGTGATTTGTTCTGAACTGTAATTTTATAAAGGGATGAATTAGTACTTCAGCTAACAGGAACATAATTACAACTATCTAATTTCACCCACCATGGAACTGGTTGAACTCTGACCCAATCATAATCTCTGGTAATGTGAAGAAAGGCTGAAGGCAACTACTGCCTCCATAGACATTATTTAGGTTACATGCCCCACTGATTTAAGCAATCTGTCACTTTCCCTTGGCTGTAATGGATTTTACACCTGAAACGGAGTGATCCCCAGCATTTTCCCCCAGTTACATAAACGCAGCAGTAAACTTCATGTCTGGAGTACAGCACCTGGAGCTGGCATGGAATTCTGTTTTTCCTTAGAGACCCTCATCTCCTGCTGAACTCTCTGAACTACATTCAGTACTGCAGTATTGTCTTTGTTCAGAACTTCCTTTCTTCTATTTCCTTCACACTCCACATAGGTCTAATTGCACTGTTGAGCTGCAGAATTGAACTCCAGCACCTTCAAGGATTTGCCCCTCAGCCAACACAGGCAGCGAATTGAGTAGCTAGTGAAGACAGAAAAAAAAAGTGTATATTCCTGGGTTTCAGTCACGTGACTTTTCTTAGTGATTTCACTTCTGGTAAAACTGCTGGTGGTCTAGCAAACCAAAATGGCTGCCGTAGTACAAACAACTAAGAAAGAAAGCACAACTTTATTCATCACACACTTGTGAAATTCCTCTCTGCATTTAACCCATCTGAAGCAGTGAACACACATGCACACACACGTGAGCAATGAGCACACACATACATACATACATACATACCCAGAGCAGTGGGCAGCCATGCTAACAGCACCCGGGGATCAGTTGGGAGTTAGGTGCCTCGCTCAAGGGCACCTCAGCCCAAGGCCATCCTATATTAACCTAACCGCGTGTCTTTGGACTGAGGGGGAAACCAGAGCACCCGGAGGAAACCCACACAGACACGGGGAGAACATGCAAACTCCACACAGAAAGCCACCCACCGGCCGCTGGGCTCGAACCCAGAACCTTCTTGCTGTGAGGCGACCATGCTAACCACTACACCACCGTGCCGCCCCTACTCTGATAAGCGACAACTTATCAGAGTATGCTTGTAATTTAAAAGCCACTGCTCACTTTAGATATATTCAAAAGATTGCTATGTGCAATGGAATCAATCCCTACAGTCTAGTCTGGGAAAGAAGGATTTGTCATACCATCTTGAAAACTACCCTTTAGTCGAGTTCCCCGACATCTCAAACTACAGTATCTGGTGTTGCAGCCATCCTTCTACACCACAAAACAGATGAAGGCGTGGAAGAGTATGGAGGCTTGCAACTTTTTTGTATGCGGCTGTGTAAAGGACCTCGGTATCAAGTTGCTGCCAAATGAATCCTGTATTATTTTTGCCCGTGTAAGTATATTTTTTTCAAGCTTTTCGTTCACGTCTTTACAATGAAGCACTGCAAGTTGAAGTGTAAACAAACAACAGTTCGCTTGATTCTCACTTGTGTTGGCTCTTATCTCTCAGGTAAATCATTCACAAAGATCATCAGAAACCCCTTTAAAGACCTGGATCTTAGTTAAACAAGACGGAGACGTGATCACGGCGCATTGTAACTGTATGGCTGGGTAAGAATTTTGTCGCCACCTTCATGCATATGGACTTTATTATTCGTGGTTGTTTTGATCACGTGCATTTGCTGAAAGACCCATTGAAAAGACTGCAAGGACACTCTGTTAAAAAAAAAGCAAGACACATGTTTTCAGTATGGCAGCCATGTGGAATGAGGAGTAAACAAAGAAATAGCTGGGGACTTTAGCGCTTCGTGACTAAAACAAAGTACTGTAAAATAATGACACATTGCAATAAATGTACTTGGAAAGGCAAGGCAAATTTATTTATATAGCGCAGGGGTTTTCAAAGTGTGGGAGAGTCAGCCCCCCCTCGGAGAGCAAATAAACAACAGCGCCCCCCTTACAATTTTTGTTGTTGCTATACTTAATGTTCCATTTGTATTTTTAAAAAATGGTTGTTGTACACATTATTTTTTTCTTTTTCACATTTTAAACATCTGTGCTTTTTAAAACATCTTGTTTTACACATTTTAAACATCCCATAGCATCGTTAGCTAGCACCTCTTGGCAGACAACACACTGTGGCAGTGGAGCATCTTCAGATCCAGTCCATGAAAATCCAAACTTTAAATAATCATGGTCATACTTCCTTCGTTTTCCAGTCCCCCCAGGATTCCGCGGGCCTTTTTTGTGATTGTTGCGGGCTAAAATGTCTGATGTTGCGGGGGGTTTTCCAAAAAAATTGCGATGAAAGTTGCGGTGTTTTTTAGGTTTTTGTTGCGATTACATTGCGAGAGGAAGTGAAAGTTGCGAGAAATTGTTGCGATTTTCTCTTTTTGTGATTAAAATTGAGTGATATGTTAAATATTAAGTTATTACTGAAAAACTATTGATTAAAAAAACAAAGAGAAATGGTCCTATAAACAGCTTTACCAATATAAAAGATTACCAGGACTACAAAAATGCAGAAAAATAGGCTTTACTTATCCAAATGCACCTGTTGGTTCAAAAGTTAAAGTGCAGAGAACCTCACAGCACAACATGATGTTACCTTCAAATATAATATAAATGCCTCAGCTTTTATGTAAGAAAAAAAAACTATTAATACTAGTTCTGTGTGCAGGCAGTCTCTCCTGAAGACTAAATTAAACAATAATTATAAACTAATAAAATAAATGGCTCAGGCTTCATAGAAGAAAAAAAAAACAATTTGAACAGAATCTCACAGTATGATGCTGAAGCTGCCTAAACAATGGAAAATAAAATACCATTTTGGCAAAAATGTTGGCATCCATTAATTTCTTGTATTAAGTAAAAAAAAAATAAAGTGCACACAGTCCTTCACTGTAAACATAACACACTTTCAGTGTTGCCAGATACTGCTGACGTTTTCCAGTCCAAAATATGTTCAAAACCCGCCAAAATGCACTTGAAATCGCCCAATCTGGCAACACGACGCGCATGCTGCTTCTCTTGAACACACGGAAGTAAGGCGGAAGGTAGTTTGTCGACGTCACCTCAAGACGACGCCAACGATTGGTCAAATTTGCGGGAAAGTTGCGGTGATTGGATATAATTGCAACACCGCCCTGAATTTGCGGGGATTGGTTGAATTTGCGCTGAAGTTGCAAATCGCAACATCCTGGAGGCTCTGTTTTTTTGCTTGGCCCAGACTTTGTCTCCTCACTCACTGTAGCTTTAGGTACTAAAAACCGATCCATTTTGTCTCTCACGTTGCGCCCCCCCTGAAGAACTCTGGCGCCCCCCGGGGGGGGGCGCGCCCCACACTTTGAAAAGCCCTGATATAGCGCATTTCATACACAGTGGCAGTTCAATGTGCTTTACAGAGGTAAAGGCAAAACAGTAAACAATAGAAAATAAAATTACTTAAGATAAAGGGGGAAGAAGAGAGAAAAATAAAAATAATATAAGAATTAAACAATAGTAGAAATAAAATAATAAAATGAAGTAAAAGTTCAGTAAAAAACAGCAGAATAAAATGGAATAAAAGTTAAGTAAAGTTTAAAATATGCAAAGACTGTAAAAGTTAAGTAAAGTTTACAACATGTAAAGATGATACAGTGGGGCAAAAAAGTATTTAGTCAGTCACCAATTGTGCAAGTTCTCCCACTTAAAAAGATGAGAGAGGCCTGTAATTTTCATCATAGGTATACCTCAACTATGAGAGACAAAATGAGAAAAAAAAAATCCAGAAAATCACATTGTCTGATTTTTAAAGAATGTATTTGCAAATTATGGTGGAAAAAAAGTATTTGGTCAATAACAAAAGTTCATCTCAGTACTTTGTTATATACCCTTTGTTGGCAATGACAGAGGTCAAATGTTTTCTGTAAGTCTTCACAAAGTTTTCACACACTGTTGCTGGTATTTTGGCCCATTCCTTCATGCAGATCTTCTCTAGAGCAGTGATGTTTTGGGGCTGTCGCTGGGCAACACGGACTTTCAACTCCCTCCAAAGATTTTCTATGGGGTTGAGATCTGGAGACTGGCTAGGCCACTCCAGGACCTTGAAATGCTTCTTACGAAGCCACTCCTTCGTTGCCCGGGCGGTGTGTTTGGGATCATTGTCATGCTGAAAGACTCAGCCACGTTTCATCTTCAATGCCCTTGCTGATGGAAGGAGGTTTTCACTCAAAATCTCACGATACTTGGCCCCATTCATTCTTTCCTTTACACGGATCAGTCGTCCTGGTCCCTTTGCAGAAAAACAGCCCCAAAGCATGATGTTTCCACCCCCATGCTTCACAGTAGGTATGGTGTTCTTTGGATGCAACTCAGCATTCTTTCTCCTCCAAACACAACAAGTTGAGTTTTTACCAAAAAGTTCTATTTTGGTTTCATCTGACCATATGACATTCTCCCAATCCTCTTCTGGATCATCCAAATGCTCTCTAGCAAACTTCAGACGGGCCTGGACATGTACTGGCTTAAGCAGGGGGACACGTCTGGCACTGCAGGATTTGAGTCCCTGGCGGTGTAGTGTGTTACTGATGGTAGCCTTTGTTACTTTGGTCCCAGCTCTCTGCAGGTCATTCACTAGGTCCCCCCGTGTGGTTCTGGGATTTCTGCTCACTGTTCTTGTGATCATTTTGACCCCAGGGGGTGAGATCTTGCGTGGAGCCCCAGATCGAGGGAGATTATCAGTGGTCTTGTATGTCTTCCATTTTCTAATAATTGCTCCCACAGTTGATTTCTTCACACCAAGCTGCTTACCTATTGCAGATTCAGTCTTCCCAGCCTGGTGCAGGTCTACAATTTTGTTTCTGGTGTCCTTTGACAGCTCTTTGGTCTTGGCCATAGTGGAGTTTGGAGTGTGACTGTTTGAGGTTATGGACAGGTGTCTTTTATACTGATAACGAGTTCAAACAGGTGCCATTAATATAGGTAACGAGTGGAGGACAGAGGAGCCTCTTAAAGAAGAAGTTACAGGTCTGTGAGAGCCAGAAATCTTGCTTGTTTGTAGGTGACCAAATACTTATTTTACCGAGGAATTTACCAATTAATTCATTAAAAATCCTACAATGTGATTTCCTGGATTCTTTCCCCCCATTCTGTCTCTCATAGTTGAAGTGTACCTATGATGAAAATTACAGGCCTCTCTCATCTTTTTAAGTGGGAGAACTTGCACAATTGATGACTGACTAAATACTTTTTTGCCCCACTGTATTTATCAGTTAGCAGAAAGCATCTGAAAACAGCTTGGTCTTTAGTCTAGATTTGAAGCTGCCAACAGCAGGAGCATTTTTGATGTCCTCTGGGAGTTGGTTCCATAGCTGTACTGCATAGTAGCTGAAGGCTGCTTCACCACACTTTGTTTTAACAACAGGTTTTACCAGTAAATTTTGCTGCTGCGATCTGGTAGATCTGATTGGGTTAGGCCGCTGCAACATATCAGAGAGGTAATTGGGCCCTGTACCATTTAGAGATTTGTACACCAGCAGCAATGCTTTAAAGTCAATTTTGTAGCTTACTGGAAGCCAGTGAAGGGACCTTAGAATTGGAGTAATGTGCTCTGTTCTTTTTGTTCGTGTGAGAACCCTAGCCGCTGCATTTTGAATCACCTGAAGTCGTTTGATGGTCTTTTTTGGCAGGCCTGTGAAAAGGCCATTGCAGTAGTCAACCCTACTAGAGATGAAGGCATGTATAAGTTTTTTCCAGATCATTTTTTGACATAAGTCCTCTTAGTTTGGAAATGTTTTTTAGGTGATAAAATGCCGATTTAGTGATTGCTTTCATGTGACTGTCAAAGTTTACAGTAGCTGGCTGTCAATGAAAACACCAAGATGTTTAACCATATCTTTTGTTTTAATCCCCTTTGTGTCAAGAATAGTGGTAATCCTGAGTCTTTCATCTTTTTTCCCAAATATAATTACTTCTGTTTTATCTGTGTTCAGCTGAAGAAAATTTTGTGACATCCAGTTGTTGATTTGGTCGATGCACTAGTAGAGACATTCAAGGGGGGCATAATCATTAGGTGATAGAGCAAAATAAATTTGGGTATCATCTGCATAGCAGTGATACAAAATTGAGTTGTTCTTGATAATTTGTCCAATTGGGAGCATATAAAGGTTGAATAGTAATGGTCCAAGGATCGACCCCTGGGGAACACCACAGGTCAAGGACATTGATGTTGAGGTACAATTTCCCATGGTAACAAAGAAGCTTCTATCTTTTAAGTATGATTTTAACCAATTGATAACTTTACCAGTCAACCCAACCCAGTGTTCAAGTCGATATAGCAGTATGTTGTGATCAACAGTATCAAAAGCTGCACTGAGGTCCAGTAACACCAGGACCGATGTTTTGCCTGCATCAGTATTAAGACGTATGTCATTTATAACTTTAATCAGCGCTGTTTCAGTGCTGTGATTGGCACGAAATCCTGACTGAAAGTTATCAAAACAGCTGTTTGATATCAAGAAGGCAGTTAATTGATTGAAGACAATTTTTTCAAGGATTTTCCCGATGAATGGTAGATTTGATATTGGCCTGTAGTTGTTCAATACTGAAGCATCCAGATTATTCTTTTTAAGTAGGGGCTTTACAACGGCTTTTTTCAGGGACACAGGAAAAATGCCAGTCTCTAGGGATGTATTTATGATCTGAAGCACATCTGTAATTATGAGGTGAAGAACAGACTTAAAAAAGTTGGTGGTCAAAATGTCCAATTCAGATGTTGAGGAACTGAGATTTTGTACAGTTTTTTCAAGAGTCTCGTAATCAATCAAACAAAATTCTGACATTGTGTTGAAATTGTCTGTCTGTGTCACTGGTGATTGCAGCTTTTAAGTTATTTGCAACTGAGATATATTATGAGCAATATTCTGCCGTATTTTATCAAGTTTACCTTTGAAGAAGGATGCAAACTCATTGCATTTATTAACTGAGAGAAGTTCAGGTGCTAATTGTGGTGGGGGATTAGTTAGCTTCTCTACTGTTGAAAATAGCACACGGGCATTGTCCTGTTGATGATGTTGGAGAAGAAAGACTGTCTTGCTTTACCAATTTCATAATTACATTTACAAAGCATCTCTTTATGGATTTGATAATGGACGTGAAGTTTAGATTTGCGCCATTTTCTTTCAGTCTTCCTACATTCTCTCTTTAGCAGTTTAACAGCTGGGTATTGCTTCCATGGTGCTTTCTGCTTATCATTGACTCTTTTGATTTTGAATGGAGCAATATCATCCATAATTTGGGTCATATTTAAATTAAAAATTTCCAGTAAGTCGTCTATAGAGTCTGACATTTTAGTTGAGATCCGTGAGAGAGCTTGCTCAAAGAGAACACGTGTTGTCATTTATGGCTCTCCTACCCATAATCATTGAGCTGTTCTGAATGTGAGGGGACATAGAAACATCAGAGAAAACACAGAAATGATCAGATAAGGCCAGGTCAACAACAGTAGTAGAAACAGTAAGACCCTTTGCGATAACGAGGTCAAGGGTATGACCACGAGAGTGGGTCGGCCCCTGTACATGTTGTACTAGGTTGAAGTTGTCAATAAGTGCAAGTAGTTCTCTGGCATAAGTGTTTTCAGGATTATCAACATGCAAGTTAAAATCCCCAGATATAATAAGACAGTCAAACTCTAAGCAAATGACTGACAACAGTTCACCAAACTCTTCCAGAAAAACTTTGGCTGAATGTCTCGGAGGCCTGTAAATAATTAATAACAATATGTTAGGAGAGCATGTAACAAGTGCACATAAGTGTTCAAAGGATGTAAAATCACCAAGTGAAGACTGTTTACATTGAAAAGAGGCTTTGAATATATTTGTGATCCCTCCACCTTTCCCATGTCGGGTAGCACTCATGAAATTAAAATTTGGGGGAGCTGCTTCAATAAGGGTGGTAGCACTATTTGCTTGAGCCAGCCATGTTTCAGTTAGAAGCAGGGATATACAAACCTTTCACGAAGTGATCACTGCAAACTCGAGCATGCTTCCACTCGGCTCCCTTTGATTTCAGTGAGAGGTTCAAAAGCCACCTTTCTCGACATCTTTTTGTGAAATCCTGTGTTCGTTCGCCCTTTTTTATTAGTTCACGGGGAACCCTGAAGAAACTTATCAATTTCAGGGTTTGATCAATTTGAACACCATAAAACAACGCAAGCGTATGGTATTTTTCATGCGAGCAATGCACCTTCTTTGTACAAATGCTTTGTCAGCTGAACTTTGGTAGACCACCAGCTAAAGTTTTGAATAACTAATGAGGCGGATGTGACATCACGTGAAACCCAAGAATAGATAGAATTACAGTAGATCACTATTATAAAGCTGATTGTAGTAACTTTCAGGCAAATGGGAAAATGCTCTTTGATGTAGTCTGCACCGACTTTAGCC